>NC_085004.1:32025503-32330503 GCF_963854185.1 Sardina pilchardus | reverse complement strand
TTGAGTTATTGATCCCCTTTGAAGATGTGGTTGAGGAAGCCTCTGAGAGGAACAAAGCTAAAGTATTCGTGGCAGGTAGCAAAAGTGAGTGAGTGGGATCGGCAAGCAAGGAAAGGCCAGGCCTGTTTATTTCTATAGGGCATCTCGTACTCATGTCTGATAGGAGATTAGGTCCCAGTTGAGTGCTTTAGACAGCTCAGCATTGCTGTTGGATTTTGGTTTTAGAGGATGGCCACTCCAAGGACTTGTGTGAGGCTGCTGAGAAAGTGAGTACATTGCTGGGGCACTCACAGACTGTTTGGGGATGTGACCTGTATTAGGTGAAGAAGGCCATTGTCACAAGATGTTTGGGTACCTAAAGTTACCAGGGTCTGTACCCCAACATCATCACTTGCCCGTATCCAGTTTTGTGATCCCAGGGGGCTGAAATGAATCCAGTTCTCACAACTGCCAGAGAGCTGACTACAGATGTGTTATCACATAGCATAACACTTACGTGACTTTAGGTGTCTCAGGTGATCTTTTCTGAGCAGGTGAGAATTGAACTCCTCAGTCTCAAGTAGTTTCTGTGAACAGAAGAATTGACACATACCATACAACTCACAGTAATGTAGCTAGGTTCTCACACATACCATACAACTCACAGTAATGTAGCTAGGTTCTCACACATACCATACAACTCACAGTAATGTAGCTAAGTTTTCAGTGTTGCAAGATTACTGGCTGCAATATATGTTTTAATCCAGCAATGGATGCATTTTGAATCAATTTGCTGTACATTTCAATATACATTATTTTGTATAAACAAGAGAGCCAATGCAAGGGCTCATTCAACATGAAATATTATTAAGCCAAGCAACATTTTCCCAACAGTGGAATGTTTTAACATTAACAGGCCCGGGTGCCTTAAGACACAAGGAAAAGGGAGGAGAGGAGAGGAGAGGAGAGGAGAGAAGAGGAGAGAGGGAAGCAGGCACAGAGGGAGAGGAGAGGAGAGAGGGAAGAAGGCACAGAGGGAGAGGATGGAGATTAGGGGGAGAGAGTAGAGTGTTCTAGCTGCAGGCAGTCAGCCACTCGCTCACTAAGCCCTCCCTCACTCCCTCTCAGACTAACACACACACACACACACACACACACACACACACACACACACACACACACACACACATACCACAGTAGAGGCTCTCACTCTTAGTCTCCTCCTACTCCTTCTCCCATGGCTCTCTCTCTCTCTCTCTCTCTCTCCCTCCCCCTCTCACTCGGTTTCCTCATGTTTCCGCCCCACAGAAGCCACTGGCTGACATGTCTGGTTGTATAGACTCTAGATAGTTGTGCCCTTAGTCTGGCTCTGCAGACCTCTGATGAGGTACAGGGAAAGGATGAGCTCTCCTGCCCGCCGCTGCTGTCCTCCTGACGCCTGTGTGCAGATCTCCAACATGACATGATATCCACTCATATGATGGGAGCTGAGCGCTTGCTTGGCAGGTGCACAGCAGCGCACACTGTTGTAAACTAGATGTACCGCAAAGCGATACACAATATGACCGCCGCTCAGTCCTGCACATTCTCTCCGCAAATATCAATCACGCTTGTGTTTCCATCGCCTACTCCATCCCTACTGCAACTTTTATGTATGTAAATGAGTGTGCGCATGTGTGCGCTTGCTTTTGTGTATGAGTGCTTCTCTGTCTAGTGTGAGTGTGTGTCTGCTTCTGTGTGTGTTTAATGTGTCTCTGAGTATATGTTCACTGTGTTCTCTGCCGTCACTGTCACTCCAATATCAGATAACACACACACACACACACACACACGCACATGCGCACGTGTGCACACACACACACACACACAAACACACATACACAGGCACACACTCACACACGCACACAAACACACACTCGCACACACACACACACACACACACACACACAAACACACACACACACAGGCACACCCAGAGAGAGAGAGAGAGAAAGAGAGAACACACACAGAATACACACAGATAACACAAACACAGAGAGAGAGAGAGAGAGAGAGAGAGAGAGAGAGAGAGAGAGAGAGAGAGAGAAAGAAAGAGAACACACACAGAACATGCACATACACACATATACACACATGCAAACACACAGATGGGCACACAGAAACGCACCCACACACACAGGCTATAGTACAGTACATCACACACACATTCACTTCTCACCTCCGGTGGTCTCACAAAATGTACTCAAAGATGTGTGTGTGCATGTGTGTGTGTGTGTGTGTGTGTAGGTGTGTGTGTGTGTGTGTGTAAGGGTGTATGTGTGCATGCGTGTGGGCGTGTTTGTGCATGTGTTTGTATAATGTTTTATGTACATGTGTGTATGTAGTGGTGCGTGTGTGTGTAGGTATGCGTGTGTGTGTGTGTATTTATGTGTGTGTGTGTGTGTGTGTGTGTGTGTGTGTTCCTGCATGTTTGTTGCACCCAGAGCAACCATTCTCTTTTAAAACATATTTGGAAACTAGTTGATTAAAGGTTTCTAATGGTGTCACTTATATGTTTCTAGGACAAAAACTAGCAGAGATTGAGATGTTTGGAACAGTTTTTGAAATCCCCAGGGGGGGATTTAGACTCCAGATAATACCACCATCTACTGGCCGATGGGTATACAGTCCTGAATGTACACATAAATCCATTTATTTTATAGCCCCCCATGGATGAAATTCCACAAAACTTGGCATACTCCCAGAGGGTGTCAGGTTAATCATACACATGAAATTTGGTGCAGGTCATAACATCTCATCTGAAGATAGGGGCAATTAAAGCAATATTACATTGCATTTTCAATTTTTACAATGGGGGGGCGAATCACAAATGACTGGTTATAAGCTAAGTTGATGCAAGCTCTAGAGAACAACATACCATAAACATTTTGTCATCCTCGGTGCCACGGTTCAGGTAGTTATGTAGGAAAAACTGTCATTTTTGGGCTTCGGGCGGGGGCAGCGCAGGGGTGGAGTGACCCCCGGGGACAAAACGAAAATTTTCCATAGAACTCTACTGGGGCTACATGCCCACCAAGTTTCATGCACTCCGGTGTTACGGTGTCCCGGGAATCGTTGACGAAAAATGACGGGAAAAAAGAAAAAAAAAAAAAAAAAAAACTTTGACAACAACGATATGACCGCTTCGCTAGCTACGCTAGCGGCGGTCATAATAATGTGAACAATGTGCCATTGATAAATATGGCAGAGAAGGATTCTCAGGGCTGCAGCAGCATGGATCACCCACTAAGCGTGCACCCTACAGTACATACTGTACATCATGCAGTCTTTGTGCACAAAGCACCAGGGCTGAGAGTGATAGTCCACTGTGTTTGTGGCTGTCCCTTATCCACCTCTTTCCTTAACCCGGAAATATGTATCGTTGCGATGGTTACGATACTGTTTTCAACTTCCGTTCATTCTGTTAACATGTGCGTTCTCCATAGCTAACTAGATTATGCCTCAACTTAGATTTCTTTTGAAATGTTGACAATTCTGCCCTCAGCATGTATATACTACATCACATATAACCGATATAAAATAGAAAAGTTGACTTTTATATGCGTTATGATATGTTAAGCACCGTAAACCGTCACGTTAAAACAGATACAATGCAGCTTCGCCGGAAATAGAAAACCGTCTCGGTGTCATGGCGACCCCCATTGTTGGCTGCGGAATATCGTGGATACATCTGGAGCAATCTGCAGATGCCTCTTAAGAAACTGTTTTTCATGGCTCGCAAAATATACATCCAATGTGCAGTACACACACAATCGAACATTCATTCCAGCGTTATTCACTTTATTTAAATAATTGTTTCCTGATATTAGACCTGATGTAAGCCAACTCTGTAGACTTGCACTGTAATCACTAATATGGTTTGACTTGAGTTCATGCAATTATCCAGTAGTATTAATGGTACAATACATCTTAAATGAGTATTTATTCAACATGAGTTGAATTATTATTTACTACTTAGATATTGTGTTATCTTCTAAAATACATAATGAAGTATGATATTTCTTTTTCAGGTTTTGCGACATGTCTGCATGTTGGCCTAATGTAGCGGCTCGGCTACATGAGATTTCATGGTACATTACTGGTGAGTATCAACTCATTCCAGTGTCACTGATGAAGAGAGAACGTTTGAATATTCAGAGAGAGATCGTTTGAATATTCCTCTCTGATGCCGCGGAGATGACTGGCTGCATAAGTGAGTGTTCAAGCAGCATTGGTATGTGAAGACATGAGCATATGGACAAAAAGAAAAACTAGGTGAGTTAAACCCTGGACTGCAGCGCAGCGCGGCGAGAAAGGGAGAGCAGGAGACGGGCGAGAGGACAGGCAGGCTTTGTGGAGAGTAGATTTAAGCAGCTGGACGTGTCAGGTTGGGGGGAGGCGAGGCGGGCTGTGCTGCCTGTCAGCCTCTGAAAAGTGAACAAGAGGCATTGGAGCTGCATGCAGCCTCTCCTCCCGCCACTGTGTGTGTAATTACCGCAGGGCGTGGAGCTCCAGAGACCGGGGGCCATGGTCAGCACTTCTCTCGCCGCCTCCTCTCCACGCGTGGCTCAGAGATAACAACTGATGGACCTGGCCCAAATGCTCTAATACGTCTGACTTTCAAACATTCATTCTGACACAGGATCTTTGAGAGGGCATCATATTTCATTCCTGTCAGCGCTACAGAGATATTTCATTTTGTGTTAATTGTATGCAGTTAATCATACGCCCATATTCAAAATGGCAGGGGATGATAACCTTTACACCTCAACATGTCATATCAGCATGTAGAAATGTTGCAGAGGACGACAGGTATGATTGTGCCAAAGGGAAATATTGCCCCGTATTATTCCTGTGTTGTAGTTTGCCCATATTTCAGAGTGCATTTCAGAATGCATCACTGCAGTGTAGGATAAAATGAGGACCCAGAAATGTCACTTGAGTTTGAGACAGAGCACCGGAAAGACCTCGGGATTCAGGTGGCAGTCAGAGAGGAAGTCAGGGGTGTCGGCCAGGAAAGAGGTGTCACTTTTAAATAAGGGATGTGCACAGGAAGAGGCCTGACGCCCTCTTACCTGTCTCCTGTGCCACGGACTCCTGGCGCCCTCTTACCTGTCTCCTGTGCCACGGACTCCTGACGCCCTCTTACCTGTCTCCTGTGCCACCGACTCCTGACGCCCTCTTACCTGTCTCCTGTGCCACCGACTCCTGACGCCCTCTTACCTGTCTCCTGTGCCACGGACTCCTGACGCCCTCTTACCTGTCTCCTGTGCCACCGACTCCTGACGCCCTCTTACCTGTCTCCTGTGCCACGGACTTAGAACAGCAGGCAGCTGTTCAGGGGCACTGGAGAAGAAATTGGTTCTGAACAACTTCAGCGGAGTTTCTTTCTGTGTGTGTGTAGAGGACGCCAGGCCCTTGTGGCAGCCTGCTGCTGAGGGCTTAGAAGCGTAGCATTTTGGAGTGGCCACCTAATGAAAGGAACCCTAGTTTTCTCTTTGTGTGTGCTTGCTGGGTGAACATCCTTTATTCCCCTCATGCACTTTAAAGTAAAAAAGTGAAAATGTCAAGCGAGAGGCAAACTAATCAACCAATACACACCGCTTGCACTCAAGAGTCTGTTTGATCTATTCACTGTGTGTGTGTGTAGGAGGCTCCTCATCCTCACTAGCTCACCTGTGTGTGTGTGAAGGGCACTTCAGTGGCTTCTCCTTTCCCATTATTTCACTTCCTGGCAACCAAACAGGAGCCAGCGGTTGACACACGCATCTGATCATCCAGTGTTTTAGTTTGGCTCTAAAGCTTTAGCGAGATGATCTGATCACACATCATTTTGAAAGCCTTCCAAGACACGCACACACACACACACACACACACACACATACACACACACACACACACACACACACACACAGTCACTCAATCTTGACAAGCCTCTATACACCCTATAATTCAAAGGATCATAGCCATTCCTGTGACACAGTAATAGGCCATCATGACAGTGATGAGCATGTGTTTGTGTGTTTATCTCTGTGCATCTGTGTGGATCTAGGATGTGGTAGGTAAGCGGGGTGCAGCCATGTTTTGTGTGACGCATCGCTGAGACACCACTTCCATCTTCAGCTAATGGCTCATTTCAAAGCGCTCATCCCTCAAGCGGTGGTCTCCTGGGAGTTCACCCATATGGACTACGTGCTCTGCTGCAAGGCACACCCTTCATCTGAAGCATGACACACAGTCTTGAGGAGCCTGCATCACCATAGCGATCAGAAAAGGACACGCTATGTTGGAGGCAATGTCACATCAGCTATTGGCCTGTCACAACATTTGCAATCTTTCTCAACACCAGCACCTAATATACCTCTCTCACTTTCTCTCTATGCAATCTTTCTCAACACCAGCACCTAAAACTATACCTCTCTCACTTTCTCTCTATCTCTGTCTCTCACATTCTCTCTCTTTCACATCGTTCACATTCATGCCCATGGATTTCACCAGAGTTTTGCTGTTTTGATATTTCCAACTTGTAATACTTATGTCAGTTGTATGTTATTAACATGTTAATAACCATATTATAAGTCACATAGTAAAATAATATAACTACTAGCATACATGTTGAGAAAAAGAATTGCAGAATGACCACAAAGTCTTTAGCAGATTGCTGTGGCGATTTGGTTGGTGGATGGCGAGTCCAGGAAGTGGCAACAGATGGCAGGATGGCAGAGAGGGAGCCTAATGGGCACCTAAGCTGGCACACTGAGGGGGGTTGTGGGGCAGGACTCTGCCCTGCAGCAGATGGAATGGTGTGGAAGACCCATCGCTGGGCACAATGGTATTCAAAACGCTGATTGAAAATATCAATGCCAGAACCTTTAGAGTGGTGGTGAGCTGTGTGTCTGATGAACGGTGGACCTTACACTGAACAGCAAGGTGACTTCAGAGGAATGCTGTCGATGCTGTTTCTCTCTCTCTCTCTCTCTCTCTCTCTCTCCCTATCGCACTCTCTCTTTTCAAAGGAGCATGAAATCTTTCAGTCAACAAAGACTCTTGTGGACAAGGACACGCTTTGTATTTCCCCCTTCTAGAATTTCCTTGTCAGTCACAGTAAATAAGAAAAAAAACAGCACTCCTGCTCCCCCCCCCCCCGCCACTCCTACCCCAGCCGGAGGCCTTTTCCCCTTGTCTCGCCACGACTTGGCAGCTCTTTAGCATATGGGACAGCTTTAGCAGGTGAGTGATTGCTTCAATTAGGGACTCTAACTCTTTCCCCACATCTGATAGAGACACAGCACAGGAGAAATGAATGGAAAGCAAAAAGAACGCAGGGAAAAGAGTTAATGCAAGATCAGGAGAATGAGAGGCCCGTCGGTTGCAGAGGCGAGTGATGGGGATTTAATTGATTCTCCGTTTTGGATGTCGTCCCAATCCCCTGCCGATATTTCAGACATCACAAGATAGATTTCTATTCCATTTAATCTGATGTTTGAGAATTGTGAAACTGACTGAATCATCTAAATTAAGTTACCATGCAAATGTAAAGAGCTTATATTATATTGCGTACATTGTATATTATGTATCGATTGGACATATGAATTACAACTAATGAATTAATTCCTGTCCTTAATTCAGAAAAGCAATTACAAGTGCTGTGAAGTTGTGCCATTGCAGGCATTGCTGCTGGTACAAAACTTGCTAAACTTGTTAAACTTTTTAACAAAGTGGTAGCTTTGGTAGCTGTCAAAGTCCTTTGCAAACTTTTTTACGGGTACCCTATTGTACGTGCACACTCAGTGCTGAGGGTATCCTTCAGCAGACTGAGTTATCATTCCGTGTCTGAGTGGATTTTAACTGTAAACATGTGAAGCCACTCCAGGCAGTACATTTAGACATTGGCACAGCAGTTGGCTGCTGCACACAAACAGCATGGCATCAGACTCACACTGAGAACCAACAATCTTTAGAGCCTTACATTTTATTACCGTCTCATAAATAGCTGACCACGAGTTTATTTGTGGTGTTATGCATACTTAGTCATTATATTGAACTGTTTGGCCCATTTTTCAAAATTATTAGGATTAAGTCATATTTACTGTTAACTAAGCAAAATCCCATGAGGCTGGTTTGTGCCTTGAAACTGACCTGCAAGCTGGCCACTGTTTCTTCCAGATCATTAATCACCATTAGGCCAGGAGACAGTGCAAAGAAGGCAGGACATAACTGCAGTGGTGTGGAACATAGAACTCTGTGGTGTGGAATAGTCTACTGGGAACATGCACCTGGTCCTTCCCCAGTGTTCCTCCAAATGTCTCATGATCTCTTCATGGTTCTAGGATATCTGACCATATCTTTGTGTGCCTTTCTAGACATATTCTTGTTGATAATATTATGATTTCAAGTACTATGTGGACTGCAGTGTTCCTCAAGGGGAGACTGCTTGATTGGAAGGCTATGGTCAGGGGAGACACTTTGGAGAAAATTGCTGAAAGAAAGAAAAAGAGAATAAAAGCGATGAAAGAGAGGATGGGGAGAAGATAAGAAGATAAAGGTTCATATACAGTACCCTCCAGAATTATTGGCACCCTTGGTAAAAGCTGACTAAAAATAGGTATAAAAAATAATCTTTAGGTGATTTATTGTACTCCCACAATGAAAACAATGAGGAAAAATATACCCTGCAAGGCAAGCAAATTTATTCTGAGAAAAAGGAACATCTCATAAAGAAATAAATATTTTTAACAAAAACAGCTTGCTCACAATTATTGGCACCCCTGAAACATATTATGTACAACATTTAACAGGAGCATTTTCCTATGTAAATGCAATGTTTTAAAGTAAATCAAAGTGTCTGTGAACTTTCAGAAGTAGTTCATGACGTTCTTTTTCACTATGGTATGAAAATGAAGTCACTCAGAGGCTAAATCCTCTAGTCATTTTTCAACATTGGAGAGACAAGAGAATACACTAAATTGAAATAAAAAGAAATTGTGTTGACATTTGTAAGTAAGAGAATGTCTATGGAAACTAGGTATTTTGTTGAAAATGCCTATATTTCCAGTTAAAATGATGACTAAAAGGTTCTAATCATCTGGAAATGTGGCAAACATGCTTGGACAAAGACCCATGGCTATTTTGCTCCCACGCACAGTATGGAGGATGGTATGATAGGCAAAAAAATCCATAAGAACCACTGTTGAGAGTTACAGACAAAGCTATCCTCTTGGGGTCACCAAGTCCCCCCCAAAAATCTTCAAAAGTGACCTCACTGCTAATAGATTATTTAGACAGCATGTCAGGTTAAAGCCAGTAGAGTCATTTAATGAACAATGTAAATGGCAGGAGTTACTGAATGGTACCATGACATGTCTGGGAGTGTGGTCTATTGTCAGATGAAAATAAAAGTATGCTATTTTGCTAAAAACACTTAAGGTGTCTTTGGCGTACATAGAAGAATGACTACACTAAAAAGAACCCCATGCCTAATCAGAATTATGGTGGAGGGGCTGTCCTATTGTGGGGCTGTTTTAATTCCCAAAGGCCTTGGGAACCTAATTAAGGTGCATGGCATCATGAACACCAAGAAAAACCTGAACATTTTCAAAGGAAATCAAACAATCTCTGCCAAGGCCCTAAAAGTTGGTCATGATTGGATCATTCATCAGGTCAATGAACCAAAACAAATGCACAGATCAAAACAAATATGGTTTACTGAACACAAAATCAAGCTTCAGACATGGCCATAGCAGTCCCCTGATCTAAACTCCATAGAAAAACAGTGGGATGAGTCAACGAGAAGAATGCACAAGTGTGGACCTAGCAATCTGGACGATCTGGGGAGATTTTGTAAAGATGAATGGTCTTAAATCCCTTACTTTGTATTCTCAATCTTTATGGGGTGTCAGAGAAGAATATTACATGCTGTTTTATTGACAAAGGGAGGTTTAAGAAGGTATTACAAGTAGGGGTGCCAATAATTGTGAGTGACGTGTTTTTATTAAAAACATTTATTTCTTTATGAGATTTTCCTTTTTCTCAGAATAAATTTGCTTCCCTTGCAGGGTGTATTTTTCCTCATTGTTGTCATTGTGGGAGTACAATAAATCACCTAAAGATTATTTTTTAGACCTATTTTTAGTCAGCTTTTACCAAGGGTGCCAATAATTCTGGAGGGTACTGTAATTTATTTTACATCCATAATTAAACAGCAGGTGTCTGGATAGGATTCTTGACTTAGGTAAGGCAAATGCAAACAATGCTAATGATCTCCAAACATTTCTCTGTGGCACTACTGTTAGCCTGGAGGCATTTCACACAAGCCCAAGGTGAAGACTGGAGTGGAAGGTCAGTCAGACTCATCACTTTGGAAAGATTCAGTATCACTTACCATCTCATTCCAGATATCCCCCCAACTGAGCCCTTGTGGCAGAGATCATTTATACAGCACACACACTCTGCTGTGTTTCAGCCCAGTCAAATTACATCCAAAACTTGGCATCTTTTTGTTGGCTGTTTTGTATGTGTAGTGCTGTTGTTACAGCACAGTTTGCGATAATGAGCCGATTTCCAATGGAGGGGCATTCTATTTGCATGAAGTAATAAAGGGTAATTGTACACTTATTCTGTGAAAATGGTTTACCATTTAGTGATTTAAACTCAATGGCCATTTCTGTCCCAAATATGAATTTAGTAGATTACTGACATTTAGCAGTCATACAATTGCCAAATATATAAACAAACTGTGGAAACATTCTGATGCTTGTTTGATATGGAAGACATTTTCCTCAATGAATAGAAAATGTGTTGACATGGGAAATGCTTTTTCAAAGTTGTGCACTTAATTTAAATGAATTGCTTTTCCATCTACCTGCACAGCCAGGAAGGAGGCGTAGCGCATGCAGCCCTCAGGTTCAACAGCACCCTGGCCAATCTATTACCCTGGCTTGGGGAATGCATTTTCATTTGTTTCCCTGACATAGATTTGAAATGACCGTGTTTAAGACTATTAGGTTTCTCACTTGTATTTCCATTACAAAAGAGATTCAGCACCAATCATTCCTTTTTGTGATAAGTCAGCAGCAAGCAGCAGTGGGATGCAGCTCAAATAAGGGATAAGGTCATGCTCTCAAACCTCTGTTTGAAAGTGGAGAGAGGCTGTGCTCTGAATAGGTCTCCTCAGACTCTCTGCAGGCTTGTTCAGGGGATCTATTTGATTGTGAATAAAACATGAGTGGCCTGAACTCTCCCTGCTGGTTTAATAGGCGTTTGGTAATGAAGATGTGTGCTGTGGGACGCAGGAGGAGCCCACAGACTATCTTCACCAACTAGCCCTGTTTCACAGCCACTGTTGAGTGCAGGTCCACTGCAGAGGGCCGCTAGAGCTCCGCCTATGGCATTACGACAGGAATATCGCATTTCTCATTATTCTCAAGATGGATGTGTTTGTGTTCAGATTTGAGAATCGCCCCTTCCTTCAGGCCTCAATAATGAAGTGTTCACTGTAGGGATAACATCACTCCAATCTGGTCTGCGACACAGGCTCACTTGAGATCTCTGATGAGGTCCCCAGGATATTAGCATTGTGTGCTATAATGACTTGATGGCAGTAGTAATGTCTTTATGGCACATTTTATATTACAGGCTATCAGAACATGTAGTGAACAGCTGTAGTAATTAATCACTCATCAACGGCCTGCTTTGGTCTTTCAAGCATGCAGGACCATCTCAGATTTATGCCCTGCTGGAGTTTGGTGTATACAGTCTAGCTCTAAAGCATCACACAGTAGTCAGTAGCTACAAAAAGACAGCGCTGAGACATAGTTGCGCAATTCACCTGCAGAGGTAGAAACCAAAGCACGCCAGAGCAGTGAAAAGCCAACATCTGTCCTTGCAAGGAACAGAGCATTTGTTTTGACAGGCCAGGACAGCTGCCTCAGTAATGCAGCATCTCGCCTCACTATGCATGTTCCAGGGCTGCAGGGGAGCGATGCATTTTGAGTTATGACTCTATCACTGGCACTTGCATAAATCAGTGTTTACCTCCATTTAAGAAATACAGACAGTGTCACCTTCAGAGTACCGATGCATTCATTAATTGCATCTTTGGCAGTCAAGCTTGACTTTGTAGCAAAATTATCAGAGGTTTCAGTAGTAATGCATATGACAATTTGCATACTGTATGTTATGTAATTAATGATGAAATCAAAGTCTCTTGGATGAAATGTTTAAAGGTTTTCAAAAAAGATGTATAAACGGTGAGAAAACCTTCATAGTCTTCTGAAAATGTGTTATGATTTCCCAGCTATTTCAGCATACTGTTTTCAAAGTCTATTGTCCCTCAAAGTCGCAACACCCCATCCTCGCAAAAAAACCCAACAACATAGATGTTAATTTCAGGCAAACCAAAGGCTTTAAGGGGCCATCAGTCATAAATCAGAAGCGGAGCAAGATATGGAATGATATACAGTAGGACATTCCTGTGTACCTATTGTTCTCCTCAGCTTTAGCTGGGCCTGAATGACAGGTTGAGAAAGGAGGTTTGTCTGGCTCTTCATTCGAAGGGGCACATTAAATAGCACCCTTAATTACAGGATGTTCATAATTTATCTAATTAGCTGAAGACTGATTAAATACTTTTTGTACATTAGTTGAAGATTTTTTTGTTTCATATGGTTGTTTGTCATTGTCTTACATTGACACATTGCCGTGAGAGAAGCTTGGCACCTTCACCATAATGATAGTTCATTGCATCAGGCATCAGAGATGATGTGCTTGGTATGTTCTAACTTCTCTATGTTCACAGCTTCTAAAGGAAGACCATTTTTGGGAGGAATGGAGCTTGGTTTGTCTAGACACTTTTGTTATGACATGATGTCTTCTGGGGCAAGAACAAAGATGTGTCGGTCAAGAGTGACCTTCATAGACTTTGGATTGTCTCCTCTTGTTCAGGCGAGACTGTCAATACTCAAAGGAGAGAATTCCAGTGGCCATTATGTTCACAGGCAGCAATGTTTTTATTCGAGTTTGGTTTCCTCCTTTTCTGAGATCATTGAAGTTTGCTATGAAGCCAAGCTCCTCTGAAATGTTCCTGAGGAAGACAAAATCCTCTCCGTTTCAAAAAGAATATGTTCCCACTAGTACAGATTAGATGGACTACAAGATACATGGACATTTTCTGAGCATGTATTATGTTCCCCCTCCCTGAAATACAAAATAGAGGCTTCTCTCACTCCCATGCAGGCTGGTGTTGCTAGTGTGTTAGCGAGCGGAGCTGTGTGTCTCTGCACGGGATTCTTCCTTCCACATCACTGGCTGGTGCAGTCGGATTCTCTGTGGGCTGCGTGACCCAGTTTCGCCTGGCTCGGCGTCGCCCTGTTCTCTCACCATCACACCGCGCTTGGTGTCGTAATCAGCACACGAATAATTCACCGACAGCCTCCGGTGGCTGCTGCCCTGCTGCTAGGATAACGGGGGGGCTTAATCCCGCCCGCAACCGGCGGTGACGTCCAGCCCCATCACCGTCAGCGCAGCACCAACAGCACGGCAGCTGCTAATGCTAATGCCACCACGCGCTTTGAAGCTCTCCTGGTGCGCCGCTACACTAGTATCTCACAGAGACCTTTGTTGATTAGCATAATGCCTTCTGCCAGTGGTAAAGCACACACTAAACGTCTAAGGTAAATGCGCAAAAGTCCACTGGGTGTTGGTTGTGGCAGGCCAGGAGTAAGCTATTACGCAAGACAAGTCAAGTGCAGACGTAGGCCTACATCCACACCAAGCTCCATGTGTAGATGTTATGTAATTTCACAAATTTGTCTCAGCATATTACGGTGACATTCCAACATTGTGGAGTGCTGCCTTTTGTTGTGATTCTGACATTTCAGAATGAACATCCGATCTTATATGTCACCACATGTTAGCAGTGAAGCTGCAACTGAGTGGGATGAATCATGAAACACATTGTGCAGCATGACCATTAAAGCACATGTAGTATAAGGTAAAATCGAATTAGTGGAATTCAAGGGCTACTCACAGTCAGCAAAAACCTCTTGGGCCTGAGCCTCACCTGGGCCCTTTTAAAGGTCACCCTCCCTGTCTTCAGTTCATTTCCATCTTCACCCAACTGACCTTATGTTCTCCAACATGGTCTCTCTCATAGTCTCCGTAGAGTACTGGCTTGGTATAATCTTAAGGCTCTGAGAATGTGTGTTTGTACATGTCTTTGGTTTTCTTCATTTTGGCCATTTATTTCAACAGAATGCAATGCATACATATTACTTACAGTCAGAGTTATAGGTGTCATCCAGAAAATAGAAAAAAAGAAGCTGCAGCTGAATAGAAATGTCCGCCAGTATAGACTATGACAGCACAGATGTGCATATGTAGGACCATTTGAGACGAACCTAAGCCCTGTGAGATAAATGAGTTGTCTTCTTCTGTCGTGTGTTCCAGAGTGCCATTGTAGGCATGTAGGGTAATGAATGTGCGGTGTTCTAGGGATTACTCCTGTTTTAATCCAGTGCAATCTCTGTTAGAACAAACAAGAGCACATACCAGCATGTATTTTCATTCATTACAGTAAACACACACACACACACACACACACACACACACACACACACACACACACACACACACACACACACACACACACACACACACACACACAGAGGAGAGAGAGAGAGAGAGCCTGCTGGTAGGCATTTTAACTGTTTACAGTATTATCCACTCAATCAATATCCATGAAGTTGAGAGACACATTGATATGTATAGTGTAATGTTGTAATCATTCTGTGATCTTTTTATATCATTCATGTATTGTATTTATGATAATGAATTTTTCATTTGAAGGAGACTCTAGATGAAGACAGCCATAACCACAGCTTATGTAAAGCTTTATTAACACAATTACGGATTGATTCTGAACTAGAGCATTTCATCAGTCAGCACTTCGTGTCTAGACAGAGTTTGAGTTTTATTGGAGTAAAGATGCATTGTTATTACGGTCAGTTTAGTCCTGCAAGTGGGGAACTGACAAAAAGTCGATTGTTTTTTTAAATGATAATGCCTTAGGCAGGAGCTGGAAGGAAGAGTAATCAAAAGCCATATCTTTTCATTTGGTTTGTTTTGTTGGTCAGTTTTCGAACAAAGATGCAGATTTGTTGATTTCGCTCCAAGTAACAAAGAACAGATCGACATCTACTTTACAAGGAAACCTTGAGTTTAAACACGAGTGCAGTGTTTTTGCTGTCACCAGTAACCACATAATCTCACTGCTTTTTACAATACAATGACATAAAGCACATTCAAGAGGCATTCACATTGAAAAGTATGACTTTTTGCAGTTAACTTTTCAATAGTGCCTTAAAGCACAAACTGAAAAGATAAAGCACTTTGCCACATTATCTGACATTGTGGAACAGCCTGGAGAATCTAACTGGGTAGTCTTGCAGAGCCAGACATGAATTCAGCAGTTTCCACCCATTCACAGACTATACCTACTCACAGGTCTCCTGTCTTCACCTTCATGCAGGCCTATCGATTGTGTAATGTAATGGCATCCCTACTAACACATGTAGTTAATTCCTGTTAATCATGGTGTTCAACAGATGGTTGATGTACATTTGGCTACACCAGCCTGGCTGGACAGGAGAACTTCAGTGACACTGGGACAGAATACAGGGACAACATAAAACAGTTTCCAAACTAATCATGGGCTGAATCTATACAATGTGTTCCCATTGTCCCTCAGTTGGTTTTGTGTTCACATGGCAGCATTTAGAGCAGAACAAATTATGTAAACAACCCCACATGAGATTCATTTTTCTCTACAAACAAACCCAAGCGTGATTAAATTCTTCTGATTGGTCACATTTGGGAGCTGAAGATCCCAAAGTCGCTTAACACTTTAAAACACAGCTATGTTTTCTGTGTGGTCCACAACATTGAGAATATTTCCTCATCGACCTAAATAGCAATTAAACAAAGGAAAGAGCCTATAATGCTGGTTTATTGGCCATACGGCAAATTAATTGGGCATACAAATGAAGGGCAAATAAAACATGTATTTCATGTTACATGTTACAACTCGTTCCAATACAATTGCTCCAAACGAATCGGGTGTGAAATCACCCTAATATTCACAAGAACACATGTAATGTCCATAACAATGAGCTAGAAAGTACACCGAACATGAAGCAAATACTACTCTTTGGAACATTTTGAAACACAAGGTAGCGTAAAAAAGCTGATTTTGAGAAACTGCATCTCCCAAACAGCATGTCACAGACATATGCCTGTGAGACTGAGCCGGCTCCTTGACAGCCTCTAACCAGATTTAGTGCCTGAAGGCAGACCCGTCTCACTGCAGCAGGTGTGTCTTCAGCTGTTCCCTGTGTACACCTCTCCAAGAGGGCAGTGGCCTCAATCATCCTGTCTACTCACATAGCCTACATCCCTCTCCCTCCCTCTATCCTCTGATGTTTTCTCCCTATGCCCCGTGGCCTTCCTCAAACAGAAACCTTTCATTCTGTCCAATCGAGCTGAGAAATTTCAATGTTTCTCCAGGGCTTTCCGTGAAAGGAAGAAGGAGGTTCTGTTTTTGGAGGTTTGTTTAGAAATTTGACTCTTAACATCTATGCACACAGATGTCACCTTGTGGTTTATCTGAAGCAGACCAATCATTTTCATCTTAGAAAAATGTTTGTTAGAACAGTTGAAATAACAAGCTTCAATGAGCTTTTCTTTTTTATTATTATTGCAGCTAGTCCATGTTGTCATACACACCCAATTATGTAGGAAATGATTTTGTAATTTTTGAAATTATGATTTTGTGGCCAAGGTGCTAGAGGAAGGACAAGTAATGATGAACTTGTTAAGAAGTTAAATGAATATCTACTGTATTAGACATGTTATTGATTATCTGATGATCTACTACCTTTATGCCAGATCTGGTTGAGAGTGAGCAGCTACCTTACTCATGATTAATGAACATGTATTATTTCATTTCCAACTCACTGACTGTCTGTACAAGACTGCTTTCTATAATGGCCAGATGTTTGAAACTGTTCCATTCCTAGTTCAAAAGGCAGGTGGAGGGATATTGTGCATTGCCTGCATCTGGTGCCCTTCTCTTTTCAGCAAAAGGAACTCTCTGCTCTCTCTCTCTCTCTCTCTCTCTCTCTCTCTCTCTCTCTCTCTCTCTCTCTCTCTCTCGCGCGCGCGTGCTCGCTCTCTCTTTTTCAAGTCCAAGGCCGATTGATGTTCTGCAAACAAGAGGAGCCCAGCCATGAGCCAGTGACTAGTGAGGCATGCGAGACCACGCAGTCCTTCCTTCAGACAAATGAATGCCTGAAGACAGTTACTCGGGGTGGGTGGGGTGGGGTGGGGTGGGGTTGGGGGTGGTCATCTGTGAAACCTCCGCTCCCTGATCCCAGAGGCCCTGAATGCCCCTCTGCCCTTCACTCTCAGAGGAAGTAGGAATCTGTCAGCCATTTTAATGAGGACCAAGCTACACTGGAACTGAACACTGTATGAAGATGTGGAGTCAAACAGTAAATGTCCACAGAGGGACGAAAACGTCTCCTTGTGATCTTTCTAGAAGGATGATACAGCTGCGCAGGCTGCCAAAGGCCAAAATTAGATCTGGTCAGAGAATGAAGAAGGAGAGAGCGCTCCAAGCACAAGCAGAGCGGGTCAAGAGTGAGTGAAGGTCAGAAGCCGTCCGCCTCGGATGTACTGTAGGCTGCCGCTCCTCTGGGACTGCTGGTGCCTTATGTGATGCGAGGACAGGACAAACCTCTGGGTCTGAAGATAACAGTAGCTTAAATGTAGGGCTACTGATTCACCTTTAACCTCGCTGGCAAAAATGAGAGTGCACTCTAGACCTTAGTCCTGTCTTTTTACAGCATGCAGAATGCACTGGAGAACTGAATCATCCTTATGGCGCTGACTCAATGAATTCATACAAATTCATTTGGAGACAATTTACGAATTGATTCACGGTTTGTCATTCAGATAATTGTAATGTGTTTGTTAAGAAGATGGTCTGTCATGACAGACTTGCCAACAAAGGATTGCACATTTCAATTTCAGTCACAAAGAATATTTTCACAGATTGATTTCAAATGTTTTAATCGCTTGCTCAGATGTTTCTTCTTTTCTTAAGCAGGCACGATTTTATGCTTTGCTTTATGCTACTTCATGAAAAAATCAATTGAGAAGCTATTATGTTACGATTACGTGCTTGACCCTCTGTTCTCATATTTCATGGTGCTATAAGAAAGAGACAGCTTTGACAATTACTTTACCATATATAGACAACGGCAAGGAGAGTGTCAGATGCATGCTTGACAAGATCCCCATTCACTGTAATTACCAGATCCATAGTGTGTGTGTGTGTGTGTGTGTGTGTGTGTGTGTGTGTGTGTGTGTGTGTGTGTGCGCGCACCTGTGTGTGCGTGCGTGCGTGTGTGTGTGTTTGGCTGTCGAGGGGCTCTGTGTTCAGCACTTGTCACCGTCCCCATTCATGTTGTCCCTCCTCTCCAATTTGCAGAGGCTCTGCGGGGAGGCTGGCTGACCTGCTGGACACAGAAGCAGGGGTCAGTCCATGCAGGGGATGAGAGAGAAAGACAACAGTATCACCCACAGTCCCCCCCAGCACTTACTCTTAGAGGAAAGACACATTCATTTTGATTGAATATGATTCATTAAGGATGTGCATTCAGTGAACAGCATGCTAGCTCATTTCTTTCCCTTTATTGCTTGCCCCAGTGCCTTAGCCTCCTTCACTTAGAGCTGGGAGGGACAGATGGTCTGCTCCTCATTTCAGCCAGCATTCGCTCGCCCTGGCAGAGCCCATCTCTTTCCCACTCACACATAAACCTCCGTGACAATCGCCGAGAAGAGCGGGGGCTTTAGGTCGGGCCGCCCCAGCGCTGAGCCCTTTGCTCCACGGCACCGTGCTCCCTGCAGGAGTGTGTGAAGACTGGATCTCATTCTCCCTGCAGGAGTGTGTGAAGACTGGATCTCTGCAGTAGCTGCACGGCCCCCACACACCATGAGGTCATCTCTGCAGGAGTTATGCACCTCCTGGACATGTGCATTGGGCAGTCGGGCCCCGAGAGCATTTGGTCACTATGCACTACCCAGGTGATGAGGAGGAGTAGTGAGGAGCATTTGGTCACTATACACTACCCAGGTGATGAGGAGTAGTCAGGAGCCATTGGTCACTATGCACTACCCAGGTGATGAGGAGTAGTCAGGAGCCATTGGTCACTATGCACTACCCAGGTGATGAGGAGTAGTCAGGAGCCATTGGTCACTATGCACTACCCAGGTGATGAGGAGCCATTGGTCGCTATGCACTACCCAGGTGATGAGGAGCCATTGGTTGCTATGCACTACCCAGGTGATGAGGAGCCATTGGTTGCTATGCACTACCCAGGTGATGAGGAGTAGTGAGGAGCCATTGGTCACTATGCACTACCCAGGTGATGAGGAGGAGTAGTGAGGAGCCATTGGTCACTATGCACTACCCAGGTGATGAGGAGGAGTAGTGAGGAGCCATTGGTCACTATGCACTACCCAGGTGATGAGGAGGAGTAGTGAGGAGCCATTGGTCACTATGCACTACCCAGGTGATGAGGAGGAGTCAGGAGCCATTGGTCGCTATGCACTACCCAGGTGATGAGGAGCCATTGGTCACTATGCACTACCCAGGTGATGAGGAGCCATTGGTCACTATGCACTACCCAGGTGATGAGGAGGAGCCATTGGTCACTATGCACTACCCAGGTGATGAGGAGCCATTGGTCACTATGCACTACCCAGGTGATGAGGAGGAGCCATTGGTCACTATGCACTACCCAGGTGAGGAGGAGGAGTAGTGAGGAGCGCAGCTGCTCACAGCAGGGAGCCATGTACAGCATCAGATCTCAGCTGCCTCGGCCATTAGCAGAAATGTACAGGACTCGTATGTCGCTTCCTATGATGTGTACGTTTGCTGAAATAAACAACAAGGCGGAGTGCCCTTGACTTGCATGATGAATGGGACAGGTCTGTGCTCTTAGAAAATGGATGCCTGGCTCAATATATTGTGGACAGATATGTTTGAGTTGTCCGCTCCTATGCAATAGGTCATGGGCAGAGGAGGGGTGGGAGTGAGAGAGAGGTGATGTATGTCCTCACTGGTCTTTAAAATCATCACGGGCCTGTGTTTGTCAGCCCGCTGCTCACAAGTCACTTAGTCATGTCGACCTTGCTTCAGTGCGCATGTAGCGTAGGGGATACTATAGTATGTGAACACTGACAACGACAGCTCCACAAATGTGCACATCTGTACTGATTAGTTAAAGAGACCTTGTTTATAGACCTCACTTGTTTGCTGTTAACATGAGACAGTTGTCCTAACCTGACCTAGAAAACAAACATGAACAAAGTCTGTAGTGTTGATTCAAATAAAAGGTACGCCCGTTTCTGACACTGTCTGTTAAGAAGTAGATAGAAGTTTTGGTCGCTGCTGAAGTGGATAAAGCCTGTAAACAAATGTTCTACCTGATAGCACCCCTGTTGAAGCTAGGCATCATGCTAATAGACCGTGACTCTGGTCTTCTGTTGGTGGCTGCTGTCTTTCCTTGCTTCAGGTAGATAAAACATCGACCTGTAAACTAGAATCCATCAGTGTATGTCAGGATCTTTCATACCGAACTCAGAGGATTCGAAGACTGTGAGTCTGAGCTGGGTGGCTTAAACATGGTTGAATGCTCTTTTTTCATGCTGCACAAAACACAGCGCTGTTTGCTCCGATGTCTGCACACCGTACAAGCTGTTTAAATATGCCTGAAATTAGCTCTGAGCAAACAGCGTGATTCTGAGAGCCTCTCTGGTGAGGCTATAAAATGAAAGAATGACAGATGAAGCTGGCATTTTTTTCCCCCATATTACAATAAAAAATCTCTGCAAACCCATAGATCACGTGCACAACTGTATTAATAGATGGCAGTGTTTTCCAAGCAACTGCTGACAAATGATATGAAAAGGAGGAGTTGAGACACATACATCTTGGCCACTACACAGAGGAGGACAGAGCAATCTCCACTAAAATGTTTTATGTTTTTGCACAATCACTCAAATTTTACATTAGCATATAATTTATGGCAAACACAAGTTGAGATCCTGCTTAAGAAATGCAATTAATTCCTCCATGAGACATGCAATACTAGTTCTTCATGTCTGATTGTAATTGGAACTGCACTGGTAGTACATTGGGCTGCACTGACATGCAATCAAGTATCCACCTGATATGCCGAGTCATAATCACAGGGAGAAAGTTGTGGTCAGAGTTGACAATATTTCGTATCAAGTCATATCAAGTCGCATAAGTATACTGCTATCATACTTTTTGAAGACTAAATGCAACTCAATGTCAGACAGTGGGCTAGATTTGAAAGCCCACACAAAGTGTTACCATGGTGGCGACACTAGTTCAGTTATTCTTGGACGTGTCTGTCTCCTGTCTCCGCCACCTGCATCTCCCAGAGGCGGAGGATGTGCTTAGATATCATATATACGTATATATATATTAGATATCATATATATAGATATAGATATATATATATATCTATGCTTAGATATGGCCACACCAAGTCATTAGGGAGCGCTGCAGTCCACCGCTCCTAATTCACGCATCTTCTGCCCAAGAGACGCTGTAACACCCCCCTGAGGATCAGCTCTGCTGACCCTGAACAACATGCAGCATCTACCCAGCATGCTCTCACCCCCCCCCACCCCCGAAATGCCCATTAGAGAATTTCCTCCTCTGTTTCAGTGACAAAAATGTTTTATGGTGTTGAGCTCTCCCAGTTAATAAGCATAACTCTCCTTTTGTTATGAGACAATCTTGTGTGACACGCTAGTGAATAGAACATGTTGGGATGTGTAGGTCTGTATTGTGTGTGTATTGTGCGTGTATTGTGCGAGTATTGCTGAAAAAGTGACATTTTACACAATCGTGATGTTAGTCCCAACATCTCCTCTTAAAGGTATGTATGCCGTGGTGACCACCTGCTCCAGCGCCTCCTGCTCTTCCTCCTCCTCTTCTTCCTCTCGCTCCTGCCCTCCTCTGTGCTCTTGTCTCTGATCTGACGCTCCTTGGCAGGGACGGCTCCTCATGGCTTCTCATCAGCTGGCAGCGGTTGTGAGGCTCTCCAATGTGTCAGGCCCACAGTTGGAGAACGGTCCTCAGCCTGGACTCATGGAGATGGGAGGAAGAAACCTGCTCACACACACACACACACACACACACACACACTGGAAGAGAGAGAGACAGAGAGAGCAAGACAGACAGTCAGAGAGAGTATATTTCTCCTCTCTCCTTACTTTGCCAGATTCTGTAAGAGTGTAGAGCTTTCCCATGGGAGGAGGCTGACCTATAGGAGGAAGGACTCCATTGACAGCACTCCCCCTGAGAGGACTCACACCAGAGAGAAGCTGTGCAGACCAGAGCACCGGCGAGGGCCTCCCTAATGACACAGCACCGGCATCTGCTCCCTACAGCTCCTCTTGGCAGAGATGAAGAAGAAGCACTGGCCGTGTCCAGGCTATGTGTGTGTGTGTGTGTGTGTGTGTGTGTGTGTGTGTGGGGGGGGGGGGGGGTATTAGGGGGGATTGTTGGGTGTATGCAGTGCTTAAGCAGATGTGCGTCCACTCAATAGTCTTGCTCTGGGACATAACTCCTTGCTATACACTGCTGGTGGGATGTACAGTACAAGTCTTTAGGGAGTCATTTGCTTATCTACAGCACGTTTCCTTGCTCAGTGATCAGGTCCTTACAAAGGACTTCAGAATCCCACCCCCGCCCAAGAAAAGAGATTAAAAACTTTTGTATAAACTGTTCCTCCATTTGATTGTGATGAGCAAGTGGAGAGCTGGGAATATACTTGTATTTGATTATCTCTTGTCTTGATGATGACATGAACATGCCATTAAAATACAAAACGAGACTCCTCGTTATATATTTGTAATGCATATTTTCCTTTCAATGATGAACGATTCACAAACTTCAGACAAATACGATACAAATACAGACAATACTGTACAGATAGATATAACATGTTTTAATATTTGATGTGAATTCTAAGGGAACTCAGCCTCATTTGGAAATTGTGTGCCTGCCATAATCCCGGTGGCAAGCCACATTTATAATCAATCAGGGTTATCATCAAAGAACACATACATATGGCTCGGTCATTCTCTCTGGGCCCACTCTATTGGCTGTGTATTGATTTGGACAAACTCTGTCAAATCTGATTTACCCACCCCAGCTGTAGAAGAGAGTGATTTCCTGTCACATCTGATACTTGTGATAGTTAGCCTGATGAAAATGTTGTTGTTTTCTTTAGTTGAGGGCTCAGCTTTTCCACCTGCACTCAATCAATAGAAACGCAGCGGCCGGGTCCTGTGCTGGCGTCCTGCGCTGGCGTCCTGGCCCTTTGATAGTGACCTTCCCAAAGCTCATCCCCTCCTGTGCAACCGCTCTACATCCACATACACACTCAACCTCAAGAGCACATCCTGGAATTGCTCCTTAACCTGATTGGTCCTCTATGAAGGGAGGAAGGAGCACTGCTGTTGTATTCTTTTGGTAAAGTGGTTAAGAATAAAAACCCTTGGAGTCCAACGTATGCGTTAACACTTTGTATGTGACCTTTATTGTCTCCCGAACTCATGTGCACTGACTCATCAGGCCAGGCTTACAAATCAATCCCATATACAGCCACTAGGTGTCAACTAATCAATACATGATCTACTGATCATTCTTGAGATATACTACAACTGCAAAGGCACAGGAAGCTCCCGGGACAGTTGTTCCATCAAGTCTGACACTCAGCACTGCACTGAAGACATCAGCTGTTGTCATGTGTGCATTCTTTTGCACTGTGCCTAGTACTGATCCAGGGCCTGTGCTCCATACAGTATTATGATCATGTACTCTAGTATGTCGTACAGTATGTGGAGGTTGTGCTGATGAAAACTATCTGTTTGGAAGCCATCCATGTCAAGAGAGATAAAAGTTGTCCGCCTTCGGCCTCGTATCTACAGTCCTTTATCAACCCCAGTCACACAGTGTCATATTGCCTAAGAATGGAATGGTTAAGTTAATATCAGAAACATTCCAACATGAGGGTCACAAAGTCAGAGTTATCAAAGTGAAGTAGAAAACATTGGTGACACAAATGAGCCAAAGTCTCATCCTTTTAACTGATTGTGTATCCTACTGTCTTTCTCTTTTGGTTCTCTCTCCTACCTCTCTTACACATATTTCCCCTAGACTAACTAATGCTAATTCTATTTCCAGGCAAAATCAATTGGCTAATTTCAGACCTTTAACACCATAGGTAAGACTTAAAGCGTAAAACATTGATGAATCCGCTCAATATCCCCAAATGCAGCCAGTTAGTTTTGCTAGAACTTAGTTTGATGGCAGACATTGCACTTTACCCGCCTATTTAATTAGGGCCTTGGATGCTAAAATATTAAGTTGGTGTTTCTAGCAATGTTACAAAAATGGCGACATCACGGAGCTCTGCAGTGCAAGAGGGCCTGTGGTAATGGTGCGTCATGATGAATGGAAGGTCATTAAATGCAAGACCTGCGTGAGTTTAATAGATGAAGGACCATGGAAGGGGATATTACTGCCCAGTACATGGCCTTATTTATCAAAAGATATGCACTGTTTAGACTAAAAGCCTTTTAAAGAAAAACTAGCAATATCAACAATGATGCCAGTTCATTCTTGGACTGATGTTGATTATGTGTCTAATGTAGTATGCAGATGGTGAATAAATCTTTTATGGTTCTTCAGGAGTTCTTTCTTGGAGCCTTTTCAGTAACTCTACTCTGCTGGAGGCAATAAAATGCCCCTTACCTCAATTCACAACAGTTTTGCAGATTAATCATCCCATTCATTCGGTGTCAGACAAAATTATCTCAATGGCAAGTGAATAAACAAATCTATGTTTCAAATTGACAGATCTCTGTCCTTTTTAGGTTTTAATTTTTGAGCGGATATAATCTCGATTTTGATATGGGGTGCCAAATGTAACACACCTTATTTCCAAGACAGTGCATTCTGTTTACAACAGCCATTAATCTATGACAAAACTGTGTAACACCACAATGCCTTCTGTCAGTGGACATATAGGGCGCTGTGGAAGTACATTCCTCATGCACAGAAAACAAAATGAATGTTGCACACTGAATTCACCATTTCACCATTTCCCCTCCATGGACAACAGGCAGAATGCACCCTTCACTTTGTTTTCGAAATGAAGTCAAATTGATCAACAAAAATTATTCCATCCACATGATAGATATCCTATATTACAGCTACAGAAAGTAAGATGTGCATGAATGCCATTTGGTCTGATACATTCCCCTGGTCAGTTACAGATAGAAATGCATCCACAAAAGGCTGTTTATTACCATAGACATCAGTGTTGTGCTAGTACCAAATGAATCACTGGCTATATGACTGAAGGCACGGTGGGCATGTAAAGGTTTTGGTCCATATACATTCCATGAGTCAGCGGATTCTTTTACATTCAGCACCTCATAATACTAATGTCATGGAGTGCACGGCCAGTGACACAGACTTCCAGTAATTTCTTACGACACTTTTGCCAACAACACAGCACTTATCATAAACTAACATGAAATGCCCATCCTGGAATTATACAGAATCAAGATATGTTTTCATCAGTCATGCCATAAGCCTGTTCAAATGAGATGTACTGCTGACAGAGAGGGGTCCTTTCTCTTTAACACGTTCTTTGGGTACAGTATACTCTTTTCTGCCACTTCTCTAAGAAGCTGAACAGGCATCATTTACACAACAATTAGAAAAAGACCCCCAATTGTGTTGATAACTTAATGTGATTCACAGTCTTATTATGCTGTGGACTGAAGGCTGAGAGGGTGTATGAACCTATTTGTAGTCACTGTTGGAAGCCTTGGAAATTGCATCATGTGTATCAGTGCAAGTCTCCCCATTAAGTTACATCATAGTCAAAGCTGTGGTTGAATTTGTTGTTACTCTTCCACGAAAGAAGAAAAACCCTACAGTGTACATCTCCCTCTGAAATATGATAACTGACAACAATAATGTACATTCATCATTGATGTTTCCCATGTTTAATACAAATCCGACTTCACTTTTGACTCTTCATTCAGCAGAATATTTTCAATAATAAAACAAACGAAAAGGCATGGACAAAAATGATGATGCTTCACTCATCACGGTCCAAAAAGTGACCAATGGTGTAATCAGACATTGATGTGATTTGACCTTGGATTTCACCTGATGCCTCACCTCTAATTTCTACTATCCTTCAGTTCTTTCTTGGGGGTCAATAATCTTCTTGCAGCCACATCCAGCGAGGTTGTCTACAGTCCCATGCACCTTAAACTTGTTAATCATTATGTGCAGCTGGGGCATCAAGGTTTGTCTGCGATTCTCATTCTGATCTCGTTGGGCATCTCCTTACCCTTGATTTCTTTATGTTCATTTTGGAAGGGTACACAATTATACCAAACTGCAGTGACTACTTTTCTTCATTTAAATAGGCTGAAAGACTAAATCTAAGATAAAATACCCTGTAATACTAATGAACAGTTTGTTTGAAACATCACGATAACCAAATAATTTGAAAGCTTGTTCAGCAGTATCAACAAACTCATGCATTCATTACA
The DNA here is from genome assembly GCF_963854185.1 of Sardina pilchardus. Taxonomy (NCBI): domain Eukaryota; kingdom Metazoa; phylum Chordata; class Actinopteri; order Clupeiformes; family Clupeidae; genus Sardina; species Sardina pilchardus. The sequence continues at coordinate 32,303,743 of NC_085004.1, read as the reverse complement.
AACACAGATTAGTGACTGATAGCTTAAATAACTCATTGAACGGTAGCATATCTGTAGTATTGTGACATTTGAAGTTCATTGGCATGGTGATAGGACATACTGTAAGTATGTGCAATCACACATGGCACACACAAATGCCCATCACTTGACCATCACCATGTTTGTGTTGCTTGCACTCAGGCCAGTTGCGCTGGATTCTGCAGCAGCTGATTTCTGGTGTCAGCTCGGCATATCTCCTCCTTTGCACTTTGTCATTCTGTCTGATGGCTGCGATTTCTATATCCCACATTTTTCATTTCCTCAGTAGTATGCTTCTGGGAGTAAGACCACCTCCCGCAAGCGCTGCACGACTACCTTGCCGAGCTCCTTTTTGAATATCGGGAGGACAACTTTTATCTCTCTTGACTCTGATGGCTTCAAGACAGATAGGAGTTTTCACCAGAACCTGTATGTACTGCCTGCCGAGGAGCCAGTTCTGAACTTATGTTCAATGGTGAACCAGCTGAACAAGATACAGTAGGCAGCTGTGTGAAAGTCAAGTGATCCAGTAAGCTACTATACAGTGGCATAAAAAAGGTGCGAGGACTTTTATTTTGGGAAGGAACTGAAAGACAGGAAGTGGGAAGCAGAGTGAGAGTTTAGAAAATGTTCCCGCGTAGGACTGAGGTTCTGCCTAGGCTATGAGTAACTCAGAGGTGAGCAGCAGCCCTGGAATATAAGTTGTATACTTGGAAGAATAAACTTCAAGAGTTTAATATACAACGGAACTCCGTGTCAGGTTATATTGGATGCCCCACATAATTTACTTTTACATTAAAGGAAATTGAGGAGTGGGCAAAATGGATATGGAGAAGTCTCACACCTAATGTAAGCGGAGACTATAGAGAGAGGCCAGGCGGCCGTAGTGCTCTTATCAAATGGGCTGGATGCTACTTTGATGGCCATGACATCACTGCACAACACCCTGATTATAAGCCTACGGGGCTGGGCCAAGAGAATAGAATAGAATATATACTTGCCAAGGCAGCCACATAGGAAGAGTGTGTGTGTGTGTGTGTGAGAATGTGATTCATTGTTATTCCAGCATAATTCATTTATAATGCAGCATGAATCATAGCCAACTAAGGTGAGCCAAGAAGTGCATTGAGGAAAATCATCTCAAACTATCTTGGACATCATCTTTTTTGTAAAAGGATTAGCCAATTATTTAAATTTTATTTTCTTTAGGTTTATCAGTGTCTGGCTATAATTTCAGACCACGCTTTGTCTTGAGGTTGGCACTGAAATGTCTGCACACATCATAACATATTCAAGTGTATTATATCTTGAGTTTTATTACTCAGAGACCGATTGTGAAACAAGAATCCCTTCTAAAGAAATCTAAAAAATGTCAAGGTCCTTTGGATAATTTAGGGAGCCTCTTGATCTTACTAAGTAGGCCATAACCAGACTGCTGCCTGCATCAAAAGGATCAATTCCAATGACACACATTAGCACATAATAGGAAATCATAAACATCCTATAAGATTCTCTCAAATACAGGAGGATAGCAGCCACGGCCAACATCCAGACATTACAGGAATTTGGGAGATATCAGTAGTTGGACTGTGAGCAGGCCATGCCTGCTATAGCACTAGTGGGGATTGCTGTGAACACACACAGTTCAGGGTGAGAGAGCTGTAGTGTGCTGACCTTCGACCCCCGGGCCAAACATAGCGAATGTTTTCTGGATTTAATCACTCTCAGAGTGCCCTATATTGCTCAAAGCGTTCATGACATATGGATGTACATGTGTGTTCAAGGCCCAGACCTTCCAGTATAAACGCTTTTGTTCACGTTTACAGGAAATAGATATTTGTTAGATGAAAAGCATTTCAGTCATACCTTAAAGGCATTGTTTCAGTAATGTAAGAGTAAAATAGAGGCCTGCTTTGTGGTGGATGGAACAGACCGATATTAAGTGCAGCAAGAGCACATGCACGTCCAAGAGGCCAATCATTTTAGTATCTCAACCTGCTACAGTGGGATGCACTGACTTGCTTCCTTCTCCTGGAGCTAGCTTTTGTGCTGATGATGCAGGAGAACAAATCCTGACTTCCTCCAAATTGTGTATTGCGTTTTTATCCCACACAATATTGTTGCAATAACTATTTCCACAAAATCAATGCACAGGAATGAAAAGGCAGATTGTTATCCACTAAATGGTGATTGCTCTGTACTCTCAAACTGCAACAATAAATTGAGAAATACGACTGCTTTTCTCCCTCGAGGCTGACCTTTTTAGAACTCATCATTGCTTCATTACGGCATTTCATTACTGCATTGTAATAACAGCCCCTCCGGAAAGACATCAATGATTCAATGGCGCTTTAATGTGCCATCCATCTCTGAAAATACCAAAACAAACACATTGTCACCATAGCTATTATTAGAAATGTATGTTCCAAGCAGGTCTCATGTTGCCTACTTGGTCAATTATTTAACCAACAGTGATTCTTTAATTAAAAACACTTTATATTATGTTGTGCAATGTATCAAGATATGAAAAACAAATAAAAAAAAATGCTGATTAATCAAAAGATCGCAATGTATCAGAATACACTGCTAGGATAGTGTATGTCAACTGGGTCAAATTCTGTATGGTGGTTAGAATCCATATTATAAGAGGTAGGAAAAAGCGCAACAAACAGTGATGTCTGTGCCCGCACTTTGTGAGTAGGGTCTGGGTACAGTCTGCTCCATTAGGGATTTTATTACCATTCTTTCCCAGCCTAGTAATCTAGACGCCCTATAGCGCCAGCAAATCTGGCCAATCCCATCATGTACAGTATAGAGTCGGTGGGCGAGATGAACATAATGATGAGTGATGTGCAACCTTAAGTTGCAACCCTTAAGCTAGTGTAATTTCCACGTCCCGTTACTGCGGCTACTTGAGAACAAGAAGATGATTGTTTGAAAGACGACCGTTTATCCCACCCCTCTGATTGAGCCCTGCCTATGGTGAGTTCCCACACCCTACATCTTAATGTGGTTCTGGCTCGTCAGGCTAAGTCCTTCCTAATGGTCATAGATTTTCAGTTACTGTAATTTTGAAACCATTGGACCAGCCTCTAATCAATCCACATGGACCATAGGCTATGAGATCGCTATACTACTTTCTACTTCCTAGCACTGTGAGTTTGCAATATTGCCTCACCATTGATGTACAAATGTTCATACATTCACTCAATGTACATACAAGTAAATGATTACAAGGACACTTAAAAGTAACTAAAGCACTCCGAGAGTGCGGACCTCCGCCAAGTGAAAACATAACCGCCACCTTGGTCCAGACAGTGATCCGGATCACTCCCAAAATTAAACGTTTTCAGACCTATCCTGAAAATGTTATCGAAATCCCTCCATAACATTTTGAATTATCTTACTAACAAACACACAGACAGACAAACTGATGAAAACAAATTGCTGTACATACACATATTTCAGCATATTTTCAGACTATGTGTATCAGTGTGTATCAATGTATCAGCACCCTGTTGCATAACAGACGAAAAGGTGTGAAGATATACAATGCAAGGAAATAAAATTATTTTGAGCCTTTTGGCCACTGTGTAGTGAAAGAATTTCAGACAATGTATTGCTTTCTTAGAAAGACTAGAAATGTTTTTATGTTAGAAACATTTTTATTTTGTCTGTATTGTTATCAGGCCAAGGCTGAGTATTTTGATAACACGTTGTGTATGTCTTTTTTCCCAAGACATTTGCCAGACTGTAGGGGGGAAGACAGCATCAAGACAGGTCTGTAGATCGATCCACATAGGTGTGCTTACTGACTCTATGTGATGCAGGACAGAGTGGAAGGCAGAATGCTGTGAACGTGTCTTGAAAGATCTTATCTCTCTCTGTAGCTGCATTGACTACTTGCTAGTACTATTGACAATGCACAATTATACATTTTGAATTAATTTCAAATGTGAGTTATACTGTAAGTAGTTTGTTTGGATTCAAAGCAGGCAAATGAAAACTGATTGTCAAGTGTTTCCTTAGCAAGTCTTATTGCCACTAATCTAGTATAATGCTTGGACACCAGGGACTTTGAAAAGATTAAGTTTCAAAATCCTTCACTGTGTCAGAGCAACAAATTGCTGCAACCTCCGGTGATAAATTACGGTGACTAACGTTGCGGTAGCTACCCCACGTTGTGGAGAGGAAGTAATTAAAGTTCAGTCACAATCACAACGTAATAAAAGTCATAGGCTACTCTGAGGCTCCCCTGGGCATCACTGATGAATGCTATCTATCAATACCTTGCCAGTCACACTGAGCTCACCCTCCGCACGCTGGCACACCATTCCCAGAAATCATCAGCGATTCAGTCGACTTCTCCAGCACACTGCAGCTCCGTGAGCTAGCCTGAGTATAGGAGATGTGCTGAGTCAAAGTCAGAGTTCAGAGGGGTGAAACGTGCCCGTGTTTACCTTTTTTTAGGTCAGGCTGCACTTTCATCGTGGCGGGGGGTGGGCACACGGTGAGCGAAAAAGAATGCAACTGTAGTGCCAATTCACTGCCCCGTGGCAGTAATTAAGAGCGAGACAGATGGCAACTCTATGCTTCTGTTCTGCTTGATACAGTGTCATATTTTTCGCATCCAAACACTAAGCAAAGCATCTCTAGTAGGACAAGCCTGCTCCATGATATTCATCCTCTATTCTGCACAAGACTTACTGATGTCATGCAGAAGTACAAGCATTCAAAGCCTACCTTCATAAGCTGATCTTCATCTGTCCTACACATTAATTGCGAGAGGGTTTATGAGTGTGTGTGTTCTCTTAAGCCCAGCAGTGGTAGGGTATTATGAAGAGGCAGGATCCATGTGAAAGGTGCATTAAACCGCTAGTGCAGGAATTCATTAGGCAAGATGGCAGCAGAGAATGAGAGGAGGTGCCACCAGACAATTACAGTAATTCTCTCTCATCCACCAGACAAGCTTACGGTGGATGATGTTGCCTTGCAGCATGAGATTCGACGCGCGCATCTCCAGAAAATCTTGCCATATGGGATTCTGTGTTTATTTTCTAAATCTCAACAAAGAGGGACTGACGCATTTCCGAGTGCCAGGAGTCAAGCCTGTTGGCGAGGCGAGGAGCGCGTTCAGACGGGAAGCTGTGACAGTTGGCACCGTCCTGTGCTGCCGCTTGCCAATCAGATGGAGCGCAGCTCGGCCTGGGAGACGAGCGCACATTCACAGCAACGGACCAGAGAGCCGCTCCCAAGAGGGTCGAGTGTTAAAGCACACGCCGGCTCTCAACCCGCTCCCACAAATATGTTAAACATGCTGACATTATCAGATTGCATTGTAGAAATCTACTCTGTGGTCTCAGTTTCCCACAAGGAGGTGGGCTTTTTCACAGCTATTAATTGTTGGGCTCTGGTGCACTTTGTGTGCCATCAATTAAAGTGTCAGACTGATTTAGGAACAATGGCAGTGTGGCAAGCGTTTGTGTAGGTTTCCTCTGTGTGTTTTGTGAGGGTGGGATGCGGCGTAGGCAAAGAGTTCCACAGAAAGGAGAGTGAACCACTGGTGCTCTGCCAACAATTTAGCTCCCAGATTGAGAAAAGAATAACGGCAACAAGCAAATACAAAAGAGGACCAGCAACACAGATATTCAGAGAGAGACGCTTTGTCCAACAGCACAGACCTTTCCCAGCAGTGACTCAGTGCTGTGTCTGGAACAGCACCTTTTAAATTATTCAATCTAAACGGCAGCACAGTGCAACAATGTGCAATATTGTGAGTGGGAGTCCCGTCATCACAGCTCGCCGAATGACAGATGGTTCCCTTTGACTGGAATGGCAGGAGCAGCAGAGCTTCCATATTTGATTATGTAACTCTGCATCCTACTAGCCCCCCGGAGCGCTCGGCCTCCACTACAGCACAGCCATCGCTGACCCAGAAAGGGCCCGGGACTAAGGGACGGCTCAGCGAGACATTACTGGTCTACATAATGCAAAGAAAACTAAGACCTGATGCCCACAACATCACAAGAGCCCTATAACGGGCATCTGAGACTCACACTGACCCGCTCGATTTCTATAATATGTAGACAGTCTATAGGCACATGGCCTGAATGTTAAACAGTTCAGAGGGCATGAGCCAAGGTGGTGTTATCACAGATGAATGACTTCCTCATGCATCCATTTATTAGAGACTGTGCTGTGTAGTAGACTCACATCCGCATTTTTTTTCACATGTTCCAGAAAAACACTTGAGCGGTCAGCATAACAAATGTGCTCGAGTAGCGGACGGACGTGTATTTAAAGGATCTGGGTTAGGAGACTGGCCTGTCTCTGTGAATACACTTCTGCATGTGTCTCAGGTGGAATCCTCTACTGCATTCCATGTCAGCCGGCTCAGATCTTTTTTCAAGGCTTTTTGTTGCCCTTTTTCTGGACAACAAAGGAGACAGAGCTGTAAAAAAGCAAAGTTGGCAGACCCCACATAGCCCTGCAGGGAACTGAAACGGAGAGGCAGTAATCACAGTATCCACTGCCCGCTAGTGTTCTCCCCCAAAGCACAGCGCAAGGTGTAATTACAGTGGCAATGGGGCTGGAGAGAGCAGAGCACTTCCATTCCCACACACCTCCATGGGCAGATGGTCTTGAGGAATAGTAATTAAGGAGCCCAGAGAGATGCACTGGGATGGGTGGTGGTGGGGGTGGGGGGGTGGGGTGGGGGGGTAGGGGGGGGGACAGACACATAGACCCAGACAATCTGTTTCAGGGTGACCCAGGGAGGTGCTCAGAGAGCCAGGATGCCATGCTGGGGATGAGATGTGTGTGTGTGTGTGTGGGGGGGGGGGGGGGCAGGAGGGGGCAGGCCACACAGGGCTCTACAGAGATGCAGCCCATTTTCATGTCCAAGAGACGTCCACGTCTGTGAACTCTGGCCCCCGACAGTGCTGCTATGGAGAGCCTCTTCCCTCCCCCTCATTGGATCAGCTCCATTTGCTCGCTGTTGGTCCTCAATGTGGACGGTTGCTAATTACCGGAGCCTGATATGAGATGTTAGCCTCCTGTTGCTCTTTCCCCTCAACAAGTTCAACTCCTCACGCTTGCGGACAGATAGCTCACTCTGATAGCAGAGTCCTACTTCCTGACTTCCCAGTGAGACTCCAGAGGAGAGCCGGCTCAGGGTGGACTCAGATGGGTTTGTGAAGTGAAAGTGTCATAACATGAAATCTGGAGTTCCAAGATGCTCGAGAGCCAAGATGCTCTGGGATCACACAGGCCATCTAACAAACTCTACCAATGACAGGCACAGTAACTGAGTAGTGACACGAGTGTCCCTTTATTCTTCGTTATGACTTTGAGGGGAGTGGTTGGGACTTGCGAGTGATTAAGACTCCAAATGTGGCAGGGCCGGGACGTTTCCTCCCACACAGCAGCTGTGCAGACAGCATTAGCAAGCGGAGGGGTGTGCCTGTGTCACTCCTAAAAGCTTTAGCGTGATGTATTACACCTCCGCTGATTCTGATACTGATAATGTCTTCTTGCATGATGCCCCTTTTTGCATGTCAAAGTTATTTGGCCCTGATAATCCATCAAGACATCTTAGGGGATTTATTTTATTTGATGACAAGGGCAGTACATCTCCTGTCTCCCAGGTTGACACCTGCATGAGATTTTCATGCAAATTCATATATGGTAATTAGGAGAAGTGAATCTGTTCGCAACCACGTAAGTCACAACAATAACCCATACAGGCTATTTGCAATTTCATGACACTAATTTGATCTCTCTATGTTTCCTAAGCCTATATCAAGGGCAAAATATCACAAACTTTTTACATCAAGAAGATATGCATGGAAAAATACCCCCCCAGCACACATCCTGCACCAAGTTATTAGAAACATAATTAAAGAGGCAACATTCAAAGGCTACCACATCACCATCCTTAATGTTTATGATGTGCTTCACACATGAACATGTCCCTTTTATTAGGTGTTTGAAAGAGGCAAGGAGGGCCAGTGCTGGTATTTCTTCCTCTTATCATAGTGGCTGAAATTGCTGGAGAGAATGTAGCCGCAGCCGAGAAAATGTTCTAAATAGTTTTGGAATCAATGTCACATCTATCATGGAAATAGATTCTATGACAGAAATGTTTCTAGAGATTTGGGTTCTGCATCTGGAATTAGTAGTATTTCAATAGACACGTTTTACCACAAATCAACTGTTTTTTTAAAAAAAAAAAAAAAACCTTCAAAGAGACAAAGATGTTCCTGCTTGCCAATTATTTTGCATGCGCATAGCCAGGGTATAGCCAAGTCTTGTTAAAAATAATTAGAGATGGTTATCCTATTTCCATAATTAAGCCCACTTCAAATCTGCAAGAGATATGTTGGTGTCAGTTATACTGTGTCAGGCCATATAGCATTGAAGTGTTTTCACACCAGCCATTTGTGATAGAATTGCACAAGGTGACATGCTGGTGATGCGTGTTAATAAATACATGATGAGATAAGCGTCTGGCATCACACACATGTGGGGGCATTTGTAGCACTGCATAGATGTTGCTGTTTTTGTACGGTCGTTTTCATTCATTTTAAAGCTCGACCTTTCTGTTCGATCTGCCCTCTCTTGTGGTTCAGTCCTCATGTAATCTCATAATATTAGTGGATGCTGCCACAAAATCAGTCACATACGTCATTTGAGAGGTCGGGCGAACTCAGAGGAATTGTAATTTCATCTCTTATGGAAGAAATACACAGTGTGCTCCAGAGCATGACATTCCACAGAATATTCTCTCTGATGTCCCACCGAAGGTCTGCCATGTCCTTGCTTTTATGGGAAGAATTATTTTTATGAGAACATTCAGCCAAGGTTGATGCATTTCCACTGCTTATGTATGTACAGTATGTTTTCTATCTGTTTGATAATTCTGTTTGAGTCAGCTTCCTTCAATCAAACGTGGGCAGTGTAGCCAAGAGAGATGCCAACCCCAGAGACAGAATGAGCCCGAGGACACAGTTTAAACAGTTCACTACACACCAGCAGGATCCACTGACTGGATATCAATTGTTTCCTCACGACACATTTGAAATGGATTCTTAAATCAAGACATATTGACCTCTTTGACTTGCTTATAAACATGTGGATGATGATGTTTTGACATTACACTGCCAAAAAGATAAACCACTAAGATAAAGGTGTACTGTTGGGGAAGCTGGGGCAGTTGTAGCAGCATCCTGTCCATATAAAGGTTCAGTTTTGACCCAATCATTCCCCGATCTCTCCCTATCTCTTCTGCTCAATATGCGCTATCCTAACTGCATGTAGGCAAAAGGCCCCATTCCCTCCACACAAAGAGAAAGCAGAAATACCATGTGCTTTTCAGTGATCTTTGACCACTGAGGGCATATGAGATGTGTGACCTGTCTGCTGTGAAATGTGTGTCATTGAAAAGAATATAACATTTCCCTTTTTCACTACTATGTAATGAATGCATTGCATACCCAAAATGCAATCTAAAAAGGTTGGTGGAACATCTTATTATACTGTTTAGAAATTTCTTAGAAAACATTTAGTCATTTGAGTGTGCTGCATGACATTACCACCGGAAAGACATCTGAGTAATGTTTCTTCTAATTTCATAAACAATAGATAGAACGTCTCCATTGCCCCAAAGTGATACAGTATAATAATTACAGTATGAATACTGCATGAAGAAGATCTTGGCCTTTATTACTGTAAATGCCACATGCACTCGTAAAACTATGTGTTGAAAACAACACGACTCACATTGTTTTTAACATCTCTGTGTCCAGTTAGAGACAATACAGTTTGTGTTGTTTCCAACACACTTGTTGAGTGTTGATCTTTTCAATATTACATGTGCATGTGTCTTCGGTGTCATCTACAGTGCACAGCAAAGAGTAAGCCACATCCATATTGCAGTGGGTTACAGTTACATTCATCATGCAGTAGGGAAAAGCAGCAAAGTGCATTTGGTTACATTTGGTAACACGAGTACTTTGGTGAAGTATGATGTTATTTTACACTTCCTCTTCAGAGCATTTCAGAAGGAAATGTTATTGTAGTCATTTACATTTATTTGATGAGCTTTATATCTTTTCAATAATTAATAAGATGTAAGAACTATTAGGAGGAGTTTACGTAGAAATCCCTGCTGACAAAAACATTTTCACAGCACACTGTATTGTACAGTTCTACCTATATCAACGACAAAATAAAGTGTTTGCATTTAAACATTAATTAAAAAACAAATCGATTTTATGTTTTTTGAAAATCGATAATGCAATATTCAATATTATCGATATATTTTACCCCCATACAGCTTACATGCTGATGCTTATGTAATGTAATGTAATGAAGTCATATGTCTATATAATATTATATTAGTCAGAGATACTAAATAGTACACCCACTGTAACACTACTGTATGCACTTTTAAAAAGGATTTTTTCCATGCAACCTTTACGTGTAATCTTTATGTTGTTGTTCTGGTATTTTCATTCAAGCAAAACTTTCTTTAGTGTGATAATAGTGCTTATTGGCTGTGAGAAGCAAAGCATCAGATCATTTGAAAGGTTCAGCTCATTCTTGGTGACCATGGCAAACATCACCAAAGAGTCTTGGTTTAACTAGGAACCTTTGTGGAATGGGACATACACTTTGAAGGCTCAGCAATTTGCTCCATGTAGAGGAAAGAGCACATCCTGGGGCACAGAGGAGTCATGGCAGGAGATATACCTCACGGCACGGCTGCTTATAAGGCTCACAACTGCACTGATGGGGTGAATGCTTGGTTTCCATGGTAACAGGCTGAATTTCATCCATCGCATAAACCTATAACAACAGTCTCTGTTTGTCAATGTGTGCTTTCGTATAGATACACTGAACATGGATGACAGTATTAAAGAAATCATATACATTTGTGATCATCCTGGTTTGTTCTTGAGTAGGTGAATCATATTTAAAATGGCACAGAAATAGACAACAGATACAGCAGATATGGAGGTCATGCAGCTCCCTAGTAGCTTTAGGTGCCCTACTTGGTTTCCATCTTCAGGGGGGAGGACGTTTCCACACCAACACTCTCTCTAGTGATAAATAAATGAAAGCCCATATACAATGCCCCAAGATCTTTGTTTCCATCACGTCAGACTCATATGTGTATTGAAACTGAAAAACATCACATTTTCATTACTTCTTTTTCCCTTCTGCCGGGAGCACTTCAGCTGCCATATACCTCTCAAATCAGTGCATCACTTCGGAGCGCTCCTTCATTTGAGGCTAAACAGGTAGGAGAAGGAAACAGGTGCGCACCTGAGCCAGTGCGAACGGAAACAGGACTGTGGCAGCTTCAAAGACAAGCTGACAACAAGATGACAGCACAATAAATAGGGAGATATTTGCCTTGATCCAGTCTTTCCCAGTGCACTCTAAAGTGCATTGCATTGCATACTACACCTACCTCGGATGAAGACTTGTGAATATGCTCTGTGTTGATTGATTTCTCTTTTCCCAATGATATGCATCATGACATGTTCCAAAAGAACCACTGAGATGCATCATGGATGAAAAACAATAGTATGTGGAAAAATGACTCTGCAGATGGGATAAGTAGTGTGTGTGTGTGTGTGTGTGTGTGTGTGTGTGTGTGTGTGAGAGAGAGTGCTTCCCCCTGGTCTGCTGCCCCTACATATGTGGCATTCTGCAGCCAGACACTTGTTTTAAGTTTGTCTGACAGAGAAATGAATGAGTTCACATCACTGCCTCTTCCATTCCAAATGCACTGCTCATTACCTGCCAGGGCCTACAAATAGGCACAATTTGTGCTCTCCTCAATGTTTGACAGTCTACCTATTATCTCTGCATTATAAATACATTTTGAAAATGAGTGGAACAGGACGATAATCTCAAATAGCATGCATGAGTACCGATGAACAATTGCCTTATTTGATTTGCCTGTCTGACTCTGCATCTGCGTTCAGGTGAATTCTCCTGCTGTCTGTGTTCTGATGGTGACCTGATCATTTGGATGGGAGGTGTGTTAATCGTCCATTTGAAAAGAGGTGCAGTGTACCCTCTGAATCTTTCAATATGGACGCTTATCAGTGGATGTGTTATTTAGAGGTAATCCTCTGGCCAAGGCAAATCTGTCCTCCGCTGTGTTTGAGGTCTTCAGTGTGGAGCCACAGATTTGGCTGTTGCTGTCACACTCTGATTGTGGCTTAAAAGCAGCATGAATCAGAACTCTAAAGCAGGTCTTTGCCATTTGAAGTGAAACTCTCATTTTGACTTTGAGATGACATTATATGAATTAGGTATCACTAAAAACCTATTTCAATCTTTTAAAGCCAGGACTGCCACTATTTCATCCACGAGGCGTGTGGTTTACAAATTTGAGAGATGAATGAGATTTGTTGGATGTGATTACACATATTATCTATTGCTGTTGTTTATGAATACATACCAGTTTTTTTGCATTGTTTCACAATCAGGGAAAGAGTTTTGTCTTTAAAGGGAATTGGTCATGGAACTCTGAAACCTTTTAAATTTGTGGCGTGGAGTGGACATCTGAAACAAATCTTGCTTCTTGTAAAGTTACATTTTGCACATACTATTTGTTGCATTTATTGTTCTTTGTGTGAACCTCATCTAAGAAACACCAGTGAAGTAAGTTGCATCACATATGTGGGATTTATATAGCATATTTATATCACATATCCGCTTCACGTCGGGTTCAACATGTTGGGAATTATTTTCCGATATTGACTGGCGGACTCCTATTATCCTTTATTACATGGCTCTTCATAATGCTTCATGCTCCATTCACTTGAGTGGGCCTTCCTAACATTATTTCTCAATAACAGACCGTTGCTAAGTATAACAGACTGCTGTCAAGAATGAATGGATTTAATGGTATTTTTGCCCGTGTTTCATATACCCTTCACTTCAATTGGAATCAATTTAATCTCATTTGTCATATATTATAGACTGTCCTAGTGTGTACCAGTTTTCTACTGACAATAAAGTTTTGTTCATATTTTGTGATGAGATGGTGTATGTTAAAAATCAAGCAGCAAATTGAGGGTGGAGAAGTGTGAAAAACGTGCTCCTAATGGTACTCATTAATAACGCACATAAAATTAACAAACATAAACCATATATTTTAAACTACAAAGACATACAGTATGTGGTAATCCCAAACTTTCCCTGATTGTGTAATTACCCTAATTTAACGACCTCAATGCAATCTTTGATATGCGTGTCGGTAATCTTTCGGGCATACATAAAAATGACAACCTCATACAATTTATCACTAAGTATATTTACATGACATACAATTCGCCATCAGTGCAATACATAGGAATGTTGCATAATTACCAAACGTTAAACTCTTTCCATTGTAAAGAAAATAAATGAAATGACAGAAGCTGATATAACTTGTATGTAAAGCAACATTTACAACTCTCAGATTGGTTAACAGCTTCACATAACTCTCCAAAATAAAACTTTATAAATCACCCCATCACCACTTGGATATGTAGCTTTGAAAAAAAATCCTTATAGCACATGTACATATATATTTTTTTCATACAGGTAATGGATTGCTTTTTTGTACAAACATTTTATATAACTTTGGCAGTTTCTCAGGAACAAAGTTATTTCCTATATGAAACGACAATATCAAACCGTCAGCAATGTTATGTAAGCCCGCCTTCCAAAGCTCGTGTTCACAGTGATAATTCAGAAGGGCTGGAAGCCAATGACTGAAAAAAAAACACACATAAAATATGGCATCAAAGAAAAGACTGTTCCACCCTTTTTTCAACTGATAGCACAAGAGGCTGTCTTCATTGTTGTCAATGGTTATAAAATTACAAACACCTATGAAGTCTGAAATAGCAGTCATCGCCGTTTAAAAAAATGGTCTCTTTTTTAAGGGTTGGCTCAAAATACAAAGAACTGGAGGGCACAGGCTCATGACCGTTGCCGTGGTCACTGTGAACTCATGGGAGAGACATGGTCGAACACAGGACATGCACAACCAGTGTTGTGTGAAGGAATGTGTAACGAACTGGTGCAAATGAAAGGACTTAACGAGTAAAACGCTACACGGCCAAAGAGAATGATTATACACTGGACAAATCAAGCAAATTTCGAAAAGATACCAAGTTCGCCATAGTTTTATATCGTTCTGTTTTAGTTCTTTTTTTAAACTCTGGTTTGGCACTTTATCTGAACAAATTTCTGTTCAAAAAGACTAATGTCTTACAAAAATGTACCGAATGTCCCTTGAACATAACTTGTAGAATATAGTACTTAACAGTGAGCATACATTAGGTAAACACTTGTACGTACTGTAGTTTAAAATGAACATTCCAACAGATGTTTTACGCACATGCACAAAAACAAACAACACAACTCCTCGGGCCAGCTGGGATTATCCGTCTGGTGCCCCCCCCCTGCGCGCCGTCGCTGCATGTTTCTTTATTTTTTGGCCTCCGTCACCTCCTCGGCAGACCTCGTGTCGGACTTGAGCCGCACAAACTCTTTAGCCACCTCGTCGTTGGTCCTCTGAGAGAGTATCCTCATGATGGTCAGGCCGGTCTCGTCCATGGAGACGCTCTTGACTAGGGGGCAGAGGACCGGCAGGCTTCCCTTGTCCGCCAGCTCCCGTAGCTGGATGACGGTCATGCCAACGATTCGATCCTCCCGGGCGAAGCAGTAGTCCTTCACAGAGACGTGAAGCTCATAGGTCTCTGGACCGTGTTCATTGCTCAGTACACTTGAAAAGAAAGGAAAAGAACAGTGAGAGACTTTTACAAACTCGTCCATATTAATAATCTTTTTTTGTTTTCAATATGCTTCACAAATCCAGGGAGGTAATCTTCTTGCCTCGTGGGCACTATAGGTGATGGTTTCCCCCTAATTACGTGCCAGTCAGCAGATAGGAGTCTGAGTCGGTGACATTTAGGGAAAATAAAGGGCCTTTCCAGTGCGAGGGGGGAAGCCAGTCAATGCATTTCTTAGCAGATGGGGGTGAATGCCTTCACTGGGAAGCTCAAAGACATCCTTTATGGCAAGCCAACCTTTCTGTAAGCTGCTTCCCAAAGATCCCTCGGCTCTAATTGCCTCTTATGCTTCAAGTGAGACTGTCAGGGGTGAATCTATATGCAGACAGACCAGGCATTGATCCCTCCGCACCATCACCAGACACCATATATGATCGTTCTAGCTGGCACAGACTGAGCCTGCATGAGGGAGTGTGGGGGAGTTGAGGCGTATTTCATCAGACGTACTGCTCTATTCTGCTTAATTATGCATCAAGAAAGGATAGGATGCACAGTCAACGCTTTCACACTCAGTTATGCACACCACTGTCTTGGTGACGCGCATTGTAGTTCATCAGCCTTGTCCACAAACTCACACTCATTTAGAACAGTGAAGAGTGGGTTTTATTTACAAGACAGGAGAAACGGTCCTTTGTTATTAGCTAAGCTGAGCAGCGGTGTGGGTGACCACATTGCATTTGTATTTGGAACTTGTAGGAGAGGACTTACTATTGGAATGTTTCGTTGTACTTGGGGGACCAGTTGTTGTTCTTGGTTTTGGTGCTGAACTTGCGCTTCTTGTCAGCGAGGTGCGGCCCAATGGCGTTGACTTCCACGAACGGCCGGAACATGGCGCTGGTCCTCCAGCTGAGGTTGTTGACCCCCACCACTGCAGGGCACACAGAAGAGAAGAGAGGGACGCGCTGAGCACAGGCAACCCTCCACACACACACACACACACACACGCTGACTCCCACCACTGCAGGGCACAGAGAAGAGAGGACGGGCGCTGAGCACAGGCAACCCTCCACACACACACACACGCTGACCCCCACCACTGCAGGGCACAGAGAAGAGAAGAGAGGGACGGCGCTGAGCACAGGCAACCCTCCACACACACACAGGGCACAGGCAACCCTCCACACACACACACACAGGGCACAGAGAAGAGAAGAGAGGGACGGCGCTGAGCACAGGCAACCCTCCACACACACACACACACGCAGGGCACAGAGAAGAGGACGGGCGCTGAGCACAGGCAACCCTCCACACACACGCTGAGCACAGGCAACCCTCCACACACACACACACACACGCTGACTCACACCAGCCTTCCCAAACCACCGCCATGAGCTACACTCTGCAGCCTCACACACATGCTGTTCAGCTCTGGCCCACTTTCACTGCTTTACAATGTCCAACGTGGCCATGACGTAGCAAAGGACTGCAGTCAAGGGACAGCCAATGCAATCTAAGAACTCTTGGGGACGCAGGGCCGACATCAAACTGCCCTCAGAGTCCGGCGAACATGTGTCCGTGTGGCTACACACAGCTATAAGGGAGGCACCGGCTCTTCCCAGAGTCTGGTCAGATCACGAGGCCAGCGCTGGGAAGTGTGAATGCATTCTGAGGTGAACGCAAGGTTACGGCTGTGCAGCCTGGCTCTAAGGTCACTCAACTCAGACTGAATGTCCACATGTAGCTCAGCTAAAAACACTCTTCCTCCTTAATGCTTATTGGTTTTAGATACATTAGATCTCTGATTATGAAGAATGGACTTAATGAGGCTTCTTAATAAACCTTCTTTAAATGGCATTGTTATTGGAGCAGTGCTGTATAAATGCTGCAAGGCTTGGGTCATTAAGGAGCACAGAGGTGTTTAATCAGGACGGAGGGCCAATAATGACCGTACTAATCCCCCGGCTCACACATCTCTCAGTGAGCTGGTGTACAGCAACAAGACATTAGTTAGTCTACATGTCATCTCTACAAAACAGTCCAAACACATTCACCAAGTGATTTCATGAAACCTTTGCCTTTATAGGAGTTCATGCACTAATCAAATACACCATCATCAATGCACCATGGTTGCACAAATCAAGTGAAACTACAACTGAAAGTCCTACATACTGTCATTTCAAATATTGCGAAAACTCTAAAATACTTTACACCTGCTTGAGGTGTTTTTTTCAGATATATCGAAATAGCACTACAGTATTTCGCAATTAGTTGAGTCACATGACACGCTTTCCACAAGGTGGCACGATTTGTGTGTGTCTAATGAGGTACGATTATTTTTACAGTTTGTTTGAGGTGAGGACATCAGTGCAAGTATTTTCTAAGCAATAACAAAATTGAAGCATTTATAATGTGAAATGTGGACTATACCCTCCTAGAACTGTCACATGTTGTTGATGCCAAGTATAAGGGTTTAGCTTACATTTCCTTCACCTCACATTCTAACCCCTCTATTTAACTCCCAAGGTTTTTGGTGGATACAATTGAAGATAAACTGTCAAAACTGATCAGATTTTGGGAGATACACTGTCACATTTATCTGAAATTACTATCGTGAGAAGATACAACTCATATTTAATCACATTGCATCACTTAATGGAAACACCGACCATTCACAATCGTGCTTTGTCGAATTTTGACAAATGTTTTAATTTTGTGCAAGGTCTGCCTAATTTGATCGAACTTATACTCAGTTTTAATTTTGTGCAAGATCTACCTAATTTGATCTAACTTCTACTCAGTTGACATGACGACATGACATGACGCGTGTGACTGTTTGTGTATGAATATAGGAATTGCACCATTTACAATGTACTTTTCCGATACAGACATTATAAAAGTGTCCCCCTTACTCTTATCAAAAACACAAGGAAAGGCAGTCTGCACTCTGCACTCTAAATATTTCTTAGTGCACATAAATATTTGTGGATGGAGCTATTAATAGGTTTCTAGACACTTTGGGGAATATTTTAGAGAATGCAGGCTTGTGAGAGTGTGAACGTGTGAGTGCAGGTGTGTGTGATTGTCTCTCTCTCTCTCTCTCTGTGTGTGTGTGTGTATTTGTGTGCGTGTGTGTGCATGTGAGAGAGGAAGAGGTGCTTTCCACAGGGCGCCCAGGCTTACCCTTCACGCTGACTTTGTGCTCCCCCGTGCCTGGATGAGAGATGAGATCCACTTGCATGGACACCTCCCCCACCGGCCCATCGGACGACTGACCTAGAGAGTTCCCAAAACAAAAACAGAATCAATCAAACACACAGACCCTGCGCATCTCCTTTCACCATGATTGCAGAAACACTTGCTTTGAATACAAAGGGGAAAAAACCAAGAGGGCCCTTGAAATCACTGCTCAGTGAGCGAGAAAATAGACCGAGGAATATAAACTCCACTTGACTTCCTCCCTTGAAGACCCTTTTAAAGAAGAGGCATTCAAGCAGGAGCTCCTTTGTTTTCACTGTTTTATCTAAATTATGTATACTGCTAGTTTATAATAAAAACTAAATAAAAAACACTCTCATCTAAAAAAACACACACATTAAGCCAGGCCAACCCACTACGCACGTCTGCGCTGGATAGTGTGTCTCTGCCAACATGCCATCCGTCTCCAGCTATTTAACCAAGTGAGCACGGAGCAGGCAGATTCCCAGGCCTGATCCTGCTGTAGCAGACCAATGACTTGTTGTTAGTCCCCAGTAGTCCCATCACAAGCTTGTCCTGCAGCATTATTAATGGCCCAATGGCTTGCACTACAAACATGCACCATGGGGAAATTGCAGACAGATGCGTGCTATCTTCCGCACAGGATAAATGACTGTGTTTATATGCTGCTTAATCAATAATTGCCAAAACACCCACCACTTATTAACGCACATAATGAAAGCACAGGAGAAGCTGATTTATGGTAATGGCACCTGATTACTGAGGGACTGTGAGAAATAACCCTCGCTAACAATTATGTGGCAAGCAAACACAAACCATCTGTAGTCGGCCAATAAAAGGCAGCGCCCATGTTTGACTTGAAGGCGCTGGAGTAAGCAGAAGCCATGCTGAGCTAGGAGCAAGCGGTGGAACTCCTGAACGCATGGCTCTAGTGCTGATATACTGCACAGGTGGGGAAATAGCTCCCTGCCATCCATCAAGTGATCAGTGCTTATCACAACACAAACGATGTACCGCGCTGAAAATGATGTCGCTCTCAGACTGCAGCAAATGGTGTCAGGCTCGCTCCAAAAATCTATAGCAACATAAGCGATCAGAATACATTAGTGTGGACAGATGTGACGAGGCAGAGAGGAGGAAAAGGGGCGCTGCACGAGCTCTCCATCTGACAGATGCGACTCATGTTGCCCAGCCATGTCCAGTGGGGGTGGGGCACTGTGTGTGTGTGTGTGTGTGTGTGTGTGTGTGTGTGTGTGTGTGTGTGTGTGTGTTTGTGTGTGTGTGTGTGTGTGTGTGTGTGTGTGTGTGTGTGTGTGTGTGTGTGTGTGTGTGTGCGTGTCCACAGACGCAGAGAGCCCACGTGGCTTGAAAGGAGCAATTAGGCCTGACATTTTTCTGATTCTCTTTCACCACTAATCTGGAGGTGCACGCCCAAAGATAATTCAACTACGAGTGACCATTAGTCTGACACCAAATTAAATCTCAGCCATTGTCTTTATAGCCAGTTACATATGAGATGAATCATTTCCCCACGAGGAGACGGTCTTGAGTAATACATGAAGGAATGAGTAGACATACAGTACTGGCATACTGCTACAGTTATGACATCTACAGTACATCCACCTACTGATTTTACTGCACAGGTGGACAATTACTGTAATGATGAAGCTGTAATATTATACTGATAGATGAAAGAAGTCTTGCCATCACCAATCTCTGGAGGGAGAACAAAAGCCGCTCAGCCCTCATTAAGTCTAGGGCCATAAGTCAAGCAAAATTGACCTGGTGTTAATGTTCAATGCCTTAATGACCACGGTGTCAGACCACAAAAGTCAATTCAACCTGGCTGCATATTGACATTGTAAAATTCACTTAACTTGTGTCAACAAAAGGTTATAAAATGAAGCCTTGAGATGACATACAGAACGCCTTAATTGTTCATTGTAGAAATGTGCATTTCAAGGAAAATTGAATTTAATTGTTCTAACAGCAAGTAATGACTCCCATTAATCAAACTTAACATAAATGATAAAATATGGAGACAATGTACACAAGAACATATACTGCAAATTAATGCTAAAACATTATTAGTGTCTCAAATTACTGAAGCTACAACAATTATTTGTTCAACTACACTCACATATAGTGTATTGAAACATTAATAATAATAATAAAAAGAATTAGAATAATTACGACCTAAAGCAACAGCCCATCCAATATGTCAGTTCAATGTGTTCTTCCTTCTGTTGAATGTATTATTAGTTTGTTATTAGTTAACCATGTCTCTAGACAGGATTAAAACAGCCTGGCTTATAAGAAACGACTTTACTATTCTGCCAGAACAGTAATGTAACAATGTATCTTCCCCAATTTTGAGATACAGCTCCCTAAAGGGTTATAATGTGTGCCTCACTCAAATTAAAAATGATATTTGTGCGAATAAACCATAGACTGTAAACATGTCAGTGTGGATAATATAGGAACATGCCTCAGTTGTAATACTATTGTGCAAACATTTATGATTCTGTCTGGCTACTGAGGAACAAAAATGTATCTGATGTCTTAAACAGTTTGCTAACTTGGATGAAAGAGAGGCTGGGGAACAGAGAAACGTTCACCCCTGCAGAGTACTACGCTCAACAGCACTATGACCTGGCCTTTCGTGGTAGACGTGGTAGACCTGAAACAAGTGGCGAAGGTCTTCGACACAATTCCAACAGGAAAGGCACGCAGTTTTACTTGTGCACACCTTCACACCTTCTGATATTTAGGAAAAAAAGTCACGGATCGATAAGGCAACTGGATAAGGGGGTGGGTTTAAGCCATTGTAGTTTTAATCAAAACTGGTCTAGACAGTTAATCAATTTCCAGTCCAAAGGTTGCACTGATATAAATGATACCAGTGATGAAGGCAGAATTATTATTATTCCCTCTCAAATAGAAACATTCATATTTCTGCAAATTGGAGCCTGAAGTAAGAATGGATCTGGGGACTGTCCCCACATTACCTCACAACATTCACTCCATGCTCACCGTGAGAAATCAGGATGCACTCCTGAAGCTTCAACAAACAACTGACACATACAGCATACTCTGACACTAAACCAAAGCCTTGTCTAGGATTTACATTTCCACCAAAGAATAGCGCTGTGCATCATACTGACGTGTGTCTACCAAACTTTTGAGCATGCATTAAAAGCTGACGTCAGTGATTAAAAAATGATGTCGAGAGACTTGAAGGTATGACTAACAAAGGGACCTAAGCAGCTCCTGCATTCTAAAAGGCGCATTCAGACACAACACTTATACAAGCTCTCTGACAACAAAGAGGAGAATGCACAGAGGAGGCCCAAATCCCCAATCCTCAGGCGGAACATGATCAAGGCTAAACATGATATGTCACCTCAAGTGGAGCCCACAAAGGGGTCCTAGCAAACAAAGGAACTTTTACATAACCTCTGAGCTACATATTCTTTTCTCTATGAGTCACTGAATCACAACGCACTTTGCAAATATGCTACATCTCAAATTGTGTATCACACAACAGTTAGAGAAAAATCCCTTTTTACGCTTTCTTTCATTTTCTGGGTGACTTACAGTGCTGTGTACAGAGAGCCTTGTAGTTCTGCGAATGGTGATCAACACTAAATAGAAAAGGAAAACCCCGATTCAGGGTACAAACTACATCATGTTGCATTCAATACTATTTTGAAATACTAATGCAAAAAGAACTGCTTCTGCCCCTTGTCTTTTTAAAAAAATCAATGATGCTGTCAGGACAGATAAAATAGGCCTTAGTGGTTTCCCCATGCCATCTCTGAGGTTAGCCCACTCCAGATAACGCAACCTCCTCAAGACTGTTTTTGTCATTTGTAATTCACTGACTGTCCGCATGACATCTCTGGCCATTTGTATGGATGCTGCCCTTTTGTCCTGCGCGACATCCTGCAGTGTCACCGGACATGGGTGGCCAGACCTGCATAGTGCTGATTTGTTGTAAGAAGCCAGACAACAATGTCAGTCAAGTGGTCTCTGACAGGAAATCAGAGGCATCCAGCTATTGAGTGCACAAATGTGTCCCTTGGTGAGAGTCCCTCTCCACCTCAAGGTCACAAAAGGACTAGAGCTGCAGTCCCCTCGCAGAAATCATGTCCCTGTTACCTGACCTACAGTATACGCCTTTAGAATCCTGATCTTATGGGATAACTACTGGACCTGGCTTTAGTGGTGTGAATATGGTGATTGGCAAGTGAATAATTTAATATGAACTTCACCAACTGTACATGATGAGAGGTGGAAATTCTTCAGTTTGAATCTGTCTGCAGCTGCCAGTAACCATTGTGGCTTGGCTTCTTAATTACTTCCTTATTGTTCTCCCATGACTTCAAAACAAAGGAGCACAGATACAGTACACCACAAACTGTGTGTGACCCATCGGCACTCCTTCACTACTCTTTACAGTGGGGTTGACACACATACTGTAGGTTAATGCACAGCACTGACAGGAGAAGTCAGTCAGTAAAACGCATATTCCGTTCCATTTTCATGGCAAACTCGACGTGTGACTAAGCAATGGAGTCAGACAGCAGCAAATGTGTGTATGGTCTGTACTGTACCAACGAGGGCCGCGCTGGCGTGCTCCTCCCGATGACTTCATTTGGCTGCTCACATGGCAGTGATTAATGAGCTGCTAAGAATCAAATCTCAGAGCAATATTAACCATGTTAGCACAGCAGTCTGCACAATGGCTCATTTCTCAACCCTCGCCGTTCGGCCCTACAGATAATGCACGGCTCTGCCTTTCATTAATTATTAGGAAAAAAATGAACTGCTTTTGAATTCCAGCATTTCTCATATTTAGAGAAAAGAGAAATAGACGGAGGAAAGTCTGTCTGTCTGTTACTCCAGATGCCCATATTCTGAGTGCATACTGTACACTGTGACGAATACGAGCCCTGCGTACAGATAAGATTGGTTAAGTTGAGCCGCAGTAGCTTCCTGTATCCCCCACCGGGTGCCTTCTGATATTTTGTGCCGTTTTATGAGGAGGGAAAACAAGCTTTTCCAGAGATAAGCCGCAAAAAATAAAAAGCGAATGACTTCATAAGTGGGTCAGCGAAATGTGCAGAGAGAGCGAATGGTAAGCACACTGGCCCCTGCGGGCAGAGTGCAAGTTTAAGGGCTGCAGAGGGCTTCATTCTACCTTGCACACCGCTGAGCACTGTTGTGACAGACACTATCACGAGAGAGAGAGAGAGAGAGAGAGAAAGAGAGAGATAGAGAGAGAGAGAGAGAGAGAGAGATAGAGAGGAATACAGAGGGAGAGAGGGAGAGGAGAAGCAATTATTTCGATGACCACTTTGCGTTGTGATCTGGAGAGGAGCCAAACACGACACGGCTAGTGAGAAAGCGAGAGGTAGGAGCCTCCTCTGCTCTGCTCACAATGTATGTATCCTCTCTGCATCCTGAGGGGGGAGAGCCCCTCACGCTCCGCCAATATAGGTCATTTATTTTCTCAGAGACAGAATCAATACCACACAGCTCCTCGCTGAAAACATGCTCTTCTGCAGGAGATTGCTCTAAAACTGTGGGACAAAGTGAGACCTCACTCCCCAACCAGCTCTCATTCCCCATCACAGCATCCACATTCACACAAGGGAGGAGATATGCACAAGATCTCCTATGGCTTTGTCAACATGATAATGCAACTGAAATAAAAGCCCCCACTGCACAAGACTGGCCTGAATATGCATGGCCCCCAGGAGTCTGTGTCAGGCTTGAATACAATCTTAGTTCACATCCTCTAAAAAGCTGTGTAGGAACTATTCCCACACGAGGGTGAATATAATTGATTTGTACCAGTGCTTGTTTGGGAGGGCATGGTTCAGGGTAAACAATGAGGGTGTTTATGCAGTGTGTAGGCATTCAAATTACAAAAAGGAGAGAGCTACTGTTCAAATGCTCAAGGGCTCGCAAGATAAAAATGCCTCATGAGGGATAAGCTGTATTAAGTTGGCCTAATCCAAAATTAGGATTCACTAGCTTGACTCATTTTGTCCATGCTCAAAAAAAGCTAAACTGCTTCCCTATACTGTACATCATAGTGAGACATGTGTTGTAATTAATGTATGTGTGTGGGAAAGTTTTCAACATGTCACACTGTACAAGCAAATGCAAGACCATGCAAAAAAAACAAAAAAACACTTTGAAATGCAGGACACGCTTTCAAAGGTTTTGAAAATCTTTGAAAGTCAATTTGTCACCTTCAGTGTCTGACCAACCATGAAAAATGACTACAAAACTCTGCAATAATAGCTCAGCAAAAGTGGCCCAAGTTGAAAGGGCTTCTATTAGAGCCACTGGACCTCAGGCCACTGGAGGAGATCCGTGAGTGACATTCCCACAAGCAGAGTGACGGACACGCATCCATCACTGCCTCACACCTGCAGCGAGAACCCCGGCCTGCTGTGATGAACAACCCCGCGCCCGCAACTTGATAAATTATAAACATGCACAAAAGGAGAAGTACACAGGACTTCCTGCTCCGACCAGGCCCAGTGCATAAAATAGCGCACCAAGCCCCTTAACCCTCTTATTTCTCCTTTATAGCAGCAAAATCAGGGGTGTACAGGGAAGGGAGAGGTGTAATTAAATAGAGACGAGACGAGGAGAGAAAGGGCACCATAAAATCCCACAACCACCAGCCCGCAGCACTGTTATGCCTGTCTGTAGCTATACTACTGGTGCAGAAAAACCCTTGCACAGGCAGCACTTCAGTGCGGATTTGAAGGATGTCTGCCACCAGCAGCTCTGTAAGTGCAGCCATGTAATGGGCTTACCTTGAGAGGTCTGGGTGCATATATACTTCTTGATCAAGGCATCTGTGGGTTGTGTGTAAAGGCTGAGCGCGTACTTCAAGGACTTCAGATCAGGGCTCTTCTCCAAAAACGTCTTCTTAAGACCATTACCACCCGCGTGGAAATATTGCTGGGGAAAAAAAAGAATATATATATTTATATATATTACAAATGTGCAATTACATGAGCAAATAATTCTTTTGGCCTGAATTCCAGGGAATAAATTCATGCATTACATCCAAACACTGGATAGACCACCTCTTACATCAACTTGTGCAAACAATATCCACGATGGTAATGCTTCTCTCCAAGTCTCCCTGGTCTAGATGAACTACTCAGGACATGTTGACTCTTGCAGGGGTTGATGGGCTGCTGAATTGCCCAGCGTGACAGCCACACGCGCTGATTACCCCGTCTGATTAAGAATGAGGGCGCTAGAGTTTCATGTCAAGTGGCGGATCCAGCTCCCGCTTTAAAAAGCCGGGGTGACACGCTGTCACTTCCTGTGCCCCCCCCCCCCACCCCCCCCCCCCACCCCCCCCCCCCCCAGGCTTCAGCGCTGCTAAGGAGAGGGCAGGCGCTGGGGGCCCTATTGGAATTCTGCCAGGGATCGGCGTCAATCTCAAGACCGCCACTCTCCCTCTCCACTCCGCCCCTTAGCAATTACACCTCGCAAACAAAGGCTCGCAATTACGGGAAATGGGATAATTGCTTTCTCAGACCTTAGCTTTCTGTCTGGTCCTTCATTTTTCCCGGCCAATGATGGATCCATGATCCTGCTTGCCTTGCGGCTGTCTCTCTGGATTATACCATGCCATATCGATTGGACAGGAAGTTCTGTCACTTGATACTCTTTAGCAAAACGTGGCAGAGTAAACAGGACAGAATGATTTGAGGCAGTGTGGTCTTAAGGAATTAGAAAAAGAGTTATGCAAACAGTGGTAATTCAGTGAATTCTTGCCAATTGTGTGTGCTTAAGATATCGCACAAACACAATGAGGTAGTGCCTTTGTTTTTGCAGAATTAGACTGGGACTAAAATGTCTTTCATCCCACTCAGTAATGAGCTGGTATCTCTTGACTATGTTATAGTTTAGGCAATTAAAGGCCTATTCGGACGGGATTAGTTTTATGGGGGGACGTACAGTAATGCAGGTTTATCATATGACCTCTGTAATATAAATGTCCAATTCGGACGGGACTAGACATCTCTGTCATTTTACTTGACATGGGAGGAGTAACTACGTTTACGTTCTGCCGTCACATCTTCGTCGCTGTGCACGTGATACTTTGCGTCAGGTACGTACGGCATTTTCAGATTTGAAAGACTACAAGTTGGTTAAACTAGCAAACGTTAGCTTTATGTTATGCCATAAGTAGTTTGAAATGGCTAACAATATCAAGCTAATATAGGCAAACTAGCTAACGTCCTATTAGGAGCTACACAGCATGTCATGTTTTCATTCAGACTGGTGGAATTGTTTTCCAATCAGGATGTGACGAAATATTACAGACATCTTTACTGAGGGTCGCATTCGCACGGGATTAATATTACCTAAGGTAATTTCTCCGGACCGTTTTACGGAAGGTAAAAGTGTCTGTAAATGTCACCGACATACTCCGTTATGTTTACTGACATGGCGCGTCCGGACGGGACTACATTACCTGGTAATTATTACTTTACCTGATGTCACCCCATAAAACTAATCCCGTCCGAATAGGCCTTAAGATGTGTATAGAGAACTTGACAAATGAATTTGATGACAGCAATATAAAGTATTCCTGAGCATCTAGTGTGCTCTGTAGCTCTGTAGCTCGTGCTCTGTAGCCTAGCTCACTTAGCTACAGGTCAGAAGCCCAAAGGCCAGCAGGGAGAGGGCCATTCAGGAGAACAAACGCTCCACATAAAACAGGCCACATTAAAGCATAATCAGCATTGAGATAATAACGGGCTCCAATAAGCATGGCGCTGAAAGGGTCTGTCCTATAGCTATTGCTCCACTTAAGGTCTTATTCTGTCCTTTGTCATTTCCTTATGTGACAGCCTTTATCTAGCTCTCTATTCCACAGTGTGCAGTGTGCAGCTTCACATCACATGAGCTGCAGGCGGAGAATGTTTAACTAAAACTGCATGCAGCCTTTTTAACTCTGACAGGCAAAATTCTCCTCAAGGCTTTTCGTAACTTCTTTAATTGGGTCTCCTGCCTGGAATACTGATGAAGTGAAAATCTCCGCCATGATTGATCTAAAGAGGGAAGGTGGTCTCCTTGGAGACGCGCGAATCAATTTAAGTCTTGGAGGTTTGGTGGGGCTGCGCTCACACAGGACACAGCTTGGGCCAACTCATGGCAGTTGGCTTCCAAATAATCTCCCCAATAATTACATGCGCACACCTGCCTGCGGATAGCAATAACAGCAGCATCTCGCCACCACAGGGGCGCTCGCGTGGCCCATTTGGAGCAAGGTCAGGCCTCAGAGTACCCACACCAATAAAACATACACAATGCAGCTAGGAAGCATAGCATGTGTGGGAGTGAGCACCTAACCTGATTCAAATAAATCAGCAACCACACAATTTGAGCCTCATCAAAACACAACACAGGTGAGCCGTCCAGAGGCATGCGATCATCCATCGTGGGGCCCACGCTTACGCCTCAGCACAGAAATAGATTAATGGCGAGAGGAGCGTTGGCGGAGGAGCGGTTAGGAGTGAAATGTGAATGATATAAAGCAGAGAGGGTTCTTCATTACAAACATGGCAGGCAGTAAAGGAGCAAACGCGACGGCTTCATGCGTGCCTGTGACTATCTGTCTGGGTACTGCAGGAGGTGCAGCTCAAGTGTGAAGTGTGTGTGCTCTCAACCTGGACATGGAGAGAGGGAGACAGGCGGCTAGAGAAGGACAGATGGAGAGGAGAGAGAGAGAGAGAGAGGGAGAGAGAGAGGGAGAGAGGGGGAGAGAAAGTAATACCTTGATGGTGGGAAGCACTAAATCCATGGCTGCACACTGGCGTGGTGTCAGGCTACGAGCCTCATCACGGATCACGTGTTCCTAACAGGAAGAGAGAGAGAAACACACACACACACACACACACACACACACACACACACACACACACACACACACACACACACACACACACACACACACACACACACACACACACACACACACCATCATCATTAGGTTCTAATCCAAGAAAATATACTGTATATAAAAAAGAAATGTTACATATCATGGCATCGCATTAATCATGAATCACGATGCATAATTAACAATTTATGGGCACTTGAACATAAATGACCGTAAATCTAATGACCATATGTTTCCAGTATACAGTCTCTTACGGGCTGTTAGTAATCTCAGCCAGTACAGTGGGCCTTCCAGTGATGAAGTCACACAGCCTCCTGCGAAATAAGGAGCTTAATAACTGCTGTCAATCAACTGCTACAGTCCTGTCAATCATCTCACCTGACCACAGCACCCTCCAGCAGGGGAGAGAAGAGGGCAAGGAGCCCAAGACAAGTGCAACGTCTCTGCTATACGCTAGAGCAAATGACCGCAGCTTTGATGCACGCTGCATATGGCTGTGCTAAAAGCCTCGCTCGTGGTCAAGCATTACGTAATGCCATACAAATGTGTCAGCCCGTGCGTATAATGGAAGGAGGTCGTGCAGCTGTTGGAGGGGAAGCCTGATCTACTGCTACGGCGCTAATCCCTCATGATGTCATGGACAACACTGAGCCTAATCTTCTCCTGGACTCCAGGAGATCCACAGGAATTCACAGTCCAGGTTTTTCCCCTTTCTTGTTTTTTTTCTCTTTTAAGGGGGAACATATCCAGAGCAATTAGAATGAGGATCTGAACTCACTAAGCTCCAGCAGGAACGGCACCATCCCACATGATGAAACTGATGTTGAGAGCAATCCTTTGATCAGCGGATTGGGAGGTATACAAGATGTGTTGGCTCCTTGGACAGTGTCGGGAGCTGGGTTTCAATCAATAGCCGGAAGTGTGGACAAAGATGAGATTTGGTTTCCGCACCATGCATCTCCAGATTGGTTTGTGGTGTGTGTGTGTGTGCGTGTGTGTGTGTGTGTGTGTGTGTGTCTGTGTGTGTGTGTTTACGTGTGTGTGTGTGTGTGTGTGTGTGTGTGTGTGTGTGTGTGTGTGTGTGTGTGTGTGTGTGTGAGTTGGGGGTTGATACGGAAGAAGCTGTCCATCGATTTCTTTCACATTAAAGGTCACTTTTTTAAAGATCAGTTCCCATACAACAGTTTTAATGCTTTGTCGAAGTGTATTGATTAGGTGTTAACTC
The DNA here is from genome assembly GCF_963854185.1 of Sardina pilchardus. Taxonomy (NCBI): domain Eukaryota; kingdom Metazoa; phylum Chordata; class Actinopteri; order Clupeiformes; family Clupeidae; genus Sardina; species Sardina pilchardus. Next base: position 32,274,531 of record NC_085004.1, on the reverse strand, counting down.
CCCCAGAATGCGCAGTGACGGCCCTGGGATTGGGAAGGGCTAGCCATGCCCATTACTCTCTATTAAAGTCACAGCACAGTCACTGAGTTCACTAATAAGTCTGGAGACCAGGGCTTCTGAGCGCATGTACACACACAAACCTCTCATGCTTCACTGACCAAAGGAGCTTGATAAATTCCCCTTTTTGGAAAAGCAATTACGGCACATTGCGTAATTAGTGTTTCAACCCAGTGGCAAACTCATCATCTTCAACCTAATCAAATAGTGATATCAGCTGTGCTACAGAAAAACATTTTGATTTTGATTTAGTATTGCTGGTATGCATTGAGAGTAAATATTATAATTCAGTATTCTAAGAACTCAGTGCAATTTAGTGTAATGCAATCATATCTGTTTTTACCCCCCCACCTTGCTTTCTATTACCAAAGGATGAAGGTCCAGCATGCCTTCAACAATAAGTATACAAGTATACACTACCACTTAGTTTGGCTTACTTCCCACTAATAACCCAAGTTTTCTCATATTCCCCACTAATAACTCAAAATTCTGCTACTCTAATATCCTCGGTCTGGTTAATTTCATTATTTTACACAAAAACAGACTACAAACACTCTTTCAACTACCAGACTCTATCCAGTACATTGCTCTCCAGTGGGCACTGGCCACTCACTGCGGTTTCCTCCCTCTCTCCTCACCATACAGTACTGTAGATGCTACTGCAACTAGCCACAAGAGACATACAGAATAAACATGAAGCTCTACCACCCTCCTTGACCCCTTCTATCATTTCAAGGTGTGCGTATTTCTATACTGCACGCATGCAGCATTTTTATGCGTTCTGTATAAGCAAGCATGGTGTGCTTAACTCACTTTCATACTCCATGATGACTGGATATACTGAAAAAATGGGCAGCAAAAGCGCAAAGTGCCAAGTGCTCTACTCTTTCAGTCGCCTTCTCCACTTGCAACCAGTCCTTCCTTTTCTCCTCCTCCTCCTCCTCCTCTTCCTCACCCTCTCTGTGTCATCTACTGCAGAGTGAAACTGTGCGCGTGGATTACTCCATGAAATTGATTACTAATACGATTATGCCTCGTATCTGAAATGGAAATGGGAACTTCAAACCGGTGGAATGGTCCTCTGCCCAGGAGTGTAACGGACAGGTGAGATCAGACTAATCCCGTGCTGGGCAGGGAATGAGGAGATGATAACCCACGGCGTCTGGGCCACTGTGTCTTAGCCTGCAATTATTGCTGCTGAGATCCTCAATGGAGAAGCCGGCCGGTAATGACAGGACTGTAAAGCTGGCGGAGAGGGTCTCAGTGCTCTGCCTCGCATAGACAAGAGAGAGGCTTCCAACAGGCAAGAAGCGACAGCAGGCTGCCAAGCCACCTGAGACCTGAAACTGTGTGCATCCTCTGAGGATAGTGTGCAGTCTCTCTGCTTCTGTCACATACACTCTCTCTGTCTGTCTGTCTGTCTGTCTGTCTGTCTGTCTGTCTCGCTCTTCCTCTCATTAGCACACACACACACACACACACACACACACACACACACACACACACAAACACACACACACACACACACACACACACACAAATACATACAAGCATGTGCGCAAAAACACACACACACACATACACACACACACACACACACACACACATGTGCGCACACAGAGCACTCTACAACCAGTATAATGAGCATGTGAACACACACACACACACACACACACACACACACACACACACACACACACACAGCAGTGCCTGTGCTGAGGTCCTCCTAGCGTGAGGCTGCAGCTATTTGATTGGCCGGCAGGGCCTTGTAGACGCTGGGCTGAGGGTAAGTGATTGGGACTGACACAAAGATACACTGTGTAGGGGAGAGGCTAAGAACTCCCTCTCCCTCCAATCACACTGGCTCATGAGACCAGCAGAATGGCCAAAAGCCTCCATGTCATTTTTCAGTCTGCAAACGTTCCCTTCATTGCCTGTTCTCTCTCTCTCTCTCTTCTCCTCCCTCTCTCCCTTTCTCTCTCTCTCTCTCTGAACAGAGAGCAGTTAGTGTGGGGTCACACTCATCTCCAGCAGGGCTCATCTCATCTGCCTCCCCGACTCTAAACACATTCAGTGGGGGCAGAAACAATCGCTCCTCTTGCCTCTCAGTGTTTCACCTGTTGGGCCGGGCATGCCCCACCTGCCTCCATCAAACCAACCATTTCATTTGAATCTCAGACGCTGGGAAGTGCCATTTTAATGCATATCTAATGCACTCCATCCCTTAGATCACAGAAGGCTAGGAAACCCGCTCACTACTGAGACACGGCTGGACTGGGGAATGGTAATGCATATACTTGATGTTGCAAATTTGGTTCAGGATCAGCAGGGATACTAATATAAAAAATGCAGTTTGTTCACATGTACGGTCACGTTTTAAATGCACTCTGGATGCATTGCAATCCAACAGATACTTGAAGCAGAACAAATTGCTCCTAAAGATTCCAGTTTTTCACTTGGTAAGCACAATACACAGCACACAAGATATTAAGTATTCTCCTTACCTTCAGTTTCGATAATTGCCCCAAATCCTTTGCAGCACTAAATATCATCTGAGCGCCTTGCTGTTGTGAGAAAGGGAAAAAAAACAAATACAAAGGTTGAACAATGATTCTTAATGACACAAACAAAAAAAATAATTGCTAGAATTGTTCTGTGGTTTTGAGATTAGGCAGAACTCAAGCACAGCATGAGCCAGAGCCATATCAGGGATGTGTTGGTGAATTTTCTCCAGCCCATTGGCATTCAGTGTGCATAAGCTACGGCGGAATATTCTTAATGCAGGTGTGCAGGGCGCTGTCAGTGTTTAATGCACTGAACAAAGCGAGGCAGCTCCATCTGGGAGCGGCTGATAAAAGCGCAGACGTCGCTTGAGATGCTAAGCCCGTCGCCCGCAGGGCATCCTCGCCAGGGCTGTCAGTGCCGTGTCTACCCCACAGGTAAAGAAAGACTTTTTCCCCAGGTGCTGAGCGAGAACGCACCCCAAACACTGTTTACTTCCTGGCCTATTGATGCTGGCTTGAAAGCAAGGCTCGGATGAGGCCTTTACACAAATTGTTGCAATGAATCAGAGTGCGGGAATAGTGGGGGTGACACTTGATGGTGAATGTGAATGGTGGCACTGGCAGAGTGTGTATCTGTGTGACGCCGGGCGCGATGGCTCACACTCTGGTCCGTAAGCGGAGGCAAGACGATCTGCCGCTCGATGGTGTTCAGCACGATCTTCCAGAGCTCCTTCAGCACCCGCTTCAGCACCGTCTTCTCACAGATCTTGGCAAACAGCATCAGGCTGCACAACAAAAACAAAAACAAAAACACAAACAGCAGCGTTCCCACTTTGTCAACATCCCACCAGCAAGCCCGCATGATTGTCAATGACAGCAGCGCGGTACTGCAGCATCTGGTAGCAGTGATCAGAAACAGGCCCGGGCTCAGTAACCTCTGATACGTGGTGCAGATGCAGCTCCTTAATCTCTTACGCTGCTACAGCGTGGCTTAAGAGGTAGTGACGGAGGGGAGCAGTTGGGGGGGGGGGGGGGTGACATACTGTACACAAAAGAGGATTTAGTATTGCATATGATTACCAGACTTGGGGATAATTCTCTGATGGCCTCAATGTTACTCTGATAAGAGACTGGAGGAGTAGTGGTAACAATGGCATGCTTTTTTACAGTGACTCCAAGAGTTATGTAACCATGCATAACATTTAGTGCTGGGCGTATTATTTTAATTTGAGGATTTACCAGAGCAAATGAAAAACAGGAAATGTATGCTAATCTCAAATGTTGCTTGATTGGAGACTTTTGGCCTGGCAATTTTGCTTCCTTCCTCATCATGCATCACTGACAACATTTTAGGTGTGTGTGTGTGTGTGTGTGTGTGTGTGTGTGTGTGTGTGTGTGTGTAGTGGAGGGGTGAAACCTACTTCTTGTCCAGGAGGTCCATTAGAGGTCTCAGAACAGTCTCAGCGTCCATCGCAGCATTGCTCTTGTTGCCCACGTTGCCTTTAATCTGCACCAGCTCCTGATTCATCTGCTTCACACAGTCCTCTATGACCGGCTTGAAACTGTAGATCAGACACAAGGAACACACCATTTATAAAAGCCTCTCTCTCTCTCTGTGTGTGTGTGTGTGTGTGTGTGTGCTGATACAGCTGGTTTGATGTTGTCCTTCTGGGATTATCATCTTACCGGAAAACTCTTGACTATGTCTCATAATGTATACTCAAGGTAAGTGTCTGCTTCCTTTTTATGGACACATACATCAAGTTAAAACACATTGTTTTCTGAGATTTATTTAGCCATATTGTTGAGCCTTCCGAAGCACTTCGTGTCTCTTTAATTTATGTTTCAACAAGTCTCCTGAGCGTGCGGAGAGCCTCCTCGCGGTGTGTGTCTGATATGGATGCCCTCCATGCTAAAGCGGCGCGGCTAGCGCTAGCGGTGTGTGTCTGATATGGATGCTCTCCGGGCTAAAGCGGCGCGGCTAGCGCTAGCGTGAGCTCACCTGGAGCCGAAGACTGCGCTCAGCTGGTCCAGCACGGTGTTGAGCTTATTCTGCAGCTCCTTCAGCAGCTCACTGGCCTCAGCGTCCAGCTGCGAGACACAGGGAGAGTGAGAAACTGCCTCACACACACACACACACACACGCACGCACACGCACACGCACACGCACACGCACACGCACACCCACGCGCACGCACGCACGCACACACACACACACACACACACACACTCACGCACACACGCACACGCGCACACGCACAAACGCACACACACACGCACACACGCACACACGCACACACGCACACACACACTGATACGGGAGACAACAATGTGTTCATCTTAATCTGAGTGAGCGAGAGCCAAGACAGAGGAGGTGCTGAAGGGGAGGGAGGAGGATGAGCAGGAGACCTTCCTGAGAAATCAACTGAAGCGGCTGCCTTGGCTCACAGATTGTTTTGGGTGATGGAAGTTTAGTGAGTGCTGATGAACAATGCCTCCATCATATTATCTCAGCCTGAAGGGCTTCTGTGTCAGCTAGCCTACAGTGTGCCTGTGCCACATGTTGGATGATGGGAACAAACTGACAGCATACATTGATGCATAAAGAGCTTGTGGTAAAAAAAGTCTGCTAAAAAAGTACCTCATGTCACAGCTCTCAACAGCCACCTTTTATCTAATGTCTATCTGTCACACAGACATAAAGCTGCCCTAAACAGAAACACACTGATTTACCAAATCATTACTATGACAAAATGATCCAACCTAACCCAATCAAAGACTGAAGTCCCTGAGGCTGAAGAAAAGCTGGACCTTTATTTGATCTCATTGCTCTGACTCTCTCTGCCCTTATTATTCATTCCCCATGTAGCCCCTCCACCTCTGGAACACACGGCTGCTCATCAGGGAACGAGTCGCGCTTTCACACATGTAATCTTCCGGCCAGTTTAGCTGCAGATTTGAAATATTGCTGTCGGTATGAAGTGTTGATTAAAGGCTTGAAAAAGTGTTCAATCACTGCAGTGCTGCACACTGAAACAGGCACAGTACAGCAATGCACCATTCTTTAATGAGTTTGAGTGGGATGTGAGAGGAGCATCATCTGTGGCGCAATAAGATGTAGAGACTGCTGTGCATTTTCAGTAAGCCTTTCTCAAGGTGATTCTGTCGGGAGGTTCAATAGGGATAAAATGTTAAATCCAAAGGAACTGCATCCAGTCTAACTAAAGGTGCATAAACAAATAGCATCCTCCCACATAGTTTGTGAAGCAGAGATATGCTGGAAAATACACCTTCAACAAGCATCGGCACACATACAGTACAGTATATACTTGTGTGGGACTAGATTTGTGTGCGAATGCTGTATAAATATATGGTTTCTAAACTAGCTGAACACCTGTGTAATCAAGCTATTTCCTCTGGCGGATGGTTCCATTGATAAATAGGCCAATGGTCACTCACGAGTAGCGGAAGCTAAAGTCTGATCAAATTTTCATCTCTCTGATATATAATTCATAGTGAGGAAGACAGCGATCTTCTATGTCTACGGGAGGTCAGCTGGCCTCTTCAAGTGAGTGACCTCACACCGGAACTGGCTCTCATTCTCTGAAACCTCTACTGGCACTTGGGCTTGATGTGGCTACACCGCGGTCAAACGGGGTCGCTGGGAGGGAGGCTAGCGTGCTGAATTCAGACCAGGAGGATCATGGGGGAAGTGGCTATGCTATGCTGCTCTTGCTCAGCACACCTCTGGAAGCGTGTGGCCAAGGTCCTCATGCGCTGCATTCAAGTAAAACATGGCCAAGCCAACAACATCCACGTTGCATTGGCAACAATCACCCAGACTGCAGGGTGAAGTACAGTATCTAAAATAGAAACATGCCCATTATAGTTCTTATATTTCAATTAATGTAGAATCATATGGAATGAGTTTTCATTCTTGGCTACATTGCTTTTCCCTCCTCTTCCCCCCCATATGCAATAATGTGGCTTGTTAAACGCCCCTTACAGCAGTGCAGTGCTATATGCCTAAATTCAAAATAATGATTTTTGTGGGTGTGTAATACTGTACCCAGATAAGATGGAATTGAGTTGATTTGACAGGAGGCAATTTCCATGTAAATGTTAAAGGATATATTTACCAAATGACACCAGACACGAAGTCAAAACAGTGTCAAATGATTTAAAACAGGATGGACATGGGTATTTAATTGAAGAATAAACAATGTCACTCAGAGTCAGTCTTATTAGCATAAAGCAGAAGGGAATTGTTCAGAAGGGCAGTGCGATGGATTTCCAACGGGGTTTGTGCAGAGCAGTTAGCTAGGAGAGGTCACCTGCTTGGACATCTCTATATGACCAAACACTGCATATACTGTATAGCAGGCTGGACAGACACTAGAAGGATCCCTAACCTACATGTCACATATCCTGTAAAAATGTTCTCACCGTAGCGTGAAGAAAGCAAGGCTATAGCCTCTAAAATATGAAGAGACTGTGGTCAGGAGAGGAGAGAATACCTGAAGCCAAAGGTGTGCGTCTGGCTCTAAGTGTTGGACCCAATTATAAAACTCTTACTCCCTTAAGACTGAATGGGATCATAAGGACAGTGGATAAAGAGAGGGGCAACACTTGACTTCAACTATCAGAGCAAAGTTTAAGTTCTGCAATTAATTTCCTGGACTGTTAGCGATCTGTTTTTTTTATAATTTTGTGATAACACTCCTCCATAATTGCGTTTTTCTTTTACTTTGCTAATTGCTTTGGGAACGCCATCCCTGCTATGGCTGTTAAGTGTTTTACTGGAGAGTTTGGCTGCACAAAAAGTCTCTGCTTAAGTAGCGAGCTTTGATGTAAGAAGGGCTAGCTTCATTAATAAACCACACTTCACAAGTTCAGAACTGCGCTTCCAGATTTATCACAACTTTTAACCCGTGGTTCTAAATCAATGCTTTTCCACATGCATAATATACGCAACTCCAAAACAGTTGTCTTTGTTTGGTGTGAGTCTGCAGTGGTGTGGTGCGCTGTGGTGTAAATTACAAAGCGCTATATTTGGTGTGAGTCTGCAGTGGTGTGGTGCGCTGTGGTGTAAATTACAAAGCGCTATATTTGTGGCCGCGGTGAGGAGGTGGCAGGTCGTGTGTGACAGCAGTGCCTCTCTCAGTGTGAGCTGTGAGCAGAGCGGGAAAAGTGCGCTGAGTGTGAGATAAGCTCACCAAGCCCTGGCGACACACACGCGTCAGGCTGCCCTGGGTGACTGGGGTGAGCGAAATGAGGAATGATGATCAAAACGGAGATCAAGCGCCACTGCATCCCCACACTGGTGATCCCCGCTGCTAAATTAGCCATTAGCGCTGTAGTGTGGGGGGACATGGGGGGGGGGGGGGGGGGGTTGGAGGGGTGGTACAAAAAGACAAGCTATAAATAAAAGTGCGATTGGGTGTTTCAGATCCACCCAATCTGAGAGATGTTGAAAATGGCTTTGGCTTTTCAGACAGGGAAAGTCGTCAAAGTCTGGTGGCCCCCGTGCTATCGGAGCCTCTGAGATGGTGGTTTTCGCAGCGCTTTGGCACATGCCAAGTTATGTCAGCAGCTGTGACACATGCTCCTGACGGGGTGAGAACAGAGGCATGGGAAAGCAGGAGGGGGGGTGGAGGGAGAGGGGGGGTGGCACAGGAGGCCAGGAGGCATGGGGAGGAGGGTGTGGAGGCCAGGAGGCATGGGGAGGTGGCGTGCTTTCAGTGGCCATGGCGATGCAGGAGGGGCCGTTCACACACCTTGCAGAAGGCCACCACCCCTTCCTCCTGCCGCACACAGCACGCAGAGAATGGGAGACAGAAACAGACCACAGGAGACAGACACGCATTTCACATTGGTTAGAAGGAAAGACAGACGGACAGACAGACAGACAGACAGACAGACCAGAACACCAGACATGCAACTTCATGTCACGAGGAGGGTTACCGCGACACTGTCAAGGACACAGGACGGGTGTTAGAGGTGAACAGACAGGGTTAGAGAGGACAGCATCCATCCATCTAGTCAGCCAATACTACAGGGGGCGCCACCAGTGCCCCAACAGACCGATACATACCTGCTTTCCTCCCATAGACTCAAACATCTTCTCAAGCTGGACTCGGAGCTGCTGAATGTTGTTGAGCAGGATGCAGGGCTGTCGAGCAAACCAGAAGAAAATGAGAGGATTTCTGGAGTCATCCTATTTTTTGAGCCAGCTAGGCATATGTGTGAATTGATTTCCATCCATATCATCAGGGCATTCATGCATGCTATCATTAAATCTATACCCACTGAGGAGCCCATGATAGGTCAGAGATAATTAATTCAAATTCAGAAATCCATTTTCATGCTAAAGAGTTCTCCTCATATTCTATTACAAACTTTCTACATTATACAAAGTCAAGACTTTTTTTCTTGTCTACCTACTATTTTTTTTCTTGTTCTTTTCTCTGTTCTCTCCTCGAGGAGAAGGTTTGATTTTTTTTGTGAAATCAGTTTTATAGAGGCACTCCGAAACGCCAATAAAGCATCTTTAGAGGGGCAACAGTGTGTCCATATCAATAAGCTGCTGATGTGTGTGGAGTAGAGCAGAGCAGGGCTGAACCTGGAGCACACGGCATGCCTCCTCAACAGCCTGGACTGACCGATATACGACTGTCCTCATCTGTCTGAGCACTTAAAACAATTACCAGCGTGATCTACGCCAGGCTGGCCAAGGGCACACGTCACGTCGGCCCACTGATGAAGCTCCTCGCAGGGCTTCAGATGCGTATTAAGAGGCTGGAGATCTGCGCGACGGTGGAGTCCAAATGGCTTTATCGCTCACAAATGGAATGGAAGTTGTGCGGGCGCTGTGAGCCGACAGATGATCCGAGACAGTAACCTCGCTAAAACATATACCGCTCTATCGTAAGGGAATGTAGAAAGCCCCTGTTTAATTACGGAGATGATTTATTGGGGAAGTACAACTTTAAAGGTGGTGATCACATGAGGTTTTTCAGAGTTGAGCAAAATTGTCAATTAGGGAGGGAGAGAAGCGCTAGGGCACAGCACACTGATGCGAGAGCATACTGTACAGCACACACAGGAAGACGGAGCCAGAGATAGGCCTTTAATTAATGTCCAACAGAAGCCTCCTCTGTGGACCTGTCACACTTTTAAAGGAAACATCTGTCATCCGCCTCAGACTGATAGCAAAAGCATTCTATTTGACTGTTAAAAGAAAGCGGATTGCATGTAATTTGCTGTAGAACCTGTCTAGTCTTTGTCCTGCCCCCTCTGTCACGGAAAACAAAGAGGAGAAGGTGAAATGAATGATCTTGCATGAGACATGCTTTCTCCTCTGTGCAGCCCAGTTAGTGAGCATGTGTGAGCGCAGGCCTGCATGAGACATGCTTCCTCCTCTGTGCAGCCCAGTTAGTGAGCATGTGTGAGCGCAGGCCTGCATGAGACATGCTTCCTCCTCTGTGCAGCCCAGTTAGTGAGCATGTGTGAGCGCAGGCCTGCATGAGACATGCTTCCTCCTCTGTGCAGCCCAGTTAGTGAGCATGTGTGAGCGCAGGCCTGCATGAGACATGCTTCCTCCTCTGTGCAGCCCAGTTAGTGAGCATGTGTGAGCGCAGGCCTGCATGAGACATGCTTCCTCCTCTGTGCAGCCCAGTTAGTGGGCATGTGTGAGTGCAGGCCTGCATGAGACATGCTTCCTCCTCTGTGCAGCCCAGTTAGTGGGCATGTGTGAGTGCAGGCCTGCTGGCCACATGGCTGAGCTGCAGATCCACCTAATGGGCCGGTCACAGTTCACCACAAACCTCAGCGCCTCACTAAGCCTCGCCGCGGTCACCATGGAAACAAGGGAGCAGGATGCCCCGCCAAAGACAACGATACTAATGTCTGATGTGCCCAAAAAAGACACACCACAACAGGACCACAGCATGAAAGAGAGCAGATGATGCTTACCACTTTCTCTTTACTGGCATGCATGGGGAAATCCTTGGATATGATTGCAGCATATTGCACAAGAACTTTGTTGATGGTCTACAAAGGAGAAACAGACAAGAAATCAGCTGGGAGCTCAGAGTGACAGCTGGAGACACAGGATTTGGCACCGAACCTTAAGATGTTGATAAAAGAGCTCAAAAGACAACAGCATTTTACATTCTGCCAACACTGACATATCTGACCAAAAAAACATCAAGACCTCCTTCTTTACTGAGCATCCAAAAAAGAAATATAAAGAAGGTGTAGCATTAAATACATGAATTATGCATTTCAAGAAATGCAAAAAAATATGAATAAATGTTTCGCTGTTGTACTGTTGTAATTGATTGCCAGTGCCAAATCTAATAAAGGAATCATCTGTCAGAGCCTTCATTAAAAAATCAAAGCTTATAAAGTTATAATTAAAAAATCTGAATTATACTCTAACTTTTATTCACACTTAAAATGTGATTCATTATACTGTATAATATAACTACAATAATATCTAAAAATATAAAATAACTCTTTTAATATAACAATTATTCATTGAAAATTCATTCTGCAAATGATCTACAGTAAGTATCCCACCCCCGTGTAACATACATTGCACCTATGACTGTGATGGTGTGAAAATGCACATGTGCTTACATTTGCAAAGCGGCGCATGAAGTGGGCCAGCGCGTGTGGGTTGGGGCACTCCAGCTTCTTGATGATCTCAAAGCTCTGGTTGAGCTGCGTGAACACGTCCACCACCGAGCAGGAGAAGAGCGCGTGCTCCGACGTCACCTGGAACTGGAGGGGCGGCCACAAGAGCACACGTTAGCACATAGCGCCGCGGGCTACGGGCGTGTGCTTTACATGGCCACAAGAGCACACGTTAGCACATAGCGCCGCGGGGTACGGGCGCGTGCTTTACATGGCCACAAGAGCACAAGAGCGCACGTTAGCACATAGCGCCGCGGGCTACGGGCGTGTGCTTTACATGGCCACAAGAGCACACGTTAGCACATAGCGCCGCGGGGTACGGGCGCGTGCTTTACATGGCCACAAGAGCACAAGAGCGCACGTTAGCACATAGCGCCGCGGGCTACGGGCGTGTGCTTTACATGGCCACAAGAGCACACGTTAGCACATAGCGCCGCGGGGTACGGGCGCGTGCTTTACATGGCCACAAGAGCACACGTTAGCACATAGCGCCGCGGGGTACGGGCGTGTGCTTTATATGGCCACAAGAGCACACGCTACTGCTGGAGAACCGCAGCGGGGCGGGTATACGGGCGTGTGCTTTACATGCTGAACGTTCTGCAGCCCTTACATTGTGTACAAAGGGAACTTTCATTTCTCCCTCTGTATCCTGAAATTGACTATATGTTTTCTCAATTATAATTAGGACTGTTTGTGCAAATGCACCTCCTAATAAACTTGTTTTAGCAACTGGATTTAATTATTCTGATAAAAAACCTGTTAGAGCACTGTATGCAATTAACGTATGAATCCAATCAGCCCTATGTTCCAACCAGCAGTTTAGCACACAAAGTCAGTCATGTTATAATATGTTGTAATATGAGTAATATGAGTAATATCAGTAATATGTTGGGCCATGGTGCTGTGAGACATTATTTGTAATGACTATATCAAAGTGCTTAAACTCCTCAGATGATCTTACTAGAGCCTAAAGCAGGATGAGGACATCCAAGTTAATGTTTCAGGTAAACGCAGTAGGGCATAAGCCAATTTTATCCTGCTGGGATGGATGACAGGCAGACATCTCAGTTGTACTGAGTGCTCTTCAAACGTGAGCGAGCGCTTACCCCGTCTTTCTTATCCCTCTCGAGAGCGCCATTAAGGAAGTCCATGGCCACGTCCTCGTTCTCATCGAGCCACTGAATAACAAAAGGCTCGAACCACCTGCCAGAGAGAGAGAGAGAGAGAGAGAGAGAGAGAGAGAGAGAGAGAGAGAGAGAGAGAGAGAGAGAGAGAGAGAGAGCAACACGTCAGGTCACAGCGACGCTTGGTGATCCCGTCGCCAAATCCCTCCCAGACAGCGCCCCCCTGGAGGGCTGTGGGCTCCGACCCCCATTACAGCAATTAAGGGTGCTGAGGGACGGAGCGGCCGGCGGAGAGGAGAGGACATCCAGCCAGCCTGCTGCTGTGGCTGCTGTGGCTGCTGCTGCTGCTGCTGCTGCTGCTGCTGCTGCTGCTGTGGCTGCTGTGGCTGCTGTGGCTGCTGTGGCTGCTGCTGCTGTGGCTGCGGCTCACTCTGGCTTTTCCTCCACTAAGCTGTTTTTGGGGAGTTTTATAATGAGGCGGTGCAGTCCAGACCTCATTAGAGAAACAACAAACAGCAAAAAAGAAAAGCTTTGTGCCACTGTCTCAACTCCATTAGTTTCCAAAGCGGTGGACGCGGCGCTTCAAAAGTGGCAATGACCATCTGCACCAAGGTAGTCCTGGGGTACGCAGTACGCACCCACACGTGTGCAGGAGCTGTGAGGGAACGCCTCGTGCTGCTGAGATACGGTGCGGGCCGCGCGGCTACGCCTCTGTGAGGGGACGCCTCGTGCTGCGGAGATAAGGTGCAGGCCGCACGGCTACGCCTCAGATGTGATGGCTGATTGATATGGAGAGCAGCAGCAGAGATAGGGGAGCGCTCACTAACTCTAGTGCAGGTGTTCAAGTGACACAACTCCTAAAAGCTTTTCCACGTAGCACCTGCATCATAAATCTGTGTGGGAGGGCCTCCTATTCATGTTCAGATTTAGCTCAATAAGCGAGGCATTTTTAATATTGGTAGGCAACATCTTGCACGGTGGAGGGCTTGCTTGTCACAATACATTATGAATCCAAGGAGAGATTTACAGCATTTTAAAGGCATTAATGCAAATCAATGCAGACTGAATTAATATCTAGGCAGTAAAGCATGTTGATTTGGAGACAGTCATCACGTTGGGAAGAACAAGAGGGCAGAAGGGCGGGGCAACGTGCATGCATTAAGGAATAAGGACGAGCAAGCGGGACACACACAGCTACCAGTGGCCAGAGGTGGAGGTGAATGCTGGTGATTAGCAAAGTGAGTTTTAGTGTGAACAAGATCCTAAAATACCACATACACACACAGAATGTCCGTGCAGTGAATGAGAGACACTGTGTAGTGTGCTGGAGTGGCGTAGAACAGAGCGCTAAGGTTGAGGGGGCGTTGCTGTAGTGCTGTAGTGCTGTAGCGCTGTAGTGCTGTAGTGCACTGTACGGTGCAGGGGCACGGTGTGAAAACGGGTCCAGTGGGGGCGGAGGAGAGGGCAGCACAGAGGGGGCAGTGGGGGCTGAGGAGAGGGCAGCACAGAACTGGGCACACCAGCGCCGGGAAACGCTGGAAAGCAGTGGGCACCGCAGAGGGTGCAGTAAAGAGACACTGAGCGGTGTATAGGAGCAGCACTTCACAGCCACGCTGGGTCCATGAGGAGAGAACACACAAACACACACACAGAGAGACAGAGAGACAGAGAGAGAGAGAGAAAGAGAGAGAGAGAGAGAGAGAGAGAAGAGGGGCAAACACAGGCAGACAGGCATTCACATAGAACTGAACGGGCCAAAAAAAGTGAATCAAATTGGGAGGAGCATGTGACCTCCCCCTCCTGCCGTATGATAATTGCATCATTATGATGATGCTGTCCAGTGTGCTGCAGGTGATCCCAGTCAGGCAGCATGCACACATCTGCTGGAGAGATTAATAATAATAATAATAATATCTAGCAGGCGAGGAGTGGAGGAGGCTGCCTCTGGGAAAATCAATTCCTCTCAAGGTGTTGTTTGAGTGACAGGCCGAGCACAACGCTCGCCGCCCTGTCCTGGCTGTCAGCGGCTCCCGCGCGCCGCACGCTCATCATTCAGCCTAATGGATTGGATGCTGTTGCACCAACAACGGCCGCGTGTGGAAGGGCAATGTGTTTCTACACATGTATTACAAAATCATGCAAGAGGGGATTACCCTTGTGGCACGCTGTGCGCAAGCTCTAGGTCATGTGTTTACTTGGACTTCCCAACTCAAGTGCAGTGACGGAGCGTGGGAGAGGAGGGAGTCAGCACACACATGGTGAGGAGAGAGGAACGGCCACTTGAGCACTAGGACGTCCACACAGTATATAAATATACAGAGACAGGGCTGAGGAGAGGGAGCCACACAGTGAGTGGAATATAAAGTAACACAAGACAGACATGATGCCAGTGGAGTGACCGTGAATACCTACAGAGAATACTCCGGTGGGATCCCCTTGAAGGCTGGCAGATCACGGACGTACTCATTATGGAACCATTTGACTTTGAAATGTAAATTCATGTACTCCGTGCTTTTGCATAGACGATGTTTATCATGCTCTGCAACAGAAGAGGTGATACAAAGAGAATACAAATACGTTAACATGAGTTATTTTAATGGCGATCAACATACATCACTCTGCATAAGTAACATGTCTTTATGGGTTTGACTGTCATTACATATTATTACATGACTATTTGAAATGCTTAAACATACAATTTTTTGCAACAAACAACTCTCATCCTTTAGTCAACAAAAATAAGAATTCTTAAATGAAGAATTAAGTCTCTTTTTAGTGTCATCATCATGCACATCACGTACTGAACAAAAGTAGCAGCTGCCCCTTCTCTTAGCCCCCCAATAGTGCACATAGCAATAAACTCTATCAACTGGCATGTTCACGCTATAGACAAGGGAATAGATGATTCAATTTCAGATAGCTCAGATGTCCAAATGAAAACATCTCAAACAACCCTTAGATGTACTGCTACCATTTTGGTACGTGCACATTCCAAAAGAATGCTTAAACCTCTTTAGCAGTGAACTCTGAGCTGCAGGGCGCTGTGTAGCCATTTGGAAAGAATCACAAGAAAGGGGAGGGGAGGAAAGACAGCCATGTTTTGATGTAGCATCCCCAGCGCATCCCATTTGTTTTGGGGTGCGGAGCGGCTGCTGTGTTCAAAGCCTCCTAATTAAAATGAGCAGTTTTACAGTCCATCCGCTATCCCTTAACATACCCTGCAAACAACCAGCCAGTCCCTTTAAACTGCAGCAGTGCAACTCTAAGCAGCTCTTTGGCTGGCCCTGCTGCTCTGAGCGGTGTCTATTTACCACAGTATATGCTAGCGGCTCTCATTCAGTATTCAGTCAGATAGAAGGAGCAGCTAAACCCGACCCAACGAGAGGCCACTATTCTGGCTCAGTGGACTTGACAGCAGATGAGACGATGCCCCGGCCCTTCAGGCCTAATATTGAGCCCTCAGGAACAAATAGAAACAACATGTAGTGAAGAGAGATTTCAAGCCCAAACCAATAGCCTCATGTTCACAATATTGGGAGAGGCAGGCAATCTGAAACTCATGTCAGGGAGCCCTGTGTTTAAAATCAGCAAGGTTTATGGTGACGCTGGCATGACCTTGGCAGTGAGAGGCATTCGAAATAGGACCTGACTCAGGACTTAATGAAAGTTAGATTGGGTGAAGGCTGCCCCATATGGATTTTCTTGTGGACTGGACAGTAGACATTGCAGCTTCTCTGTATTGAATGGGAAAAAACGTCAAGAGACAAAAAGATACTAGCTGACAAGTCAAGGGGAGAAAAAGCGCTAGTCCACTGGCAGGCGAACCGATAGAAATGAAGAGGGAAAGGAACAGAACAGAGAAAAAGACAAGAAAGCCGATGCAGATTACAGGCTGGGTTTGCTGCAGTGTGCACTACAGCAGCTCAACTGCCAATGTGAATGGATATGAGCAACACCTCAGCCAGGCAGGTAGCATTGTCAGCACTTGCCCACTGAACCTGCCTTGCCTTGCCCTGCCTTGCCCTGCCCTGCCTTGCCTTGCCTTGCCCTGCCTTGCCTTGCCTTGCCCTGCCTTGCCTTGCCCTGCCTTGCCTTGCCTTGCCCATTGACTGCTATCTGCTTGACAGATTGAGGGACGATCAAACATCAACCTTAAATGCTTGTCTCCTCTGATCTACTGATGCATTTGAAATTCATCCACTCTGCCCCCCACTCAATCTGCTCTGTCCAGGGATGTGGTCACCCTGTGCTGTGTGTAGGCTTGGACGAATGGGAGTGGAGCTCAGTACGTTGACTGATCCAGACAATAACGGCGCTGCTTTTCCTGAGTCTTTTATTGTTCCCCTGCAGCCATTTACAGCCATTCTGATGGTTAGATAATCACTGGGCATAAAATAAACATTTTTACAAAATAGCTTTTGACATAGGAGGCATTCACAATAAACATTCATAAAAGTTCCCTTTGCACGCATCAATTATTCAAATGACTCAATCCATATTTTAGCCATCAACTGGAACACACACACGCACACAAGTCAACACAAAAAGATCTGACTGTATGCTGGGGATGTAAACATAAAAGCCATATTTTGAATTGCAAAGTAGAGACCACCAGTATGTCGAATCACTTTGAGATAATCACTGGCTTTTTCAAAACCAACACAATCCTGGACAAAAGCCATTTCAAACACACTGTTACAGGGAATATGTGGGAATATGAGATGGTGGAATTCAAGGTTTTCACTAAAGGAATGCTTCTGTGGTTGGGAAAGAGAAGTGAGAGAGAGCATAATGACTTTCCTCTTGAACATCAAAGGGTCTATAATCCATGTTTTCACCTATGCATACGCGCTTCCTGCTACAATAGCAAACCCAGTCACCACCAGGGTGCTTGCCACCATATTAAATACCATGAAGCTGACAGTTGTCTTTCCACAAATCCCACAGATTTTCTTCATGGCAGAAATGGAGGCATTACAAATCTTTTGTCACTTTGGCAACATACACTTGCGTTTTGAGTCTTTGTTGTTCTAGCGGATGTGCCGCCGTAGCGCGAGATCCCGAGCACTTGTGTGTGCCCCTCGTGCAGCGAGTATCCTCAGTCCTGTGTGAACGAGGAGGGAAACTCACGGCGGGGAAATGTGATCCGGTGTGACGGTGCCACTTTGATAACTCGGCTGAGTAGGCACTGCGGGCATCTCGGTGGTTGAGTGTGGCAGAGGCGTGGGCCGCGCACGCTGTGATGGGCAGAGCAGAACCGGGGCAGCCCAGAGCCCCAGATGCCCAGGCGGCGCCATGCCCACAACCCAAAGCCCTCCAACGCGCCCACCCCCTCCTCTGCCCCCCAGCCTGCTCCCGTCTGATGGAACTATAGCCAAAGATCCCTCATTACTGACAAGATAGAGCAACATAATGCATCTCTATGGAAGATCCTTCATTACTGACAAGATAGAGCAACTTAATGCATCTCTATGGAAGATCCTTCATTACTGACAAGATAGAGCAACTTAATGCATCTCTATGGAAGATCCTTCATTACTGACAAGATAGAGCAACATAATGCATCTCTATGGAAGCAAAATTCGAACACTTCCTGTCTGCTTAAAGAGGCGTGTCACAAAGTCGTCATAGTGGGATATCGATCTCTGTCAGATTGACAAGCAGTTCTGTTCAAATGTAACGTCACTTTCTAGGTCTGCTTAAAGGGGGATTTCACCCCTTCCCTTCGCAAAAACAGAGCGTGGAAATGTTTGAACGTTTGCGCCTCTCGCTCCGCTTTCACCCTCTCTGAACATACCCACCCCCTCCTCTGCGCTCCTGGCTGCTCCCTGGCTACAGTGCATACTAGCACACGCTTCCCAGTGGAGGCATATAGGGGCCTCTTGACTGACATGAATGAGGACAGGTAGTCTGGAAGATTCTGAAGGTCAACTCTCCTGGGTCTTCTGTGGACGTCTCCACTGGAGTGTATCCATGGCTGCACATACTGAGCAACGGACCATGGAGAGCCGCAGAGAGTAGCAGCTATACACAAAAACTCTGTGGGCACTGACACAAAATTGGGCCGTGTAGGTGGAACACGGCCAGCTGAGAGACTGACCACCCCCATCACTGCACATTTCCACAGTTGAGCGTAATGACATTGACTGGGGTGAGGCACAGCAGTAGTTTTTCATCCTTGATCTTCAAAGGTACATTCATGATCCAGTCTTATATCTCTGACTAATGAGTCTCTAAACAGGGTTTTATTGAGTGCAATCCACAGATGCTGGAGTCATTTGATGCCTCAGGCAGAGGATTCAGCCTTTGATGTGTGTACAAAATTTCCCAAAAAGTTAAGTGCATTGGACGTTCTAACAGAAAGCTGGCCTGGGAAAACTCAGGCAAACTGAGAATGATCTAGAAGGCTGACAGGGAGTTGGAAGTTCATCTCAATATGACTGTTGACAAAATGACTGTTGATTCTTAATAAGCTTTAACTGTGGCCAAATGTTAAGCTTGTGTGGTCCACCTGCAACACTCAGCGAGAGGCATGTGTGTGTAAATCCGCTTAAGGGGGGCCAAGTCATGTCTACCAAAGGTTCCCAATCTCCTGCTTCTGGCATGCACTCATTTCCTTGCCTTCTTTAAACACTTATTCTACTTGACACAAGTAAACATACCAGGAGACTAAATAAAACGCTCTGCTGGCATCATCAGCTGAAGGGGAATGTTTGAACAAAGACACCTACAAACAAACTGTGCAGACAGATTTGCCGTCGCTGCTGCAGATGTGGTGGGTGGACACGCCTGCACAGACTCATTTGTTGTGCGTCGCTAATGACTGGACTGCCACTGTCACCCAGTCGGGCGCGTCGGCTCGGCTCGGCTCCGATATGGGAGTGGACGCTAAGCGAGGCACGCCGTTCCGCTCGCATGTCTCAGGCGCTCACACCTAAGATAGACAGCTTCCTGGAGAGCCCCCGTTTCCCCGGGACACCATCAGTCAAGTGATGATGACAAATTTCATGCTTTGGTGACGAGAGCTGCCTGTCAAGAGCAGTTAAAGCATGCTGAAAGGAAGGGAGATGGCCCAAGGATGCTCCCTCAGATGGGGTGTCTATGAGTGTCAACGCCTGGAGACCTTCTATTATGCATATGAACACAGGCAGTAATATAGACAATCTGACAGTAATATAGATCATTTCAACAAAATGCTTTGTTTGCACACCTATACAAGGCAATGTGGTGAGTTGAGGATATGAAAGATCTCCATCTGGTGCAGTATTTCATAGTCAATGAAGTGTATTCTCCATTAGCTGGGAATATTAAAAACAAAATTGAACTAAATGATTCTTTGATAGAGATTTATGCTTTGATTGGGATAAAATGGTCCCAGTGATCATCATCTAATCTATTATGAAATAATCTGGTCACATGCCTGGGAGTCACCTGGCCCCAGCGCCTCCTAAGTTATCTCCTCTTCATCAGAGGTGAGTTAATGAAACAGAGTCTGGAGCACACACTATACATTAGGGTTTTGCAGCGCACACAATGAGATCAGCCAAAGTGACTGCTATAGAGCTCAGCAGTCAGTAAGAACTGTTGCAATGAAATAATAACGTGAAATCAAATAGAATTGGCCAAAAGGAGGTGGTGCTAATCCTAAACAGAGTGCCGGTCAGAACATTTATCTCCTCAACAGGAGTGCAGATCCACACCCTGCCCCCCCTCTCTCTCCGTCTCTCTCTCCGTCTCTGTCTCTCTCACACACACATTTTAAGAACGTAGGTGTGTATTTCCCATTTGCTCTGAAGGGCTGGGATTTGCTTAACAGCAGTTTATGCTAATTGGTGCCCTGTCCGATATCTGGCTGGCCCAGAGGGGCAGGAGAAGAGCTCCCCCTCAAACACAGTTAATGACTCAGGGTCTCACTCATCTCCCCACACAATTCTCAGAATGAGTCCAGACAATCAGGAAAAGCCCTCTGATTCTGCTGAGAGAGGCATCCGGCGCCGGCTGGATCTCTGCTTGATGAATTAATTGCTCAAGGAGAGTGGACTGCAGTGGGCGAGAGGAGCGCTACTGAGCTAAAGCCAACACAGCAGGCTAGAGGGGGCAGGTCACGCCAAAACACACTAATACATGTCTCTCAGTCGGACACCGCATGGAAACCAATTGTCTCTCCTTTCAGGTAGCGACCCCAGGATATAGTGCAGTTTTGAGACTACTATGTATCTTATTCTCAAAAGGCATTGTGTAGCGACCCCAGGATATAGTGCCGTTTTGAGGCTACTATTTATCTTATTCTCAAAAGGCATTGTGTGCTGACAAAGGAGAGGACAGCTTCATTGCCAATTGTCTGATCTCAAACGGACTTTCATTAGGAACCTGACTTGAAGGAAGTGAATCTTCCGAAAATATAAAAGGGGGAAACGATCTTATCACAGTGACCTTAACAGCAAGAGGCTGAGTCACATAACTTTTCCGTCAAGTGTGTCGCTAGGCGTGACACTCCAAACTTTAGAGTTGCTGGGGAGCAGGAGCAGCACCCAGAGTCCTGTCCAGGCGCAGCACCCAGAGTCCTGTCCAGGCGCAGCACCCAGAGTCCTGTCCAGGAGCAGCACCCAGAGTCCTGTCCAGGAGCAGCACCCAGAGTCCTTTCCAGGCGCAGCACCCAGAGTCCTGTCCAGGCGCAGCACCCAGAGTCCTGTCCAGGCGCTGTGGTGCAGCTCCAGCAGACGGGCCGCTCACTGGAGTGGAAATCATCCTCTTTGCTCAGGGACATCTGTGTGTGTCGGCACCTCTTACTCTCCCAATCTGATATGAGTGGCCCTCGGAGTTTTCCTGTTACCTGCCTGCCTGCCTTGGGCTACAAGCAGATCCGGCACACTCGAGAGCACATCTCTGCAAGTTGCTTAAGCTCAAAGGCCCCTCCTGGATACGCGCGGAGCTCTGCTCATCATCCCTGCAGCTGCTGGTGGAGCCGTGCAGATAAAGAGCCCCCAGTGCAGAAGAAAGCCTCCGAGCCTCACAGGCCTCCTCCCCGCGCCCCCCCAGCAGGCCAAACTCCAGACCCCAGAGGTGGGCTCTGCGTGGGACTGGAGGTGTTGTCGGGGGGGGGGGGGAGGGCCTTTGGTGTCTCCTGGTGAAGCTCTGTGGCCCACATGCAAACTGGCAACTGTTGATTGTAATTTCCTGCCTCGCTGATGGGATTTCGAGCGCAATTTCCATACGCAGGTTCCTGGGAGACGGGGGCGTGACAGCTGTCAGAAGCGGTTAGCGAGCGAGGCGGTCTCACCCACTCACTGCACGCTCCGTGCCCCATCTGAACAGCCGTGCCCTGAGCCCCGAGCCCAGGCAGCAGGGGGAGGGCAGCGCAGGGACTCTTGCGTGGTTAGTGTGCATGTCATTGGAGCCGTTGATTCATAGAGGTGCCACGCTGGGCTGTATAGCCCTCTCATGGGACACAAACGGGCTTTCCATGACCTCACTCTAGTAACGTGGCCATCTCCTCTGCGCGGGTAAGGAATCGGTCAATACTGCCACGTGAAGGACACCCGGGTTTAAGGAAGGAAGAGCCTTTGATTGGAGCGCGGCTCCCTGCTGGCCGGTGAGAACGTTACAGAGCATGAAGATTAACGGTTGGCTCTCGGTGCACCGCACGGCCGTGCGATCTGCAGTGCGGCGACTCGTGTGTGCCCGGGGGGCACTGCTCCCTGCTGGTGAGTCAGCGGGCCGCGTGAGGGCCGCGTGAGGGCCGCGTGAGGGCCGCGTGAGGGTGAGGGTGAGGGTGAGGTGCGGCAGGGCGCGAGGGCACCCACGTGAGTAACATTGTTATGCAGGTGCTCACGCCCGGGTCTCCCCTGCTCTCCCGCTCCATGTCACCACAGGGACTTCTCCCCCATGCGGCCGCTGCTCCTCACCCCCCCATCCCTGACCCCCCTCCCCCAAAAGTGACTCACACACACACACACACACGCAGTGGCCGCTCCCTTGCGTGGCTGTCCTTCCTCTTGGCTCTGCCACTGCACACTGAGGTGCGAGCTCAGAGGAATTGCAGTGCCGAGCTGTGCCTACCTCCCCTGAGGGCCGACCGCTCACCCACATGGCGCCAAACGCCCCCCCACATCCACCCCCCACCATCCCCCACATCCCTCCCCCCACATCCACCCCTGTGCAGCTGGCCAGCGGGCAGAGTGAGCTCCGACACGAGCCAATGACACTCTGGGGGCACCTCAGCCCTGTGCTGACAGCGCTGGCCATCCAAACACAAACACGTCAGACACCCTGCACTGGCTCCCACAGGCTCCCACAGGCTCCCACAGGCTCAGGGGGGAGCATCTTGTGCGCTTACATAAAACTGGCTGAATCTGAACGCATCCGCAACACAGAGAACTCTCCCCACTCCCACTGCGGGCTGCTAATGAGGAGGGACAGAGGAGGGAATCATGTGACTTGAACTGAAGTAGGGGAAGCTGGCCTTTCTGTTGGCACTGCACACTGTCAACAGGCAGAGACACACCAGAGTCCTAAACCCCTGCAGGTGGTGCACCTTACTGACTAACACTTTAAAGTGTGCGCACTTCCACGCACACAAGGGCCCTGGATTACAGGCTAAAATACTGCAGAATATACAGCCTAGTCCATGTAAAGAAGATACTTATTTAAAAAATACAGCTCAAAGCAGATTGGAGATGAATAGTCACCAAGTAAAAACGAATCTTCTGCAATGAATGCTTACTGTGTGTCAGAATGTTGCTGAGCGCTGTTGCAAATATACCGACATGCTTGTGCAAATCCTCATCTCACAAAACATTTATGACAGAGAGATGATGGAGGACTGAAGGTGGCATTTCTGTGCCATGTCGCACACAAAGTACAGTGCGATGCACACATCCCATGTGGCAGAATGATGCCACGCCACACACCTCCTGCCTCCAATGAAGTCAGGTCAGGCAGCCAGTGGAATAGTCATGCTCACTTCCTCAGTCCTCATACTGGGCTAAAATTAGCAGCATCCATTTCTTTTGCTGTTGTACGTGGCTGAGGGCCACTGAGTGACAAACAGCACATGCATCAAAGACTTCATTAACCAGAATGCGCGCGTGCACACACACACACACGCCGAGCAGAGCCCCATCCCCAGTCTCCCTGCATTTCCACGGCTGCTCTCGCACACAAAGACGCGAGCGGCTGCATGCTGCTCTCCGTGGCCCGTGACCGCCTCTAAGTAAACAGGTCAGAAAGAGTTATTTCCATCCATTTGGAGGAGAAAAGGAAGCGGCGACCTCAACACAGGGTCAGGCTTTTAGAATTGTTCTGTGCTGTTATTCTTGCTCACTTCAGATAATCCAAACAAAAGGGCCAGTGCTGCTTCAGCCAGCCGAGCACCAAACTGGTCCACGGGCACTGCTCCCCTCTCCACTCTCAGAACATCATGCTCCACATTTCCACCTGTGATGCATGGTCATTTACTATTATTTAAAGATAAGGTCAAGGTAACAGCTCATGTCACAAGTCACTATAAAATCTGTTCAATTTCTCTGAGAAACGGCACGACTGAACCCTTGTGGCATTCCTCAGATAGATTGAACAGCTTCAAAATGGATAAAGGACAGGTTCAAAATGGTAATTCAGAAGGCTTTGAAATGATGGAATGAACAGCAAGATGGCTCTTCACCAATAGGACAAACCT
Organism: Sardina pilchardus; assembly: GCF_963854185.1. Classification (NCBI taxonomy): domain Eukaryota; kingdom Metazoa; phylum Chordata; class Actinopteri; order Clupeiformes; family Clupeidae; genus Sardina; species Sardina pilchardus. The sequence goes on along the minus strand of NC_085004.1, from coordinate 32,250,469 downwards.
ATATAGCTTTGCACACAACCACAATCACACAATCAAAAGTCACAACATTTCATTGTTATCACCCATTTCAATAGGCCTGTGCCTAGATGGGAGGGCATATATGTTTATGACGTGCATGCCAGTGAAACAGCATACCTGTGGGCACACTCAGTGGGCCCCCACACAGACCCTGTGATTTCCTGCTGCTTCACACAAAGCCCTCTCCGCCCCCCCCATGGGCTGGCATTTGTGTCGCCTGCACGGCGCTATTTGCAAACAGTGGTGCTGACATATGCCTGGTCTCTATTGAGGCTCAACACCTCTGGCCAGGGGGTCCTGTTAATGTCAGCCCACAAAGCAGCCGAGCCAAGCCCACACTTCCCCCTCTCCTGCAGCCACCATTGAGATCACAGCCTTCAGCCAAGAAACTCCTCAGGAATACAGATCTAGACTAGGGCTGGGCTACCCTTTTACCTGTAAAAGCATCACGTCAGACTCATCACAGGCCTATGACCATTATAGAGCAAGCCTTCTTTTTACTGAAGCCTGATAAAAGCCAAAGGGCCATATTAGCATGTAGCAGGTCACAGTGATATAATAGCTGGAGATATAAAGCAGAGAGAATTCATGTGCACAAAGAGGACCGTACAGAGTCCTAGATGACAACTCCTTCACAAGCACTTTTAAAAGGTCAAAGCAGTGGCATATTTTCAGCCATTCCAATTCAGTTTGCATAAAAAGGGGGTTCACCTAAAGATGATTGCATCAGGTGTATGTCTCCCACACAACACACACACCTCCATCCTCCTTTGTCTTCAGTGAAGGCATGCCGACTGCCACTGCTGTTTGGTTCTGACAGTCTGTGCCAAACAATGTGAGTCCCAGCGCTGCTCAAGCCCCCTCTGCACTAGCGCGGGTCATCCATCACCTTCTCCAGCACTGTAAATATTGCCCCGAGAAGGAGCCCTCGCAAATCAATAGCCACTGACGCGCAGCTTGGAATTTACATTGTGAAGAGCAAACAACCACGGCAGAGTGTCGGACATGTTTTCAAAAGTAACTAGTCCCGATTCTTAGGTGCCGTAGCTGCGGCTTGCCCTCCTGGCTCTAAAGTACGCTCTCTGATTACGTGTGTAGCGTGAGGTGGCCATTAGGGCTCCAATTAGCACTTATTTAGGGAACCTGTGGAGCGGCAGCACATGCAGCTCCGACCCAGAAGAGGGGCACCACCACCACTGTGTGTATCATCTTCATCAGCTCCAAGTCTGAAATCTTCATCTCCAGGCCTCTCGCTGCGTCTCCACTGAGGCCCGCTGAGCCCCACTGTCTCCAATTATCTCGGCACAGATATTTCATGGCAAGCTGAACCCAGGCCCTCTAATCTCACCCCCACAGAAATAGTGTGTCTGGATGGGAGCAGGCCTGCGACTGCAGCAGTATGGGGAATATAGAGGAAGTGGAGAATCTGCAGTCGCAGCACTCCCACATTCATTTAGGACTCCACGGTTTGACACTCAGAGCAAACACAGTGTGCAAGAGGCGCTCTGTATCAGGGATGAGCTGTGTGGTAGAGAGAATCTACAGTATATCGCAGCTGTACCGGAACGACACGCCATGTTTACAGTGAAATGACAGTTACACACACCCATGCGTGTACACACACCCATGCGTGTACATACACCGATATTTACACACGCGTGCAAATTCAGCAGGGATTTAATCTCCTGCTGTTCAGATCTCGTGCACTACTGAGCTATTACTCCAACCTCTGGAGGCCTCCATAATCAACACTAGCAAGCTGCATTACGTATTAAGTCACACACGGCTTATTCCTGATCTGTGTCCAGCCAACCTCTGGTCTGATTCCTCGTCAGCTTAAACATTCCTCTCTCATCTGCTCTAGTCCTACTGGACGGAAAGATGAGGAAACAGCCGCTCCACTTTCCAGCAACCAAAACAACCCGGGCCGTGAGCAGCATCTCGTGCATCTCAGCAAAGGTGCACAAAAGCAGGTTAGCTGAAGGAGTCGCGTCGCAACACCTACCTGAGCCTCCCCTTATTTACCGGCTGCCTCGCCATGTTTCCCTTGGTTTCACCATGACGCATAATCACGTTCCCCGTCACAATGAAATGTGCCTCTTATTTCCCCACTGAATTTATTTCTGGAGAAATCCATCTTATCTCTCGGTGGAGATTCCAGCACATCTAGGCCATTCTCCAGCACTCCCCCGGAGAAGAATTCATCACAATTCCCATCCCTTACAGGAGCGACCCAGAAGAGGCGACGGAGGCGCCTTAGCAAGACTGTGTCACCTGTATATTCGCACAGCACACTGTAATTTATGGCCACAGTAATGAATAGAAGATGAGCCCAATAAATGGGTCAGCGTAGAGGGAGACCATTAGAGAATCCACTGCAGGGCTGGCATGAAATAATGACAGCACAGGGTCTGATTTCATGGTAACGTATATGATATAAGCTATAGCAGCCTATTCTAAACTTTGAGTTAAGTTTTATTAAATGGAGACAGTACCCTGAGGGTACAAAGGAGAATAAGATATTTCTAACTGTAGAGGTATTTTAATAAATGCCGTGCTTTAGCGCTTTGCTACAATATCAATGTCAACTTGAAAAGCAGCATTGTGCCTGCAATAATATGTATGTGCCATGCTTGTGTTTAGACAAGATGTCTCTCTTTCTCCAGGCAGCACTGTAAACATTTCTTGGATTTACTCCAAACATGTGCCTTTGGAATATCATCTATTCACAGATTGTGTGACTGCAGATAATGCCTTATGTCCTTGATACGAGTCTGCAAGAGGTTAGAAAGAGAGAGAGATAGAGTGATAGAGAGAGAGAGAGAGAGAATGAGAGAGAGAGAATGAGAAAGAGTGCTTTCACCACCGATTAGACCTCTTCGTTATGCCATAACCATCCCCACGGCAACGTGAGGAGCCCCTGCTCTGAAATCAGCTCTGCTATGACAACATATCCAGACCACCTGAGGTGCAGACCTGCCAGCTTCACTCAGCATCCCTGTCAGGGATAACCTTTGACCTCCTGATCACGTGCCTCAGGTACACTCGAAGGGAGAGAGTGGGAGGGGTGGCACGAAGACGGAGAGACGCTCAAGGAGAGAGAGAGAGAGAGAGATAAAGAGAGAGAGAGCAAGGGACTGTGAGAGATAAAAAGAGAAAGAGGGGGAGACAGCTGAGAGAGAGAGAGCGAGAGAGTGAGAGGGAAGCATGGAAGATAAAGAGAGAAAACAGAGAGAGAGAGAGAGAGAGAGAGAGAGAGAGAGAGAGAGTAGAGCAAATCTCCTCTCGGAGCTCTGGCAATCACGCAGAGAGGAGAAGAGAGAAGACGAGAGGAGGAAGAGGAACGCAGGGGGAAGAAAAGAGCCGTCTGTTTGCATGCAGGCGTGTTTGGCGCAGCTCCAGATCAGCTGTAAAGGGCCGTGATTGAAATAAAGTGCGCGGCAGATGAATGCCCGGCCGCTGAGCAGTGGAGTCAGGGCTGCCGGCGGCCGCAGGAGCCTGGTCCTGCCTGCAACCCTAATGGAGCACGGGGGGGGGGGGGGGGGGGGGGGGCAGCCATCTATTACAGCCCTTAAAGGCCGCCTGTGTTTTGGACAGTGACAAAGCTACTGCTAAAGCTGTGTGCGCTAGGAGAGGGCCAGTTTTCAAAGCTGCAGCGGAGCCTCTATGACCACATGGACACAAAGTGCTTCTATCGTATAATATCTGAATTGGAAGCCATTCATGCAGAAAGGGAGGCTGTAAAACCAAAAAGCAAGTCTTGTTTTCATTGGTTACATAATACTTGTTAAAAAAAAGAGCTTGTGTATTCCTTTGGTTATCCAACCTCTTTCTGATTGAGGTATACCAGTTCTCTACCCTCATACAATGTCTGTCCAACTACACAGACAAAGAGCACATTAAGCTTCTATTTCTGACACAAAAGAGGGAACAATCTGGATGTCAAAACACCTATGCTAATCACTATCAATCAAACATCAGCTAAAATGACAGTCGTGTGATATACAGTGATCCTGAACAGTTAAATCAGTTATGCTTTATCACAAGCATCTTGAGCTCATAATTATCTAAACTATTCAATTTAGTCATTTCCTAGCTTCCGTATTTAAAGACATTCAAGTGGAGTGGACACAGTCTGTGACATTAAATGTCACGCTGGCTTAGCAGCAACAGCTCGTTTTTTCTTCCAACAATAATTAAGAAATGTGATTGTGCTCCAAGTCCGTGACTGCTGGAACTGGCCTGAGTGTTTCTGACAGCACAGCCTCCCTCCTCCTGAACGTCTTCTTCTTTTCTCTTTTTCCCTTTGATCTGTCTCCATTTCCTTATTTCCTTCTTCTCTTTGTTCACCTGACCTCTTGATCTCCCCTTTCTATTCGCTGTGCCCTCGCTCAACTCCACCACTCTCTAGCCCTTTCTCATCTCAACCCAACCCATCTCCTCTTTTTCTGACTCTCACTCTTCTCTCTCCTCCTCTCCACACCCTCTCTCTCCCCCTCTCTCATTGCCAGGGGCTTGCAGTAACACAGCCTGGCGCAGGCACAGCTCTGCTGGGTGATGGGGAGTGGGGCGTGGGGAGGGATTTCCCCTCCTGAGGATGAGGCATTAGCAGGCTCTTGTAGCTGTTAGCATTAGCCTGCACCTCACTAGCTGACACAGTGTGCCATTTGCTACAGAGCAGAGGCAGACTTGACATTGGTCTTTGACAGAGAAGGGTGAACCCTTTCAAAACAGATGGCAGAGGTGCCTGGTGGGGTAGCTGTTTCCTGGTAAATGCCAAATCTAATATTTAAAATGTATAATACATGAGGGGTGAATAAACTAGCATCAGTAGCGCTGCTGGATAGCCATAGCCATGTATGAAGCTTTACAAGAGAGAGTGCACCCGAGACTATGGAAATATGTGTCCAAGTGTTACTGTGTGTTATTTTAATGTGTGTGTGTGTGTGTGTGTGTGAGTGAGAGTGTGAGTGTGTGTGCATTGCACGCATGCATGTGTGACATGGATTACCATTATCTTGGCACCTGGTTGTCATGGCAACCGCCTCCCCCCCGCACCCGCACCCAGCTAGATTACGGCAGGCGTGTGCAGCAGAGATTGGAATAAATTACAGCCGGCCTGTTTATCGAGTGGCTGTTACCGCCACAGCTGGGTGGGAGAGGAGACAGCATGCAGCAATTACGCATCTAAAACCCCTCCGCGTCACTGCCGAGTCACTGGAGAGCTGGAGATGGCATTTCTCTCGGTACGTCCCCTGGACCCAGAGCCCGGCTCCTCCCCTCCTCTGATGGACAGGCATGTCCAGGCTCTCATTCAGCTGTAAGCCTCATGCTGTATTCCACGTTAGGACTACGGAGGGACCGGCCGTCAACACGGGGTAGTTTAGCACTGTGATTTAAATAGATTTTTTGGAATGTAAGCCCTTGGGAGGTCATCTGAGGTTCAACATTTAATCTCCAGCAGCCGAAGGGGGAATGCAAAGGCCCCTGCAGAAATCAACTATGTCGTCCCGGCCAGATAAAGCCCGTAATCTTATCCTCTTCAAATCTTTCTCTTTTTTTGTCTTCAGCTGCAACTTACACCTTAGATCCATAAATCTAAACACTCCCCAAAACAATAAACATCAATCAGAGCCGCAGTCACGCTCGCTGATTCACAGAAGATACAAGCTCCCTATCAGTCGCCTCCATCTTCCCATAGAGATGTTGGAGGCGTTAAGAAACCTCCGGGCACGCGGCTCCTCTCTCCACGAAGTCACACAGTCACCCTGTTGCCCCTGGGCAGTACATGCTAATCTAATACATGTTCATCTAACGCCACTCTTTGTTGGGTTCATTAGGGTGCCATTTGCAGGATCAATGCTTGGTTTTCAGATGGCAAAAATTAAAAGGCAACAACATCAACATGATCGCCTTTCACGACAGTAATCAATAGGAAAGACTTGTTGTGCACTATTTTAAGTAGACAAAGACAATTTGGCCCCTGACACAGTCTGATACTTAAGGCAGCCATTAAGACAGGATCCATAAGAGTAGTTCCACGGTAGCTCAATATAAAGTAAGATAATGAAAGTTAAGGGAGTAAACCATAGAATGCAAATATGTGGAGGAGGCATATTATGTATATTAAGAAGCGTGAACACTGACCTTCCATTGCATACTTCATATCCTGGGCAAACAGGCTCCACATGATCTCGGAGCTGATCTGGCCCATGTTGAGTTCCTGGGGAAATCTGGAGAGACACAGAGGAGCACAGGTTAGAGCACTGAGCCATTAGCTCACATCAGGCAGAGGGAAGAATTAAACACAGGCCATTTTTCTGTCACCTAAATGGAATGTCTCAAAGAACTGCCAATGTGTTTGCCAGGGAAACTGATCATCTCCCAGTTAAATTGCTTTCCTTCAGAAGGAAGGTGGATTAAGAAATTGTGGAGGGAGATTAAATGCTACCATGTGAGTCTAAAGATTTTTTAATCAAATGTGAAATGTTCAAAGTCAATACAGTTATAATCTAAACAGTTAGAATAAAACAGACATATACAACAATATGTTTAAAAGCACCGTCTCTGGATTTAAAAGTGGATTATGTTGATTTCTCTTCACATGCTTTAGTTTCAATGCTCCATGAGATATATCCTCTTGTTTCTATGGCAACATGTGTGCCACACAATCCATTGAAAATTAACACAGCGTGTGTGCGTGTGTGCATGGGAGCATGTGTGTGTGTGTGTGTGTGTGTGTGTGTGTGTGTGTAACATACACAGCCTCTCTCTCTCTCCCTTTCTCTCACACACACACACACACACACATTCACACACCCCTCCTCCACCTGAGGCAATCCATCAACCCGCTATACAGGGAATGCAATTCAATTTGGAGCCGGCTTAATTGTCACGTGGTGAAAGGAGAGCTCACAGAATGAGCATATGTATGTGAGTCCTTCCCACTCGAGGTGGAGAAAGGTTTCTTCCTCTGCTCTGGCCATTGATCTCTGCCAGCGCCGAGCGCATCCCCACCCTGGAGCCTGCGCCAATCGGTGGGTGGGTGGGAAACTATTGCATTAGCATATCCCCTGGGCAGGCAGGGCCTCACTGGCTCCATCCATCTGTCAAACTGCTCGATGCTGCACACCCCTATGAGAGCACGGGGCTTATTGCGCCTAAACAATTTATTCATGGAATAGCCAAACAACTCGGACCCTATTTGAAACCGTGAAGAATATCTTCAAAAACCTGGAGAATATCTTATCAGAGTTCCAATCCATTAGTCTATTCAAGTTGATATGAAAGCATTTCGGCATACAGTAGCTGTGAGACCACACCATGGTAGTTGCTGAATGAACAACGGTCCTCTCTCAGTATTCTAGGACCATAATTACATTCATCAAAGATCATCAGCGCACGCTGGTCATGGACATAAAACTGTCTTATTAGGCAATGATGGCTTGACCACAATGTCATGGTAGACCCGGACTCTGTCAGACTCCCCACAGAAGTGAGAGAAGAATCTCCGCCTTTGTTACACTCCGTTCGAAGTTTAGCAGCTCCCCTGTGTCGTTATTTGAATAATTCAGCTCACATACCTTCCTTGAATGTTAATGCCGTTCCACTCCCCTATATTCCCCTCCCCAGATGCACACTTCACAGAGAGACAAAGCTGTTGTTCCCAAAGCTCTGATCTTGATTGGGACACACTGAATAGCGGTGGCTGAAATTCGTTTTGGCAAATAGAGGCTCTTCTCCCCTCAATATGTTGGGGAATTTAGAGTTGATCAGATTGAGAAGTATACAGTCATCTTGTGGGATGGAACTATTCTAGTGCTCTCCATTTTCAGAGAGCACTTCAGGAACAACAGTGCCTGGTGCATGTCTGCTACTTCAAACGCTTTTTTGTTTTCAAACTGTATGGATTTTTTTTTATTTTCAAACCTTGTCAAATAGAGGAATATAGGGTTTCATTATGAGTGATATACATTTCAATGACATGAGCTGAGATCCTATACAAAACCAATGCCACATTCAGATTCAAGATCAAGCTTCAATTTCAGTTTGAGAAAGACATGGCAGATAAAATGTCATTACATGATTTCATCGCTAATTGTCTTCTGCTATTGCAAATTTAGGATAGAGACAGTAAATGCTATTGATGAAATGCAAGAAATGATAATACCATTGTGCATGATGTTTGGATAGAAATTTTCCCGCTGGAATTGATGGATTTGTGGGAATTATAAAAAATGTCCACCACATGGCAATACTGCATCTGACGTGCAAGCCCTGCTAGTGAGATTATGTGAGAAATGCTTCCTTTCTGCCATGTTGGGAATCCCCCTTTGGCTGTTGCTGTTTAATACATGTAGGTGCAGCTATACAGAGACGTGTCCATTCACTTCACAACTGATATATCATATACTGTAAAGGGGTTCAGTGACTCCCTGTGCTGTGATGAGTGTGAAGCGTGCTGATACTTACTGGTTGAGTACGGGTGTGTAACCGGTGCGGTCCTCATCAATCACGGACACCATGAGTGTGATGAGTTTGGGCCAGAAGTCCAGGTTCTTAATGGAGGGTCCCTGCTCTTCACGAGGAAGTTCCTGCTTTTTGGTCTGTCAGAAAAAAAAGATAAGAAAAGGAAAAGAGAGCAGAAGAGGTCAGAGAAGAGAAAGGAGGATAAAGGAGGTGCAAGATAATCCTCCATTCTCTGCATCGGCTACATTATTTGCCGCAGGCAAAATACGTTTGGGGAGGATACTTCAGAAAGACTTTTTTGAATGCAAGGCTTCCTCCCAATGCTTTATTGATCTCCAGACCACACGTCCTCATGGGCCACAAGCTGAGAACGGCTGACACTCGGACCTCCTACTCAACGACGAGGAGGAAGAGGAGGAGGAGGAGGAGGAGGAGGAGGATCGCAGTCGTAAAGCAATCAGCATCACATGCGCTCGCCACTGACAAACACTAACATATGTCACCCTGGCTTTCTGACTGCCCATCCTCCCCCAAAAAAGTCATTAAAAACAAATCAATAATTCACGCCTCAAAAGTTTGTCTTAGCGGCAGCCCCTGATCGGGATTCTGAGTGCTTAAGCCGTGCCTGACTTGGGGGTGTTTTGCAATCATGCCCTCTCCACCATCTGTCTTATCTCTCATCTCACTGATGCGCAGATCAGAATACACAGTGGCATTGCCACTAACTCCCATGGACCTTCAATCAGTCAGCAAATTTACTGCATTTTAATCTGCCAAATGGACTCAGCCTGTAGGTTTGGGGCTCCTGTTGCAGAGGGGAAGCCCATCTCAGATGGCTCCCCATGTGGGAATGCATCTTAGACATAGTCCATTAGACACGGAGGACATCCTCTGGCACACGCCGCACACTGTAGTGCAGGAAGAGATGTAGCAGCAGTCTCTCTCTCTCTTACTCACACACACACACACACACACACACACACACACACACTCACACAAACACACATGTGCATGTGTAAGCACACACACTTTCACCCACACGCACACGCACGCACACACTCGCACACACACGCACACACGCAGTGTTGTACCTACCATAAAAGCCTATGTTTTGACACCACAATGCAATAACTTGTGTCCTGGCCCTGTCTCCGCCATCACAACATTCTCATCTGACTGAATGGAGACATGGGCGCAGGGCCAGCTTGTTGCTGTGGCAAAGACACCCAATCCGCTGATATTACAGCAGCCAGCCCAACCTCCTGCACCCGGGCATGTGTTGATTTACAAAAGCACTCATGGGCCGTGGCGCCGCTGGCACCGTGGCACCGCTGGCGCGTCCCGTCAGGTGAACCTGGCGCGTGAGTCACTGGGGAGGTGAGGGTGTGATGGCCCGCACCTGGCGCGTGAGTCACTGGGGAGGTGAGGGTGTGATGGCCCGCAGCTATAATCACCTGGCGGGACGGTGACGAGCGCTGGGATCACATCTCTCACACTAGCGTTAGCGCTGCACTAGCGCTGCGCTCCACACCACCCACTGGGGGCTGGTGGCCGCTCACACTAGCGCTAGCCCTAGCGCTATGCTGCGCTGCACTCCACACACTGGGGGCTGGTGGCCGCTCACACTAGCGTTAGCGCTGCGCTCCACACCACCCACTGGGGGCTGGTGGCCGCTCACACTAGCGTTAGCGCTGCGCTCCACACCACCCACTGGGGGCTGGTGGCCGCTCACACTAGCGTTAGCGCTGCGCTCCACACCACCCACTGGGGGCTGGTGGCCGCTCACACACACAGTCAGGCACTACAAGTTATGAGGCCTCACAGTCAGTTCCCCCAACAGTGGACTTGCTGCTGTATATAGAGAGCTGTTAGGCAGTGTTAGGCAGTGTTAGGCAGTGTTAGGTCATGTTTTTACTGACAGTCCGCAACTCTATCTCCCTCCACTTTTTCCAGCATGTCTTAGGAGATAGACACATGGACAGAAAAAGTAGCCAAAGCAACCGTTTCTTAGTATTTTCCACTGTGCCATATCTCTGGCTTATCTCCGCAGTCTCTGCGATACCCCACTAACAGCACAAGGCACAAACACCCAAAACAGTGAAATGCCAGATGCACACACAATCTCTCGGGAGATATTGCAAGTGTCCATTAAGATTTATTGACTAATGTTAGGAAGCCATGACGGTGATGATACTCCCTCCCTGAATGTCTGTTTGCCAAGAAAACAGCTTTCATTTGGGAAGATGCTATCTGTCGCTGTGTGCACCAGAGCATTGGAATGCCACTCTCATACCCATGTGTATGTGTGTGTGTGTGTGTGTGTGTGTGTGTGTGTGGGTGTGGGGGGGGAACTGTTTTGATTAATAGAAAACCGTGTTCCAAAATGAGGCCTGTCGCCTCCAGGCGTTGAGTAATACGTTTTCAATTATTTAACAAGGCTGAGTGTAATGGCTACACCACAGGCTCCATGGGTGATGGCTGAGGAGAGTTCGGGGTGAATGAGAAAACCATAAGAGGTCATTTATCCGCCTCTCAGAAACAAGAGAAACCATTAGAAAGAATCCAAATCTCTCAGTGTGAGATGATTTAATTCAGCGTTCATCACAGCATTTTACCTCACGTGAACACATTACACCCAGCAGAGCACTGATGCACTTACTGCAGCCAGAAACAGCATGGACCAAAGAATTAGTCTGCCTGGAACGCCCCCTGCCCCCTTCTTCTCATCCAGGACTTCTCAACTCAATAGCAGTCGTCACTGCCTCAGTTTTGCCAGCATGACAGGTTCTCCACTCGATTTGCCTGTCACACTCACTGCTAGAGGACCCTGCTGGTAATTCCGTTTCCAAAGAGGAGAAGTCCCTAAAGCGCCTCTCTCTCTCTCTCTCTCTCGCGCTCTCTCTCTCTCTCTCTCTCTCTCTCTCTCTCGCTCTCTCTCTCTCTGCGAGTCAGCTGTGATTCAGCTCCCTGGAGCCGAGAGGAGGTGCGCCGGCCGGGGCCCTGGCCGTCATGTGGCGTGATGCCCGGTGAGTGGACGCGTGGGGCTGCCACACCGCTGCAGCGTGACCCGGCCGCTCCCATGCCAGGCTGACACCGCCGAGACCAGCTGCCCGCACCACACTCCCACGCCGGGGCCCAGGGGGCAGTGGGGCTGGAGCGGCCCAGAGGGGACGCTTACGGTGCCCTCATCTCGCTCTCCATATAGCCTTTCGTCCGTCCGCCCGTCCGTCCGTCCCTCTGCTCTGCCCAGGTACCTGGGAGGAGGGACTCAGAGTCGGGCAGGACACTTGCTGGGGCTTCTGGACGAGTGTGTCTAATTGGTGGCATAAATAATAGAGCCAGTGACACCACAGGAGGAGGATATGCAAAGCACCTCTGTGTGTGTGTGTGTGTGTGTGTGTGAGAGAGTGAAGGACACTGAAGGTGCTGTATTTTATATGAGATCTAATACAGCCAGAGCCTCCCTCATCCCTCTGATCTGCCCTCTCTTCCCAACTTATGAATATGTTAAACCCAGTAAACCCACTCACCTTCCTTTGTGTCATTGAGGCGGGAGCAAATGAAGACGTAATTGGTGATTTTTCTAATTCTGGCCCACTTGTGCGCTCCCTCGGGCTCCTCCCTCACACCTCCCTCGGGCGCTCCTCCCTCACACCTCCCTCGGGCGCTCCTCCCTCACACCTCCCTCGGGCGGCGCACGCTCCTCCCTCACACCTCCCTCCCTCACACCTCCCTGGCCGCGCTCCTAAGCGCTCATAAGCAGCACACAGGAGCGCTGTAGCCTGTAGCCGGAGCACAGGGCCACTCATAAGCAGCACACAGCCACTGCCATCCCAGCACCTCCTGCTGCCACTACTGATCTCTGGCCACCCGAACAGCTACAGCTCTCTGCTCTAACCACGGGGAAGGTGGGAAAGTCCCTGAGAAAAAGTAACACAGCGTGCAAAGCCTGTGCTCGTCGTCCGACATTTTGAAGGCACAAATTAAAATGAACACCAAAGCGTGCATGTTCACACAAAACCTTGTATTACACACGCATACACTCACATACTTAGTGGCTAAATCCCAGTGGATTCCCCAAGGGGATTTCACCAAATGCATTTCCTCTCTAGCTGCAGGCTTTTCCCCCCTTGCTGCTGCATCCTGAAATACTCTAAATGTTATGAAGGGATACACACATTTAGCCACCCTGATTAAATAACAACCTCAACACTGCGCTGGGTGTGTGCTCTTTTCAGCTGTGGCCCATACTCTTAAATGCTGAGTGATTAACATGAGCTGCTACTATTTGCCACAGTCAACTACAAGCGCGTGCTTCACATTAAGGGGTAATTTGCAAGCTGTGCACAACACTTTTTTACTGTATGTGTCAGTACACTGTGCCCCGTCGGAACTGATGTGGCTTCACCCTTAGCGCTGTCAGCCTCCCCCCCCCCCCCCCCCGCATGAGTCTTGGAACATGACTCAGCACTGCCACCTCAACAAACAGCCCTACAAACGCCCTAATTGTCCCATTACTGCCTTCATTCTCCCGTAGCTATTAAATGCATTAAAAGGCAGGCAGCTGAAAATACGACTGATCTGATTGACTAACATGGAGCTGAAGCATCACGTGACCACTGGCTCCTGACAACACATCACTTCATCTCAACTCGCCGTTTTGAGGGTTTGTCGTCGAAAAAGGTTTGAAGTGTGAAAGCCCCTGCAAAGAATGCATTGGTGTGTATGAGGTGTATTTATGTTGACACTGTTTATAAAAAGGAATTTGTGTGGGCAGTGCAGCAAACCCCCACTGGCAAACTAGAAAGCCGTGTTTTCTCATAAAGCACGCTTGCCCGTAAACAACCCAGGCAAACAACTCCCGCTGCCTCTAGTCAAACAGGGAGATATTTCAGCCAGCCTGCCAATCACGCTTTTGAACAGCTTCCAGAGCTATAGTACTTTTTAAACAAATGTTAGTCATTGTGTGGGTAAATATAGAAATATACATTCACACACTCACACAGACACACACACATATACACACAGGAGAGAGCGAGCGAGCGAGCACGAGCACGAGAGAGAGAGAGTGAGAGAAAAGAAATAGATAGCGAGTGAGAAAGAGAGAGAGAGCAAGAGAGTGACAGAGAGAGAGAGAGAAAGAGAGATTCGGTGAATTCGCTCAGATAAAATGCTCTGCCGTCTCCTTTATCAGGGTAATCTAGCAGAGCAGTCAGCCATGTTGCCTCTGACACAAGTAAAGGTTTATTCTGCGGGATGATGGTCCCCTCTGCACGCTGAGAACAATACCTGTGAGCTTAAGATTTCTTGTTTTATTTCTGCCTTGGCTCCAGTCCAAGGCGTTATAGGTTTTCCATTTCAGGGGGGCATCACATAAAAATCACTGTGCGTGGGATTCTGGCCACCGGAGAGTTTTTTTGACAGGAGTGTGTGATGCCGCGGGCAACGCTGCTGCTGCCCTCACTGCTGCTATGCTCCATGGAACCAGAGCTCACTACCCCCACACACACACACACACACACACACACACATACTGCCCCTACCCTCCCTCTCTTCTTAAAATGCTGCCCCTTGCTGACAGGCTTTGCTTGCTCAATTGAGCCTCTTCCTGACCCCTCCCCACCAGTGTGGAGTGCTTCCCTTTTCAAATTTGTTATGTAACGCGCCTCCTTCTCTTTGGAGACGAGGGGGTGGGGTGAGATTGGGGGGAAGGGGGGGGGGGGCAATGAGCCAGTGCTGGCCGTGAGGAGGGGGGGCTTTGCTTCTCCACAGGGCCCAATGGGAGTCTGTCAGCTAGTGAAAGCAGCCAAATGATTTCCCTTTGGGACCGAGCGCCAATCCTGCACTCTCCATCAGCTGCACTGCTCTGTGTGGGCCACGCACTGCTCCGCGAGGCCAGAGGGGCTGCCTGCTCCAGCAGAGCTGCACTCACTCACTGGCCAGAGCAGGACCAGAGCTACTGTAGAGCGCTAGCTGGACTGGGACGGGAGTCGAGGCCTCCTCCTCCTCCTCCTCGTCGGCATGCAGGCCTTCGTTTGATTAACTGGATTACTATTTTTTTTAGACATCACTGTAATTAGGCAGAGCATCTATCTTTCAGCTGGGGTAATTGCAAACAGCCCCTCAGGCTGTCTGAACAAAGGAAGTGGAGTGAACGTTGTTCAGCTCCAGAATTTATTGCACTCTATAACTGGCCGGAAGAACGTAAACGGCTCCCACGTTTTGTTGGGGGTGGCTGTGTGGGAATGCCATTGCAGTGGTCACTTAGTCTGGGACCAAGTGCAAGGCTAAAAAGTAATAAATAAAATAAAATAAAGCAAAAAATAAATGAATAAATAAATAAATACATTAAATCTGGCTCTGATTTTAACAAATTCCAGCACTGTCAGCTGACTAGCATTGTAAGCAGCAAAAATTATAATACTTAAAAGAATAATTCACATGAACAAAATACTTATGTACTAAGAAATACACCATTGCAATTTAATTTCCACTGAAGTTTGATGCTTTGACTGTATCTCTGCCATTTTCTATTGCTACTCTAGCAGCTGATCTGGGCGGGTACATCGTACGTGTGATTTGTGACGGGACATTCGTCATCATGATCATTACCATCATCATCATCATCATCATCATCGGCGTCATCCAAGGATTACGACTCTATTGTTGATGCTAAGCCCTCTGTTGACCCACTGGATAGTCTGTGGCTCAGTTAACTGTGAAGAGGCATCAGTGGCATACGTTGTTTGTGTGACGTGTCCTGTATATTAGTGTCCTCATGGACACAGCGGATAGTTGAGAAGAGTCACGAGTGCCTGAGGCATCCTCAACAATGCCTGACTATAATGTTGGCATACACAATATTGATTTAATTAGACAGGAGAGGGGCATGGACTGAAATCTCCCTCTCTCTCTCTCTCTCTCTCTCTCACACACACACACACAAACACACACAGTACACACACATACACACACGATAGAGAGACAGAAATCCATATATCCAGAAATACTCACAATTCCTCTGAAAAACACACAAGCTCACACAAACAGACGCACACATGCCCCATCACAGCCCCGCGCCCTGACACTGTAGTGTACACATGTATTTGTACACACGGCGCCAACGCACTCACACAGCGCTCACACAGCGCGGGCTTCTGATTAATGCATGAGGAATGCGAGGTGCGGCGAGGGGACTTGTCATTTCCCTCTCCCTGTCTGACGGGGATTAGCGGAGATGTGTTGGCCCTCTTCCCCTCCACGATGCGCCACCCGCCGCCCACACAGCCCACTCACAGCGGCCCTGGGAGCCCTTCGCCAGAGCCGGAGCAAAAGCGCAGCGCGGCGCGACAGCGCAACAGCGCCCGGCTCCACAGACAGAGAGCAAAGCCCCCTGCTCACAGCTCCCCCACCCAGGAGCGCCTGGCCACTCTGGGCGTGTTGCTTCTAACTGGACATTAATGTGGTTCGAGGTGGTAGCACCACTTTCCACTGGTTGTGCAAAGATGCATCATCATGAATCAGAATGTGCATTGCTTGATCATTATCCAGCAGGACCCATTCAGTCAGAGAGAAGCACACGGACGAGTAATGTGACAATGTGTTGCCAGAGAGGCCTCGTTTGAAAGAATGTGTTGGAAGGGCATTGTGTCAGCATGCATGTCTGTATGCATGTGTGAAAGTGTTGTATGCATGAGAGAATGTATTGTGTGAGAGCATATACTGTATGTTAAGTGTGGGGGAGTAATATATGTAACATACAGCGTTATATACCGTATGGATGAGAACCACAGTGAATTGAATATATGGCAGTGGAGTTTAACTGTAGTTTTCAGCCATGAGCTGATGGCTTGTGAAAACATTTTTCTGCAAACATAAAGCGTAAGGGTGTTTGCTTTCATCCAAGACCTTTGGGTGAGTCATCCATGCTTCACTTGGATGTGTACACACAATGTCCCACAGCTAACAGAGCTGTTTCTGTATATGTCAAGTTCAGAGATGTGATTTCTGACGTGCATGTGTGAACACACAGCCTTAGAATGAAAACGCAGCTGCTAGATTTAAACAGCAATGGCACATATGAATGCTAAAATATACTCTGTGGACTATGAAGATATGAAAAATAAATCATATATTCCCTTTAGTTGGAGTTAAATCTGCAATAACAAATAGCTTCTCACAGCAGATAAAGCGCTTGGAGTCCTGATGTTACTTCATGTATCTTGATTAATTCTGTTTCTCTTGGAGAAATTAAACTCAGCAACACAGCTATGTTGATGATGGAGTCAGTGAATTATAGCAAATATGGTTAAATCTATTGCATGAATAGTTTCTTTTGCTATATGCTGCATACCTATACTGACTTCACTGGACTTCAGTGAAGTGTTTAAAATTGGGGCCCCTATAAAGCACAGGCACGCTGAGAAGAGACTAATGCACTTTTACTCTACGGGGACGTGTGAAAGTAAACGAGGATACCAGACTGATTAACATGCTATCACGGTTCACTGCCTCGGTGTCAATATACTGAATAAATCAAATACAAGCCATATGCAAACTTGGGCTATCAGTAGCGCCGGTGTATACAGCTGTGCAGATTAGCCTCTGATAGGAGTGTGTGATTAGAGAATGTTCTGGAAATAACGCTGCTCCGTTGACATACAACTTAACCTGAACGTTGCTCTTACCTGGTCTAGTAGCTGGTTGTAGAGTTCGTGGCAATTGTCGAATATGTATTTGTAGGTGGAGTCCAAGCATGCGCGCACACAGTCCTTCACCACCATGCTGGCCCTGGGGGGACTCTGCAGCTCCTGGACCTGGGAAGCCCCCAAAACACAACACCATTCATGAGTTATCAGAGCACTGGCTGTTCACAGGAGCATAGCACGACCTGGGAAGCCCACCCAAAACACAACACCACTCATGAGTTAACTTATCAGAGCACTGGCTGTTCACAGGAGCATAGCACGACCTGGGAAGCCCACCCAAAACACAACACCACTCATGAGTTAACTTATCAGAGCACTGGCTGTTCACAGGAGCATAGCACGACCTGGGAAGCCCACCCAAAACACAACACCACTCATGAGTTATCAGAGCAGTGGCTGTTCACAGGAGCATAGCACTACTAGTACTTCTACACGTCATGACACGGCAGAGACAGACAGATGAGCATTACACTGTCGTGCATCCTTAATGTGTTGTGGTCTCTGAGAGCAAGGTCCTAGTGATGTGTCTTGGCCACCCTTGTTGTGGGGTACATGTATGTGACAGGCGCGGCTGCACGCCTCAGCACCCATAATGCAGTGTGACAGCGTGGGCTTTGGTTGCCTGCCTCGCAGCGCTCTGGCAGTGGGAGGGACTTGGGCTGCCATTTTACCCACGCATGGCCGCACCGCGCACATACATCCTGTCTGTCAACGCTCGGCGGGTGCGGAGAGGGAGCTTATTTTAGATTACCCAACACACACAAACATGCGCGTACTGTACTGTGTGTGTGAGCGGCGAGAGGATTAAGTGGCAGTGGCAAAGCAAAAGGGGCATATATTTTTATAGCACGGGTGGATGAGCACATACATGCGCGGCGTGTATGCCAGCTCGATGCTCAGCAAGCGAGCACAGCACAGCACAGCGCGTTGCGTAAGCGTGTCTCATGTCACACAGGCGGCACGCTGGCCTTCATCTCCACGGTTACTCAGGCATCATCAAGGTGCAGCGGCCAGCGCAATCAGAGCAACGCATAATGCAGTGGAGCATCCTCATTGCCATGAACAAGAAGAAATCAATGGCGGCCCTATTTTTAATACATCCCTGAGATAAACAGGCCCAAAGTCAGAGTGTTGTTTGCGGCTCAGAGGAGACTAAATTAGGCTTAACGAAGGCCAAAAAAAATCAATTACTGTTTATGCATTCTATTGGTTATGGAGAATTTTTCATGAAGCCTATTGACCGGCATTGAAAACCTGAGCAGTAAATTGAAGAGGATTCCAATGGTACAAAAGAACCTCCTCCTTCTAATGCATTGTGCCCTGTCAATGATGTGTGTGTGTGTGTGTGTGTGTGTGTGTGTGTGTGTGTGTGTGTGTGCATGTCCGTGTGTTTTACGCTTATTATGTAACACTCTAAATTATGCAGTCTCAATACAAAGCACATTTGTCATGCTGGCAACCAGTCTTGCTGATTGCTTATCCATATGTTCCTTGTCAATATCTCAGGGTTTATTGCAACAACACTTCTGTTGTCATCCTTAAAAATACTTTATTGTTAGTGTTATTTAGCCAACAAAGGATTCTGTTAGCAAGTTCCAATGTTGTTGTCTTATAACTTAAAAGAGCCCTGCAAACCCTCTGAACAACAGAATGAAAGGGGAGACATAAATAACTAGATCAAACACCAAGTGCAAAAGGAAATCACAAGTGGACACAGACAATTGCACCTCTGCTAAAATGACCCAGGGAAGATCTCAGCAGCAATTCAGATGTGTGAGCCACAGTGCACCTTTGCTGACAGCCTAATTATGATAATGGATGAAAATTAAAGCCATTCTGAAAAGTCAGCTAGTGCAACAGCACGTCTCCAACATATTGTAAATGGGCCCTAACTAGCACAGAGAGATGTGCTGCCTACACACCTCACGTCTGCTACTGAGGTCTGGGTGAGAGAACACTGGAGACGACGCCAAGTGCACACTCTACTGTTAATACTACAGCACACAGACTCTACTGTTAATACTACAGCACACAGACTCTACTGTTAATACTACAGCACACAGACTCTACTGTTAATACTACAGCACACAGACTCTACTGTTAATACTACAGCACACAGACTCTACTGTTAATACTACAGCACACAGACTCTACTGTTAATACTACAGGACACAGACTCTACTGTTAATACTACAGCACACAGACTCTACTGTTAATACTACAGCACACAGACTCAACTGTTAATACTACAGCACACAGACTCTACTGTTAATACTACAGCACACAGACTCTACCCTACTGTTAATACTACAGGACACAGACTCTACTGTTAATACTACAGCACACAGACTCTACTGTTAATACTACAGCACACAGACTCTACTGTTAATACTACAGGACACAGACTCTACTGTTAATACTACAGCACACAGACTCTACTGTTAATACTACAGCACACAGACTCAACTGTTAATACTACAGCACACAGACTCTACCCTACTGTTAATACTACAGCACACAGACTCTACCCTACTGTTAATACTACAGGACACAGACTCTACTGTTAATACTACAGCACACAGACTCTACTGTTAATACTACAGCACACAGACTCTACTGTTAATACTACAGCACACAGACTCTACCCTACTGTTAATACTACAGCACACAGACTCTACTGTTAATACTACAGCACACAGACTCTACCCTACTGTTAATACTACAGGACAAAGACTCTACTGTTAATACTACAGGACACAGACTCTACTGTTAATACTACAGGACACAGATTCTACTGTTAATACTACAGCACACAGACTCTACTGTTAATACTACAGCACACAGACTCTACCCTACTGTTAATACTACAGGACAAAGACTCTACTGTTAATACTGCAGCACACAGACTCTACTGTTAATACTACAGCACACAGACTCTACTGTTAATACTACAGCACACAGTGAGGGAGATGCTGCACAGACTCTACTGCTCATACTGCAGCACACAGACTCTACTGTTAATACTACAGCACACAGTGAGGGAGATGCTGTACAGACTCTACTGCTCATACTGCAGCACACAGACTCTACTGTTAATACTACAGCACACAGTGAGGGAGATGCTGTACAGACTCTACTGCTCATACTGCAGCACACAGACTCTACTGTTAATACTGTACTACAGGACATGCAGCACACACATAGGAACAACAGCCAATGATTTTCAGTCCTTGGTGGTCCACTTCTAAATCTCCATCAACAGAACGACTCCTTCTGTTAGTTCAGTTAAGTCCTATTGCCTTGGACAGCATACTGTCTATTAAATGGAGATGGATTGAAATGCAGGTAATACTATTTGGCCTATGCGCTCTCTCATTTCATGTCTTTGGCCTGAGTGAATGTACTTCCTAACCTCTGAGTCATTGCAGGTCTTAATGTCTCATTCACCTACTGCCATCAAATCTAGCGGGCGGAAGGAGGCGAAGGCAATGACCTCAATCAATGATGAGGCGCGATAAATACAGTACAAGAAATCGGGGAGCCATCGAGAACAGGCAATTAAAGTGGTTATCGGTGGAATGGATGCATAGCTGACACGCCTGCAGCAGATAGGGCCGATAAAGATCTCCCTACCTTCATCCTGAAAAAGGTGATGCTGGTTAGCAGGTCCACCGTGGATTTCAGATCCTGCAGACGTTCAGGGTTGCCAGCAGGGAAGTTATCCTGGAGAAAAACACAACCTCAGTAAACAGGAGAGTTGAAGATATGTAGCTGAGTGTTTTTTTATCCTTCTCACAGTTTCCTAATATCATCAGTTCACTTACAGTACGTGGCATGATGTCTCATTTTAAGTCACTGAATATATGAACATCTGACACAGTTACGGGGAGGGTGTTGTGTGATGTGTCTGATCTGATTACTTCAGAAAAACTACAAGCATCATAATTCTGCAATTTAAATTCACAGTAAATTAAAATGAACTCAGAACGTCTACTTTGGATGCAGGTAAATATAATCACTCAGTGTACTGGCAATGGTCCACATGAAGAGAAATGTTTACTGGCCAAGGAGCCATCAGCCTGTTCAGTGTACCATGCTGGTGGGAAGTCTATTCATTTGACAGTATGAGAAAAGACCAGTGTACAGTAGCTGCATGCGGTGCCTGGTAGCCATGGCTCTGTTTGCTACCAGCTAGCGTCAGTGCGTATGCGCCAGCTGTATTAGGCTGCCACCTGCAACTCTATCAGGCCACACCCAGTTAGAGGAATTTGGGGATATAATTCAAGTGGTCAAAATAATTTTGCTGCACTTTAAGCTTCCACATTAGCTTTGCAAATGTCAATGTCTCCTGGAGGAAGAGTTGTGCAGCAAACATAAAAGAAGCCTAGCGTAAATGTATTTGAGATGGTGGAGCTTCCCTTATCTGCAGCAGAATTTCACAGTTTGGGCTTCAACTAATAAATGGGGAAGAGCACTGGAGGGTTTTGGTGGTGCTTTCATTAGAGACTGAATGTCAGCCGCTGTGTCCTCTTTAGGCAGGCGTTTTGGGAGCCTGTAATCAACGTTGTGGGGGTGAATCTAGTGGCAGTAATGTTTGCCAACAGAGATACAAACAAAGGTTTTCCAGCAGCCCGGGGACACAGAGTAAACACAACTCATGCAGCAAAAGATGCACCACGGCACTTTTGAGAGCGGGAGAACTGTGTCCTCAGCACCTACCATGGCGCACTACACACTCTAACGTGGCGTCTCTTTACATTCAGGTGAAAGGACACAAAGCCTATGAAGCTCAACATACTGGACAGCCTAAGGCAGCGGCTCACATGCAAACCATCCAGGTGAGCATCATAGCGTCTCTCTTCAGGTGCCCAGGCTGTTCAGGAATGCCTGGCCAGGGGCTTCTGAGCCATGCTAATCTCCTGGAAAAGGGACGGAGGACTCTCTGCCAGCCCTGCTGAAATCATTTGGATGGATGGGGGATAAAACGCCCAAAAACAAAACCAGAGTAAAGTGCCATTAAAGCAGAAATGCAGCATGGCACATGTCTCCAAGCCACCTCACTGGAATCAGTCTATATTTTAAGCAAAGGCAAACTCAATTTCCCTCAGAATGTCATTACTGGCAAATCCATAGGATCCTCCATGCAGGCCTTGGCTGGCCTGAATCGTATTACTGTCCACTGCTATTTTCTGCCACCAAAGGCGACAAGCCAGAGGTCTGTGGTGTATGATAAAGCAAGTTTAATATTCCTGGCTGCTTTCTGTGAACATGCCAGTGCAATTTCAGACTAGGCGAGGATCAATACTGATCAGAATATGGGTCCTTGATTTTTTTACTAGTGCAGAATGCATCTATAAATAATTAAATGACTCCTCCCTCTCTCCCTCCCTCCCTTCCCTCTCTCTGAAAAGGTATTTCTCATACTGCGGAGGCATAGAGATTCTTCCGTTTAATCAAAAGGACAGTTGTGGATGAGACAAAAGCTAGGTCTCTTCTCTTGTGCAGTTAATCTGTAAGCATTTGATGGTTGTGAGACTTTGAGATAGCAATGACCTACATCTCGGTAATGGTTTGTCACAACACAAACACATTTCTCTCTGAATAAAGGAATTTGTCATGGGTAATGAGATTTACTCTTCATGTTCTTTCTCAGATGAGATCGGTATTATAATATGATTTCTATCTTGCAGTGCATAATAGCAGAAGTATTGTCATGGCAAGTGTGCCAGATGGCTACTGTATCAAAACAAACTCAGTGTACATGTTGGATTAAATTGCAACATGTACACAAAACACACGAACAGAATTTCGATTTGAACAAAATAAACACTGCAATATTAGGACAAACTGAGCTCCATACATACCCGATACTTTGACAAATCGATCCTCAGAGAGTTGTGCAACTGATCCAACAGCTTGACAAACTTCTCCCGCTAAAAGAAAAGAGGTTGAATGAATAAAACAGTAAATATAGAGGGCTCAGTGTAATGTATAAACGCCCCTTAAAGGAGAATTCCGGTGTGAAATTGAGCTTAACTGTACCGAAACATGTTAAGGTGTACTCACACGTGTTTTAGACGCACTTTCACTCACCCCCAGCATTCTGAACTCCTCCGTTTTCAGCCTAGCTTACAGTAGGCTTGAAGCTATTAGATTGGGCATTACGTAGCCTATGCAGCTAAATCGCTATTTTTAAACCATTAAAAAGGTCCCAAGTAACTCCACACTGCATTGGTAGACTTCTGAGGGTCCTGACATTTAAAACGAGATACTGAGAACTTTGGAAATGCACAGGAAGTTTATTAAAAAAAGACTGTTTACAAGCAGTGCCTTCATAGAATCTCTCCGCTGGGCGCCATCTTGGAATCAAGTCGCGATAAGCCGACTGACGAGCACGAATGAACAGGAAGGACAGGGGAACATATTGCTAAAGTAATTCCATAGGAAATATATAGTTATACTGTCTACATGAGCATGATGAGTAACAAAGCTCAAAATGTTTGCAATATGTCCCCCTGTCTTTCCTGTTCGTTTGTGCTCGTCAGTCGACTTATCGCGACTTCACCACAAGATGGCGCCCAGCGGAGAGATTCTATGAAGGTACTGCTTGAATAAACAGTCTTTTTTAATAAACTTCCTGTGCACTTCCAAAGTTCTAAGTATCTCGTTTTAAATGTCAGGACCCTCAGAAGTCAACCAATGCAGTGTGGAGTTACTTGGAACCTTTTTAATGGTTTAAAAATAGCGATTTAGCTGCATAGGCTACGTAATGCCCAATCTAATAGCTTCAAGCCTACTGTAAGCTAGGCTGAAAACGGAGGAGTTCGGAATGCTGGGGGTGAGTGAAAGTGCGTCTAAAACACGTGTGAGTACACCTTAACATGTTTCGGTACAGTTAAGCTCAATTTCACACCGGAATTCTCCTTTAAAAAGAGCCTGCGCTGGGATTCATGACACCGACCCCGAAGTTGGAGGCTGCAAAGCGGTCCGAGGCAGAGATGTTGGTGGTGGCTGTAGTGGTGTGGGCAAAGTAGGCGTTGATGTTGGCCAGGAGGTTACTCATGACGGCCGGCACCCCAGGACACATGTACTTAGCAGACAGGCAGGAGAAGTGGCTACACGGAGAAAGAAATAGAGTTGGAGAGATGGAGAAGGGGGCAGAAAATACAGATGATGTAAGATTATATCATTGCAAATGTGTTGATGGCATTTAAAAGAGGCAGTGCAGCCTATTGCACGCTGACAACTCATGTTGATATATGCTATTATTAGAGAGGAAAAGAAATCAGGCCCTGTCACCCTCACATGCTATCCACACAGCTAAGCAAACAGAGCGTTTACAATCAAGTGACAAACACCTCCATCCCACACCACCTCTGGGACCCAGCGAGACTAATGAGAGTCCCATCCGGTGTGTTGATGCAGTGTTGTGCATTAAAGTGCTGGAGATGGAATGGAAATGTCCCCTGGGCCACAGCAGCCCGGCCTCCCTGGGCTCAGAGGAAGCTCATCGCAGGCTGGTGGGAAGAACTCATTAGGCTGTGCGATAGACAGACCGGAGAGAGAGACAGAGGAGGGAGGGCAGAGAGAGAGAGAGAGAGAGAGAGAGAGAGAGAGGGAGAGAGAGAGAGAGACAGAGGAGGGAGGGCAGAGAGAGAGAGAGAGGGAGAGCAGAGAGAGAGAGAGAGAGAGGGAGAGAGAGACAAAGGGAGAGAGAGAGAGACAGAGGAGGGAGGGCAGAGAGAGAGAAAGACGAAAGCTCCACGTGTTTAAGGAGTAGAGGCAGTCTTCAGTCGTTCAACACAGCAGGTCACTAAAATTAGCTTCGGCACCTCAGGGTTTATTTGGAAAATTACAGAATAACTATGGCAACTCCGCTGCTGAGTGCAATCCTGTTGGCAAATACAGAGGAGTGCGCTTTGAGATTACGCCGTTATTTCTCAGGGATCAAGGTCCCAAATTTAGATCACAGTGGTGTTTAGAATGGTGCGTGATTAAGCAACTTGCTTTTGAACAGCATGTGAAGGGAAGCAGCAGACGAGGCCGGCGCTGAAGAACTCTCAGAACAATTACAGTGCAAACAACGAGCAAAACGACACACTTCCTGCTCACTCATGTGCTTCCCACTACTGTGCAGAGGGCATATCCGAGACGGGAATCTCCATAATTCCATAACTGCATGAGGCACTCAAATTTATGCATCGCCCTAAAGGGTCTCCCATTAACACAACGCCGTGCTGGTGTAGAGCGCCATTTACATTACATACCTAAACCAGTGGAGAGGGCTCATGACAAAGCTGCGGTAATCAGCTGCACCCCCATTTAGACATACAGTAGACTAGACTAGTCTCTAGTTTCAGCTGCGCCCCCATTTAGACATACAGTGGACTAGACTAGTCTCTAGTTTCAGCTGCCATTTATACAGTGGACTAAGACTAGTCTCTAGTTTCAGCTGCCATTTGGTCTCGGTTCTCGACACCCTGCTGAGGGTCTAACTCAGGCCCGGCATCTCTTGGACCACATTAGAATACATGAACTCTAACTACAGTATAGTCTCTTGGACCACATTAGAATACATGAACTCTAACTACAGTATAGTCTCTTGGACCACATTAGAATACATGAACTCTAACTACAGTATAGTCTCTTGGACCACATTAGAATACATGAACTCCAACTACAGTATAGTCTCTTGGACCACATTAGAACACATGAACTCTAACTACAGTATAGTCTCTTGGACCACATTAGAATACATGAACTCTAACTACAGTATAGTCTCTTGGACCACATTAGAATACATGAACTCCAACTACAGTATAGTCTCTTGGACCACATTAGAACACATGAACTCTAACTATGTTGTCTCTTGGACCACATTAGAATACATGAACTCTAACTATAGAGTCTCCTGGACTACAGGAGAATACATGAACTCTAACTATACTGTCTATGGAGAAATTACAATCTGCTCGTGTCTGATATCATTTTAAGACTCCATGAGAGAAATACAGCATTGTCAGTTGTAGAACAGCAAAGCTAATGCATACGGTATATGTTTCTGTGAGCTGGGATATTTGAGGCCCTCTCTGATGACCTGTGCCCCCCCCCTGCTCTCAGACCCCAGAGATGCCCTGCTGATTCCACATGAGTGCTGTCTAGTGTCTACATGTTAATACATGTGTGTTAAACTGTCAGATAAATGGTAGTTTCTCGTAATATTCAACGCTGTTTCACCAGTCTGTGCTACTGTTCAATACACGTTTAAATTCTCATCCAGAGGAGCACCTGTGTGTCATCCCTTACACTAGCGCACAATATATAGACATGCAATATTATAGCACACTGCATCTGCACACTCATCATCATAATATCTCCATCACATGGGATTCATAACGCAGAGTACTGTATAGGAATCCAATATGCTGGTGAGGGATGCTGTGTGCACAACTCAACTACTCGACAGTGGATAAGAATGGTGACCGCGACATACTGTAGTTCCTGGATAAATATCTTGTGGGATGCATCCACTATACAGTGGTAGATCTACAGTGGCCACTGGCCAGGGATGCTCGGGGACGGGGAGAGGCCTAAGCCTCCACCTCTGATAATTACCTTCACTGGAGCTCAGGCTCACACTAATTAATAAGGACTCAGGAAGCAGTACAAGTAAGAGGATGTTCAGTCTTCTGGAAAAGAGGGCTTCTTGAGTGTTTATTTATGTATACTGTTTAGCAACATCCTCAACAGCGAATACAATACCACTTCCTAAAGAAAGCAAATCATTAATTGTTTCAATTATGCTTTTTGAAAAGCGTCCAACACACATTTTTCACTACCCAAATCTAGCTGGAGCAGAACGGTCTGTGAACGGTCTGCACTGTGAAAATAGCGTGTTGCAATAGAAGACACACAGTGTCCAGCAGGGAGAGAAGTGCTGATGGGTGACATGGATGAGTCACTGATCATTGAGCTAGTTACACACATCTCCCCATCTCTATTGACAGAGCAACTCTAAGATGCGTCTACATCGCCTCCCATCCAGTGATCTGTTTGGAAAAAATCGGTGTGAAGGCCACGCAAATGGCCTAGCCATTCAGCGCATCAGCGAAAGCATCCAGGACTTGACCATGTGAGGACCTCCACAGTGTGTGAGTAGCTTTCACCCTCCACAATGCTACTACTGTAGGATACCATGTCCAGTAATTGATTGGGCCTCTCCCTGCAGTGGAATGGAGCTGTTCAGCGCTCTCTCAGGTGACAGAGGTTTGCCCAGGGGCAAATCACAATAAATGACGTCTGTCACGAGTGGTTAGGTTGCACTGTTGCCAGGCTACGGCTTATTGTTGCTCCTGCCCATCCTTTTCTCAGTCTTTGAGCTCCATGGCTGGAGCTCAGCTACAGCTATACTGCACATCAAACCAAATGGTGCAGACAGTCGACACTTCGATGCTAAAATGGCACGAGCGGCCCTCACTCAGGTTGGCCATGGCAGTTTCTTATTGCTAATTCACAAAACCCCACACAGGAAATACTGCTGATGGTCAAGGTTTTCACCCTGAAGTCATTATCTTGCCCTCAGCAACAAAAGTGCTGAATGACAAAATCGAAACATTTTTTTATGATATTATCTGAGGCAGACAGCAATACTGTTGTTAGAGACAAAGTCCCCAAAAGGACGACAGAGCAAAAGGGCTATTATGGTGAAATGACCATGACTGCTGATACACCCAAGGTATTAAAACAAGAATATAATCATATCTGTATCAAACCTGAACAAATATGAATTTACATATACTCAGATAGGAAGCACGCCAGTGTGCTCAAAAATTGGTTTATGTACAAATCTATGCATAAACCAATTCATCATGCCAAATTGCTCTAGTATCCCACATTTCACCAGTGTAATTAGATTAAAGCACAATGTCAAGCGCTGTAGTCTATTCAGAAATATTGAACGCATAAATCAAAGAGCACTCTGATTTGTGATTCTGTCTCCATGTTGGTAGTTCAATACTTAGAGAAAATGGTTCAACTCCATAAGGTCTTGAGCCAATCGATAAACAGATGTCATACAGTAGCATGTGGGTCATGACAGGTTTCCAGAGACCATATTGACTATGGGTGAGCTATGGCAGTCACAAGTACAATAGCTACGCTTGATGGCCTCTACTGATGAGTGTTCACAATCTGACTGTTGACTGTTGGAGTACCCTTAGGAACTCACAACTGACACATCAATGACACTCCATTTAAGGGTGTTTAAATGGGGGGTGGCTGTACCCCTTGGGTACTTTATGAATGTTAGGCAATACATCCAATGAGCTGCTTCGGAATGCAAATGAATGGAACATTGCTCTTAGCTAAGGATGCAAAAAACACAATGAGTATATTTTAATAATGATTCTTAAAATGCTTCAGTTGCAAGCAGATTCACCAGCCAACTTAAATATTAGGCGAAGAACACGTCCTGGCTTAGCCTACACCAGAGCTGCAGATGGGGGGTACAATCCACTGCAGTTGTGCGCGCAGGGAGCTGAGCCAGTGGAGGCTCCTGGGGATCTGGACGGGAGCGGGCGAAGCATGGTCAGTGTGTGGAGGGAAATCCTGGGGATCTGGACGGGAGTGGGAGAAGCCTGGTCAGCGTGCGGAGGGAGATCCTGGGCAGGCGGGCAGGCTGGCCCTTTCCTCGGCGCCTCTCCGTGGCCAGTGTCACGGCAGCCTGCAGTGCCCTCGCACCCCCCCTGCACACACTCTCCGAAGTGAGCCGCAGCACCGAGGTGCAGGAGACGCCACGTTAGCGTGGGCTTCTCTCTTCCTCATGTGCAGCGCTGTGAGCAGGCCCAGGGGACGGCTCTGACAGGAGGGATGCACAACATTAAAGTATGATTCATCGCCAGCAGCTCCTCCTGCAGCTCCGGGCCTCCGAGAGGACGGGGGTGAACTGCAGTGGGAGCACTAATTAATTACTGTACGGGCACTCTCAATCGCAGCACTGCTCACAAACACGCGCGAGAAACTCTGGAGCTACGAAATGTGCACCTGCAACTTCTGGAAAATCCCCACGCCACATTATTTGGTTATCTGGTGTGCAGTGCTCACAGCGAGGGCCACCACATCAGTTTCCCCTACACTGAGCTTTGCCTGAAAGCATTCCTGACTTTTGAGCACTTTCATTTTGCTTTGGGTATAAAAACAGTGTGAGGTCCCGCTCTGCTGCAATGGGGCAATACGACTCCAGGGGCAGGTGACAGCGTCCACCACCCAGTTTCCCTTCCCTCTCGCCTGTTCTTTTTCTCAGGCCAGCCCTTCAAGGGAAGTCCAGCCTGTCAGGGACAGCGCTATGATTTATAAAGCCATCAAGTTTAGAATGATTGCAGGCTGAGGGCAGGCCGGTCTAAGGAGCTCCCTGCTGGCAGACCCATTCATATATCCTGCCGAACGCGCCATAAGTGGCAGACCCATTCATATATCCTGCCGAACGCGCCATAAGTGGTGGCCATGAAGCACGCGCCGCCATCGCCGCCATCCCTCACACACTTCCTGGCCGCCTCCGCTCCCGCCTCCGCTCCCGCCTCCTCCACCTGAGCACAGCTGCACAAGCAATTATGAGCTCATCAGCGCTCTCGTCCGCCGCGATCCACCAGGGTCGTCTGGCCAGTGCACACACACACGCACGCACGCACGCACCAGCATCCCTCAGCCCCTGCCATCGCCACCGCCGCTCCCGCTCCCTCGTCACGTGAATTATGATGATCAATACAACAAGACAGGCTTATGCATGCGCTTTTAAAAAGCGCCATAATTCAGCAGGATCCCCACAGTGTAAAGGTGCCGCGGGGTGCTTGCTCATCTCCAGCCTGTGCACACAGCACTTTAGAGCAGCGGCGTCCTGAGTGGGAGGCTGGGGATCAATGGCAGCTATGAGGGCTAGCCGTGTCACTCACGTCATGGCCTGGTAGATGGACTCCACGCCGAAGCGCATGGCAAACTCGTCAACGATCTCCTGGGAGACGTCGTCAAAGTAAACCTTCCACGCCTCGTCCCCTTTCACCTCCGGGATCTTCACGGCTCCGCCATACTTCACCTCCGTCAGGTAGTGGAACAGATTCTGCAAGCAAAGGAGGAGCCGTACATTAATTCACAGCGCTATCGCTAAACACAGGCGTCGTGGAGCACCAATAAGAGATGCCTGGGAACTCCAGATGAGCTGAAATGCATTTCCGGGAACACAGCCCCAGACTAAAGAGTATGCATTTGAGATGAGGGCTACTGTACCAGCCATAATTGATGAATACATAAGCAGTGTCTTCCTCTGCAAGCAGAACGATATTAAACAAATCTCATGTTATGCGTAGAGTGCACTTTTATGGTGCGCTGGTTTTCACAACTCAACTGTTTGTTTGGAGAACAATAGGAACTCACTACCGACTCCAGCCTCACTACAAGCACTAATGAATGAGAGCGCTCCATATCTCAGGGCTAATGAAGGCCCCAGTCTGCTGGATGCTAAATGAGAGTGCTGCTCACCTCATGTAAACAAGTGTACTGGCCATGGGGTGGAGCCACTTTTTCCTCTCCTTTCATCTCTACGCTGATCTTCAGTCTAATGGCGCCCGACACTGCAGATTTGTCCGTTCTTTTATCTAGAGGGCAAGCACAAGAAAAAAAAAAGAGAGAGAAGAGGTTAGACCTAAGGCATTTATTATTTCAGACACAAAGGTGTGTGGGTGTGTGTTTTCTCTCTGCCGTACTCATACAGGAGACTCGATGTAATCTGTGGTCAAATAAATGGAGTGATACGGAGCATGGCCAGAGCCTCTTGCAGCAGCAGCCTCTAAAGGTTCTCCATCACACAGACTGGGCCAACATCACAGATGTCAGCAGAGCTCAGCTGTGTAGACTCCTTGCGCCTCTGTGCTGTGTTTAACGGCTGTCTAGAGGTTGGCTTTTTCAGCCTCGGATACACACTCACGCAAAGAAATGTTGCAATTTATGAGAGCATCGGGTTTTTTTTTTTTTTAAGAATCTAACTCATATTAACAGTTCCTGAAGCCAAACTGGCGCCGTGACCGGAACTTTCTTCATTGTTAGTCGCAGAGGAGAACAGATGGGGGAAAGTGAAATGTCAGACTTTCAGCACAGCCCACATTACCACTGCTGCAGGAGGAATTAAAAATGCAGTGGAGAACTGTACAAACACAACAGTGGCAAAGAGATGCTCACTCAACGTTTTTTGAGCACAAAATAGTCTAGCTCCCTTTACTTGAGGAGAGCAGCAACCTGGTGTGAAATCAATGATTCTCACTTATTTAAGATTATGTCAGCCACATTGGCATTGGTTGGTAACATTTGCCAACCTCAAAGGTCCTCCTTCACTCACTGTGCTATGCACACACTAAATAATTGACAGACAGGGGTCCTATTTCCTGTCTCTACATCAGGACTGTGTAGCACTTTATAGACATTCTGTCATTCAGAATGGTCAGCTGTCAGGGCATAATAACGGTCATCAGTGGTGTGATATGTGGTCTGATGACCAGTGTGGCGGCCGTCTACTTACCCAGATTGTACCACACGTCCATTTCACCACTGAGCATTCGCACCTCGATGATGGTCTGCCCGAGGAAGTCATCAGACTCCCGCTTGAAGTGCTGCTTCACCCGCGACTTGATGTCATCATCCTCGTCCCAAACTCTCACCTTTATCCTGTCGGTGGCGTTGTGGCACTCGCTGGAATGCAGAGGGAAGCGCACTCATGAGCACCCAGCAGCCCGGTAAGGTCACATGCTCCACTGAATCGACAAACAGGGCACTTATCCCCCCCCCTCCTCAATGCCCCCCCTCCTCATTGCCCCCCCTCCTCAATCCCCCCCGGCCAGACAGACGGAAGACTTGAAAGGCCATTTGTAGAGGAAACATACCACAGTGAGCCCGAGTGCACAATACTAATGCAATACAGGCCATAAATTCATAGTGAGATTGCATTTGAACGCCACATTTTTAAACCTCGCAATACGATTACGCCGATTCCTTTCCAATCGCTCTTCATCGGGCCCGACTGCGTACCCTTTGAGAGAGAAAGCTGCGGTGGGTTTGCGAATCAAAAAAAGGGCGAAGCAGCCTGAATGTGTCAATCATGGAGCATTTACTTGCAGCCGAGCTGACGCATCAAAGAAGAGTGAGAGTTTGCATAGACATCCCATGTCATAACTGACCTTTGAAAAACCAAACGAGCACAAATCACAAGTTTCCACAAGAATTACCGTTGTATCGCGTTGTGGGCAGCAGACACCTCATTATTTATTTACACAAGCGTGTGCCAATTTAATGTCAACAAAGGCCCTTCCTCAGCGTTGATGTTGCATATCAATATAAGTCCTGGTAAGACAAAGCGCTGCTTGCGCGCCAACATAACTCATGGCTAATCCACTCTGTAGCCAGCAGTGGCACCTATAGAGCTCTGTGGTGAATTGAGGCACTTACACAGGCCCAAAAACTCAACAGAGACCCGGCTAATATATTAGCAGAAACCACTCTCATGGCAGCCTGACAGTGCTCTTACCACAGGAGCGAGGCAGAGCCCATAATGAACATTAAAGTGCCGACTCGTGGCCACATAATAAATGGAGCTGTACTAAGGATCCGTCTGTTATGTTTGTCAGGACGCCGCATTACCGTATCTGCAGAGAGCCCAGTTTTATGGCCTCCAGAGACCCCCGGTAACTACATGCCAAACTGAGGCTGTATTTTCGGGCCTCTTTTGTTGGTCTGTCATCTCCTGACATTCATATTTCCTGTGTTCCGGCGAGATATATGGGACCGTGGGAGGGAGAGGAAGACAGAGGGAGAGGAAGACTGGGAGGAAAGACGTAATAATCATTTCTCTCCTTCTCACGATGCCCTGTCAGCTAGAATTGACGTCAGGCCATCCCCGCCAGCTCTCTTCAAGGAGGTCCTGCATGCGCACTGGGGAGGCTCCCTCCGCCCACGACCCAGACGCAGGACTGCCTACAGGGGCAGGGGGAGGCTCCCTCCGCCCACGACCCAGCCTGCTGCACACACACACACACACACACACACACACACACACACAGACGCAGGACTGCCTACAGGAGCAGGGGGAGGGGGAGGGGGAGGGGATCCGCAGCTCCATGCTCACAGATGGAGGGAGGAAGGTGTGCTGGAAGGGCCTGTCATACGGAGCTGGGGAGGTCTCAGTGTACTCCTGAGTGGAAAACCTCCATTAGACATGGCTCTGGCTCTTTTATTAGATCTACAGCTGTGTGTGTCTGGTCCTTCAAACAGAAGTAGTGGTTATTGTTGCAGTTATTATATTAGTGTGTTATATACTGATATTAGGCCACCTTGATTGAATGAATGTACTCCTAATTGTAATGACTAGATGAGAGCACTATTAATTATAGTCCCAGAGCAGTACGAGGGCACAGATGTAGCCTGATGGCTCTAAATAAGAGTGGCGAAGGGAGGAACACAAATGATGAGTGTAATACAGGGAGAAAAGGAGAAAGACATTGGGGTTGAGAAGCTATGTAAGAAGACAGTTTCTTTATGCTTCTAAAAGGGTATGAGCAAAAAGGGATTCCGTTCCAAAGGAAAGTCTACTTATCCCACCTCAAGTCCTACCAATCTACCCCCTCACAAATCACTACTCTCACGTAATGTATTGTTGATGCTTCCAAATGAAAAGCGCTGGCTGTGGGAGTGGTGTCACACTGGGCATATACAGAAGCAATACATCTACAGCACAGCCTCATGGGAAATGAACATGCTAGCTCAACCAAGCTGACAGCATCATTTGGCTTGCTCAGAGCGCTCGCTTTGTCTGCGCACTCACTTGTGAGTGCTGTGGAGCTTCAAGCTAAATTGGTCTCTGGTGCTGTCCGTGGTGCTGTCCGTGGTGCTGAACCTGAAGGAACAGCCTATTGTGGACTACAGCCATGGATTTCCAACCCTCACTCTGCCTCTGTATGATATTACACGACTCTTTTTTCCCTTGACACTTGATATGTTCACCATACATGGCCAGAAGGAAACCTGTTTTTTCTTCAGCATTCCTGATGACACAGGACAAAAATCTCACAAAATGATGACAAAAATGATGCAGCTCGTAGCACAAAAAAACAAGCGGTAAGGCAGAACGGCACTGTCCAAAGAGCTCAAAGCAAAAAGAACAATTTGCCTTCAAAAGTCACTAATGTGCAGCTCAAATGGGTGTTTAGGCAAACAGAGATGCAGTGCCTGGTGTTGTTTCTGCTGCTCCTGGGCCTGCGGCAGTGTTTGTGGTAATGTGTTTTTCCTCCTGTGTGTTTTTCCTGCTCTTTACATTTCATGAGTAACGCACCAGGGCCCCTGGGATGAGAACACGCGTGGAATAGGCTATCGGCCTGCACCACGGGCCATTCTGCTCCTGATGGATCGCGCCACTAATGGACACGTCTCCACATCTGCTGATTGTACTCGCGCTGTCGGCACGCCGCTGTCCTCGCCACAACAAACAACCGGGTTGAAAAATGCAGATTACGCAAAAATTACGGCCACTAACACCTCGTCTCATCGGCCTTTTAATTGGCCCCTGGGTGCACTAAGGCTGTGACAGTGTGCCGGCAGGGGGTAGACTTCACTGGGAGGGTGATCTATGGGCTCCCATGGTGCCCCTGGGTGGCAGATGGTCCAGCCTCCCCACCGCCATCAATACCAAATGACCCAGAGGGACGAGGAGCGCCATCTCCTCACCCTGTCATATGTAACAAGCTCAAATGCATTGTGTTTGCATTGTGCAGGCAGGTGGCTTGGTACAGCCCCCCTGATATTAGAGGTATCGTACCCTGGTGAGCTAATGCACTATCGCATCATTCAAACCAAAAATAAACTAGCGGCCATGCATCTCTGTGAGAAGATTTCCGAGTATCTGCGTTCTCTGGTCCATTAACAGTAATATTGACAAAACGACTCCAATAATTTAGGATTGCCTGCTTCTTTTGAAGAACTGCATTGGAGAGAGAAAGAATAAAAGAGTGACCTCTGCGCTCTCCCTCCCCTTTGCAGGTTACAGTAAATCCACGTGTCTATGACAAACGATTTATGGTGCTGTCAGTCACAGAGCTTGGCTTGGGATAACAGTTGAAACAAATATAAAAAAGAGGAAGAGGGACTCTTAAAGCAGAGCGTGTGAGCCCGGGCACAGCAGAGCTTTAATGGAGCTGAAGGATGTGTGCTCTTAAAAGGACTTCATCTGGGAGGGCAGAGACTAGCCTATCGTCATCTGCAGTCCAGGACTCTCAGGATTAGACTGGCCAGTGGAAGGGAGAATTAAAAGAGAGCGAGCCTCCGTGGATTGAGGTCAGAGAGCGGGATATAAGACCTGTGCTGCCTGAACCCATACATGCTAATGTCTTACCCTCCATGTGAACAGAGAGCACAATATAAGACCTGTGCTGCCTGAACCCATACATGCTAATGTCTTACCCTCCATGTGAACAGAGAGCACAATATAAGACCTGTGCTGCCTGGACTCACACATGCTAATGTCTTACCCTCCATGTATAAAATCATGACGTGCAAGTCTGTGCCACAAGGGACTGTGAATTCTGACTCATAAATAAGCCCCACCAATGTGCGATCATTTCTGCATACCAAGATGTGTGCATTACATTTAATTATCCACTGGAGGGATGCATTGCCAGCTTCTGGAAAGATTAGACATAGGCAAGGAATATAGGATGTTTGTGGAAAAGATTAAACCACCAGTGCAGTCCGTCTTTTGCTGTGCATGTAATATTCACACTCAACAGTAAATATATTTGTGCCTAGGGTGCCGTCCAGCTAAAGTATTTTATATTTTGCAATTTTGGAAAAGCATTTCCCATTTATGGTTGCAGTTTCATGATTGCTATTTAAGCTGCCCACATAATAT
Source organism: Sardina pilchardus (assembly GCF_963854185.1). NCBI lineage: Eukaryota > Metazoa > Chordata > Actinopteri > Clupeiformes > Clupeidae > Sardina > Sardina pilchardus. Next base: position 32,214,337 of record NC_085004.1, on the reverse strand, counting down.
GACACAAGGACCCTAATGGAAATGAAGGTTAGAAAACCTACAAACATCTGCAGGGAGATCAAAGCAAACAATCTGCTTATCTGGCTTGATGTAATGGCATGTATTTCCACCCATACACCACTCAAGTAGACTGTTCCATTTGATAGCTCAGAAATAGCCTTCTATTCGAAATGACAAACCTATAGCTTTTAAGGTCAAATGAATCTAAAAGCATGATTAAGGCAGGCATCAGGCAAGCAAAAATAATGATGATCCAGCGGGGAGGCTGTGCTGCAGCAGTGGAGTAGCTGCTCCTTATCCAGCCTCACGGGCCTCATACGCCCATGGAGAGATAGAACACACAGATGGGGTGAAAAGCTAAGCCACTCCTCACCGTAATATGACAATAGAATGATTGTGAGGGGCTCAAGGATATACCAGGCAATGTGCTTCCCTTCAAGACTATGAAAAGGAATGAGGCTGCCTTGGCTAAGGGGCCTGAGCTAGTGAGTAGTCGCATGTTTCTTCATTATGGTCTATTCAGAGCCTCCTAAGAGCCTGCCCCTCTTATCAAGAGCAATGGTTATGCAACAGCAAGATAGGGCATAATAGCCAGGCAGTCATTATGGCAACACAGTGGACTATTAGACAGGATTTTAGACAACCTTGCATTGGGATGTCCTCTGTCAAACCGATATTGCGCATAATTAAAAGCAAAGAGAATTGTGAAAATGAGTATGAGTATGTATATTTTTCTGGATGTGGGAGGGTGGCCTCTCTCCTAACGAGACTCAGGCCATAGTGCTCTTTCTGACGTAGTAAAATTCCAGAGTGACTCACAAGAAGAATTTCTCCTCCCAGACAGGATTGAGGTTTCCGAATATGGTCTTGGTCCTGCGCTTGGTCTTCCCCACTTGCACGGTGACGTAAGGGTCGCTGGAGCCCGTCTTGTCCTTGGCTTGCAAGCCCTGCGCGCACACAACTGGGTGGAGAGCACAAAACAACCGTCAGCATCAAATCCTGTCAGAATCTTCCCCAAAAACAACAAACGTCTCTTGCATTTTATTCGCTTGTGTTTACTTTCTGTCTGCCGCTGCCCGAGGGCCACAGACATACAAATAGTGCTGTTTAGTTTTATTAGACAAGTCATCAGGGCAGAAGTCATAAAGAGAAGGGGGCTCTGGTGTGTTGTGCCACAGCTCCCATTGTATAATTCTGCTCAGTCAATGGCGAGTCAGGGGGTAGCCGCACACCATCATTCACAGCGCCAGTAGTATTTCACAGTGCCATAAAAGGGGAGAGAGCATTAGGTTATTAAACATAAATGAGTGACATGCTAAATTATTCATGTTACATATATCCTGCAGTTGGCTGCCGAGAGTGATTGGTGGGGAGCGAGTGAGCGAGCAAGCAGCAGAAAGGGTTCCCACAGAGGGGAAGGCATGGAGGCACTATAGAGAGCCTGGGGTGGCTGGGGAGGTTTGGGGAGGTGGTGGGGAAGGCATGGAGGCACTATAGAGAGCCTGGGGTGGCTGGGGAGGTTTGGGGAGGTGGTGGGGAAGGCATGGAGGCACTATAGAGAGCCTGGGGTGACTGGGGAGGTTTGGGGAGGTGGTGGGGGAGGCATGGAGGCACTATAGAGAGCCTGGGGTGACTGGGGAGGTTTGGGGAGGTGGTGGGGGAGTCACTGCTCAAGTCCACTGCATCAATGCAGCCTCGGCAGGCTCGCTCCCCACCAGAGAGATGACGACTTGTCCAGGTGCCACACACTGCAGGTATAGCCAGGAACAATCCATGGGATGGAATAACAGAGAAAAACTGTTGCCACTGGAATCGATGGGCCTCCGTGTTTATCAAATGAATAATAGATAAATAACGAGTCAATGAATACATTCCAAAATGGGAAATTCAATATAGCCTTAGAGATAAATTAAGGCATCACTGTGTTTTTCTTCCCCCTGTGTTTATTGACATCCTGGCAGAAGTGCAAACTTAGCAATAATTCACAGCATCAGAGGCGGGCAAAGTCAGGTGAAGGTGCACAGTAGACACTGGACACTGACACGGTCAAGAGAGCAAGCAGTCCCTCCTACTGCCACAGGGGCCATTCACATGTGATTAATCAACTATCCATTCAGCTATCTATGAATATATGATGTCTATCATGATAGTGAAGTATTTACAGTCACAGGGGCCATTCACATGTGCTTAATCAACTATCAATTCAGCTATCTATGAATATATGATGTCTATCATGATAATGAAGTATTTACAGGTCTCAAATTTCCACCAAAATACCTACAGTACGCATGCCATAGCAACAAGCTAGCAAATACAGAAGAAAAATGAATTGGTAAAGACCCAGATAATGTGTGTCTTTCTGTAATCAACACATCTTAGTTATGCTGTGAGGCTTATGCAATATTTTTAATGTTTCAAAACAAGAGCTCTTTTCCAAAACGCTATATCCACCATTTTAATGAATTTTCATAAATATTTTTTTTATTTTATTTTGTTTTTCAAGTGATCTCAGTGAAACTGTATTGGGCTATGTTTAGTTGATTTATCTTTACTCAATAAAAACAAAACAACTGAAATAAATAACATTTATGATTATCTAATGTTTTCAAAAATGGATTTATAGCGTTTTGGAAAAGAGCTCTTATTATCCTCAGCTGTACCGCTGTACTGATATCCAGCTCTGACCTGTGATGGTGATTTTAGCCGACCACTTGGAGGTTCCCTCCAGCACAGCCTGCTTGGCTGACTTAAGATGCGTAGTGAAGTCCTCCTTGGAGATCTCAAACATCTCCTGGATCACCTCAAACACCTCGGGCCTGTTCTTCTCCCGGATCTTCATGCGCTCCTTCATGGCCATGATGATGTTCTGGGTTTTGTCCTCCGCGCCATGCTTAGAGCTCTTCTCCACCGCTCCTGTGCATGGAGAAAGAGACATGAGTAACGATAAAATGCACACACACACACACACACACACACACACACACACACACACACGCACACACACACACGCACACACACACACACACACACACGCACACACACACAGACACAGACACACACACACACACACACACACACACACACACACACACACGCACACACGCACACACACACACACGCACACACACAGAAAAGTGCACATACATATGCATCACAAGCACGCACACACACAGAGACACAGGCACACACACACACACACACACACACACAGACACACACACACACACACACACAGAAAAGTGCACATACATATGCATCACAAGCACGCACACACACAGAGACACACGCACACACAGACACACATACACACACACACACACACACACACACACACACACACACACAGAGAGAGATAAGCCATGAAGATTAAACAGTATGAGTGAGTGAAGTAAGCTTTGGAGGGGATCCCAGCAGCTTGCACTCATGCTGGACCCACTTTGTTGTACAAGTGCTGACATTTCAGGACGCCTCGCCAAACTTAATTGAATTATCTAGCCTGTCATCAGCAGGGGGGTCAAGGACTCAAACGGGAAATTAGTCATCATTTGAGAAAATGCAAAAAAGAATCAGTTTTACATCAATCCAAGCATGTCTAATTTAATTTAGAACAGTGACAATTGTTCCCCGAAGCTTACATGTCTTCGCTAGAAAAAAAAGACAATCAAACCGAGAATCCAGTTTGAAAAGTGCCATCTGAGACACCAACCGTATGCTGTTGTGAAGCCGTTTAAGGTAAAAGTGCATCACGGTAAAAGTGTTGACTCAGGAAAAACTTAGGAGGACTAATCGGTTTAATATACAGTACGACTTTGAATACAAATGCATACACGGACCTTAAACAACCTGACAAACTTCAATATTATATTGTGTGTGTGTGTGTGTGTGTGTATAATGAGAGAACTGTAGAGGCCTGCTGTCCAATCTGGAGAGAAGACACTGTGGTCTAGCCCATCATACGGCTAAAATGGTCTGCACAAAAGTGTCAAATGATTGCCTCATCTTCAAGGTCTCCGAAGCATGACTATTTGGAATTATATTAAAAATGTTCATTGCTGTATTTTTTATGTCATAGTTACACTGTCCCTGGGATCATACTGGGGTTGAACATTCTCCTTCTATATCAATATGAGTGGCAGGCAACAAAGGAAAAGAATGATATTGAAATAAGTAATATCCATGCAAATTATATGCAATGAAAACTTGACTTTTCATTTTATTTCTTTTTTGTGACACTATGCTACACATAATCACACACCTGTGCATCACAGTGAAAAAGAAAAAAAGACAGACAGATAGATGAAGAGAGAGAGAGAGAGAGAGAGAGAGAGAGAGAAAAGAAGAGAAAGGGAATTGTAGCTGAGGTAACGGACAGAGAGGAAGTAAGGAGGCTGTGTTGAGGAAGAGTGGATAAAGTGAACTGTAGAGTGATAGATGTCTCCCGTCAGAACTATGCACATAGTACATGAACAGCACATGTTACAGGAATGACACTCACGCTGTAGACAGTCTGCGTTGAGAAGGTCCTGACACTTTTCATGACACTTGACCCCACACTCAGAGCAGCGCATGCCCTGTCGAGCGATGCCCCACAGCAGGCCCTCACACTCATGGCAGTATGTGGGAGCGGTGGCCGTCCACACCTCAAAGTTGTGCGGTGTGGTGGAGGAGATGGGGTAGATCAAGGCCTGCAAGGTCTTCCTAAGCACGTGCAGTTTCTACAGCAGAAAACAGAGATTAATTGAGCCCTGCTCAGCTGCCCGGAACACAGAGTTATTGCCTCACAAATTCATCTTGCTGTTGTCACATCATTTTGATGAATATGACCATGTTACAAAGTGCATTATGAAAAAAAAAAACAATTATCCGTGTCTGTGCACAAATACCAAAAAAACAAATACTGTAACTGTAAATTGTCATATTCGCTAAAAATCACCATAAATGATGTATTCCAATTGACTAGAGCCATTCTATGTTGAATTACAATGGTGAGACTCTCCATGGCTAACATGAAATAAAATGACATGACGTTGCACACTCTGCTTCAATGAAAGGAAAATGTAAAGGGCAGCTGTGCCAATCTGCTATCAAGCCTGACATCTGATGACATGTTTTTCACAGCCCATCTTCATCTTTGGGCGCCCGTGCCATGGCATATTGATTTATGTTTCTGTATTAGTATATACATGTACATGCTCCCCTCTTTGTCCAATCAATTCCAAAGTCGCATGATAGTGGCCCTCTCTCTTCTCAGTGCCAGTTGTGAATCACAATCAGAAGTGACCCCTGACCTTAAAGGACCCCTCTCATTCAGTTGGGATGTTTTATTGTCGGAGGCCCTTCCAAGTGTCTCCGTCATGTGACCATAACAGCCCCACAGATATCTAACCATCGTTTGCTTCTTGGTGACAGGGAGAAATCAATGTGCGCTATAACTTCTGCCTTTTTACAGTGTGTGCTCAGTGGTGGGGGGGGGGGGGGGGGGTGGGGGGGGGGGGCGTAGGCTGGGCGGGAGTGAGACATGGGCAGCATGATTTACAGCTGACAGAGACGTGGACAGTCTATTGAGTTCTCCAACTTCTCCAGCAAAGCATTCTGCAGAGAGTTTTATTGCCTCCAGATTCCTGTCTTCCTCCCACACAGCCATTACATTAACCGCCAATAATGTTAACTTTGTGCACGGACCCAGAAAAAAAAGAAATAAGGTAAGAGCAATTCCTGAAAGTACTTCATTAAAACTATTGGAGTGAGCTTCATTAGGAAAGCTATTCCTGTCCAGGACTAGGGACAGCATTTGTGTATAACTAAATATTTGCGCAATACCAATTGAGCTATTTGATCTCATCTCATTTCATCATGTTAGCATTACCACAAGGTGTGTGTGAGGTACTCTGAGCGCATGCTATTAAAATCACACACTTATTGGAGCTGGACTGAGGCCATAAAACCCTTTGAGAGGACATAATGTGCCCTGGAGGCTTAGTGGCATTACTGGTAACAATTTCAATGAACCATGAAAATGGCATAATATTGCTTTATTTGGCAATCAAGATCACATGTGACCACGAGTTCTATTGAACTTCCTTTAGGGACTCGTGATGGGTACAGAGAAGCTTGAAATAAGGCGAGAATGTGTTTCAGTGTGATGGGTTGAACTCTACCACCCAAAATGTGACCAAAATGTCACCACTAAAGATACAGCCTGCGGTGATGGTGATGTGCCTCCCACACGTCACACACTCATTTTAAGCATCTTGTGAGCAATAACCAAACATGCTGTTTGACATTCACAGGGCTCAGGCCTTATTGTAAGTCCCACAGTGTGTACTGACAGGGAACATTTCAAGCCACCAGGGGGGAAAAAGGCACACACATGGCTAACCACAACAGTGTGAGAGACGAGTTCAGAGGCGAGTTCAGAGATGAGCTCAATCTCGCGTGCCTACTGTGCAAATGAGAGGCATCATTTAATGAAATGTTGAGCGGTCAGGCCAAAGCCAAAACGACTTCTTATTTAATCTGGCAAAGTTTCAGCGGACAATATGTCAACGTGCTATCCACGACTTGGCAAAGGGCCATGACAAGAAACACTCTCCATCAAATTTAAGGCAGCAGAGTCATCTAATGCCTTTACATCAAAGAGTGGGTGACCCCTCTCCTCAGTCTACTGTACATCTCACAGGGCCTCACAGTGGTACACACACACACACACACACACACACACACACACACACACACAGATAAAGCATCTCTGTGTCGAGGTAAAGCTTTGGTGTACAGTACATTCTGCATGTTCAGCACTCAAAGCATCTCATTTTTCTGATGAAGTCTTCATTATGATTCCTAATTAGCAACTCCTCGCTCTTTGTGAGTTTTACTCCAGATAACTGGCTCTCCGGAGTGAGGAGACTGGGGTTGCCAACAGGGTTCAGCTGCCCGGCTGAGAATAGCGTGAGGCCCCATTTGCTGATGCTGGTGGCAAGTTGGAAGTGGTTTTCATGAATTCTTTCTTTTGAACTCTTTCTCTGCGAATATCTTTTACAAATGACATGGATTTAGTCTCAAAGATCAGACCCAATTGAGACAGCGACAGTCCTTGATTCTCCCTCTACCAATTGCCTGACACTTCAGAGTCACTGCATGGTGCAGCACTAGGCACAATACGTGATGCCTGACATCGATGCCTTTATCGATCAGAAGCAGCTTTCCTTGACTGAAAATACACAATCACCACCCCCTGCTTCCATAGGCATAGTAACCTTGACAACCTGACCATTTTCAATAGCTCTCATGGTAGAGGTTCAGTTAGTAGTATATTGCACATTCTTTGCCCATTCAGTTGGTGTCAGAGAAGCTACACGGCTATGGCACATCAAGGGGCATTAGCCTTGAGCCTTCACCCGTAGCAAACAGTTGAGGGACTGGGCCATGATGATCAAATATCGGATGATATATGAATTGGGTTTTTAGGAAGTCCATGAGTTACAATGAACAACCAAGGATGGCTTGTAATGAAGGCGGCTTAAAACATGTGAACTTAAAACAACACGCACGTGCCTTGTAAAATCGCTTAAGGTAAAAACCAACTCATGCTATAATGACATACATGGATATGTACATTTCATACAATACAGATATTCTTTGTTGGAACATATCTACCCAATAGCAGTATAGGCAATCATGCTATTTAAAGCTGAAACAGTCCTCAGAGCTATAGGAAGTAAAGGTTAGAACTCTCAAGAATTGGATTTTATATATCACATGTTAATTTTTGATTCCACCAGATGCTGAGTACCAATATACTTATAGAGCCAAAATACTTGGAAAACATTAACATTTCAGATGAAGTTGATTCCTTTCCTCACTCCAAATCAATAGATATTCTCCTGAAGTATTTCTGCACAACATATGGCTGTGTTTGTTAGAACATGTTGGACCGTGATTCCTCACAGGGATGCTCTCTCATGTACTTAATGCAGCGGATAACACAGCGACATCTGGTCGGCCTACTTACAGTACAACTGCTGCTCAATATGCAGCTTGCCCATCCTCATCTAAACATCTGACAGAGAGGCATGCGCACCTCAAGCTCTTCATTCCACATGACTCAGCTCGCTCCACTGCCATTACATGTGGTCACCTTTCAAGAGCTCCCAGTGGATGGATGCTAGCAAGAAAGAAAATAACCCTACGTGGCACGATATCTCATTGGTCCATCCAGCAGGAAAAGGAAATTGCTTTGTGACCACAATCAACAGATCTAGTCTAGACAGCACCAGGCTAGCAATTAAATATTGTGCAGCAACTTTCTTGGTTCCATCTAGCAGTGACAAAAAGTGTTGGCCTGGGTGCAGTAGTATGCTTACACAGTATTGAATAATTACACCTTTATAAGCCTAAGTTGTGCCTACTTACACACTTGATTTAACGCAGGCCTACTGTACATACAGTGCAAGGAGAGGACTCTGTGGATATTATTAGCACACACTATACAGTACAGTATGCTTCACACACTTCAAGGCTGTGTCCATGGCGAGACCATTCAAGCACATGAGCAGCATCACTGGCTTCAAATGCAACTCACTCACACTTCACAACCTTTCAAGAGAAGAGGTGCATCCCAAAAAAAGCAGATGGTTATTGCGCATTGCTCCCCACAATTGCATTAGAGCTCTCTTTTACTTATTTAGTGGATTGCAATCAATTGCATAGAGCTCTGGAGGTCAGCGGAAAAAAGAAAAGAGTGATTCTCTAGACATTGATTAAGGCTCTCATCCCTCTCCGCCTCTTCGCTTCCACTGCAGCTAACAAAAAGCAGGAGCCATAATTAAAAGGGGATCGCTGGTTACATTAAGGAATTGGCTGATCCTTCACACATGTCAAGGTAATCCTTATATCACACTCTGATTCGTCAGCTAGAATACCGGGAACCGAGTGTTCACCACAAAGTCCACTATATGAGCTGCAGCATCACCGTTCAATCTGTGCCCTTATTCGGTGGGTACTCTGCAGCCGGATGTTGTGCAGTACTTAACTGCAAGAGGCTGCTAAAGTTTTGAATGTAACTCTGTTTGTTCCACCCCGCCAACACCTCAACCATCTCAGCCGGCTGACTGCAGGCCTGGCACTTTACATTAGCCATGCTTGGTTGGCTCCTATTAGCCAGTGACTGCCTGATCTGAGTGAGATTTATCTGTGTGCGCTGCTGTGTCTGTGGAGGAAACACTCACCAGATCCTCGTTGTTCAAGGTAGATCTGTTCACCAGGGCGAACGAAATGCCTGCCTTTCGAGCAGCCAAAGTCTAGGGGGAAGAGAGAGTTGGAACAAAAAGTAATTGAATCAAAGTTGGCATGTTGTGAAAATAGCCAGAGTGAGCAAGAGCACTGTCATGGGAACACAACGAGAGTTGATTGGCAGGGCCACACTTGCTGTTCTTTGTGTTTTAATGGCTGCTCATGGGTGGATGTGGGAGGAAATAGACAGCAGGTACACTGCTATTTAGAACCCAAAGAAGCTGTTAAAGTGCTTAATCCACCCCCACCCTCTGTGGGCCTGAGAGAGTGTGGGTCTACATGTATCTAGCGTTGCAGGCATTGTGAGAATGTGCCCAGTCCCAGCATGCTATAAAACATTTTTTCCGGAAGTTCTAACAATAAAAGCAAAACATTTAGCTTTAGTTCTATTATAAACTGCCAGGCTCATCCATGGTTCAGACCCTTGGTCGTGTAAATACAACACAATGACAGGATAAAGCAGAAATTGTAGACACTTCCAGTTTACTAAGAATACATTACTGTTATTCTACCCCACAGTGCAGGTAAACTGAAAAGATAAACATTCAAAGGCACACAAGAGTACCCACAGGGACTCAGCAAGCATGAGGTACAGTACACCAATAGATCAGTGGACACCATTATGCAGGCCTTTCAACATTGCTTCCTTAACAGCAGTGCAAAATGACACTAGTGGGCCTACTAACATTACAATTAAAAAGGAACTTACCAAAGCCTGGTATGTCCAGTGGCATAAGAAGAGAGTACAAAATAAAGAGAATTAGGAGATGTCCACAGAACAGATGAAAGTAACATTTCACATACAGCGTTGTGGCATGGGCATTTCTGCGGCCATGCAGAACATATTGTGATTCCTCACCAGTAAGCAGAGTGAAACTATGCAGCTGTGCTCGCCATTACTTCGGTATCCGTACATACCGTAATCACTGATTCATGCATTAACATCTAACCGTTCACTCATGCTTCTGTATGCATGTACTGTATGTGTGGTTCTTTTTTTTTTCCAAATATTGATCATGAAGCTTTTGGGAATAATATTTCTGCTGTCTACACTGCACATTAGACTCACGAATAGACAAAGACAGGACACACACATTTCTGTTGTGTATAGCCAGTGGCACACCACTGACTCACGTTAATAATAGGAGCTCAATTTCCATCAAGGATCTCCAGGTAATGTTGATAGAGAAAGGGTTTTAGAACACTCGGCTGGAGCCAAAGGAGGTAACGCAAGGTAGCCATATTCCGTACGGTGCCCGGGCTGTAACACCATTCCGTACAATTGACACTTGTGATGGAATTAAGCGATAAGCCACTTGAGTCTGTAGTTTACGCTGATTTTAAATCAGCTACAGGGCTTTTTTAAGGGATAAAATCCCCCCTTAGTTGCGGTAAAATCGGCATAAACTACAGACTCGAGTGGCTTATTGCGTTAGTGTCAATTGTACAGAATGGTGTTCCATGGACACCGTACGGAACACGGTTACCTTACGTTAATGCAACAGAGAGGAAGGCAGACATTGACAGCTGACAATATTGAGCTCGTCTTTACCATCTACCAAAGCACCAAATTACTGGATCACCAAACTCATGGTAAAGACCCATGGGAAGCCATTTACACCTTAAGCAAAGGGATGTAGGAGAGGATAGGTGACCTCTACATGAACTCAAAGTGTTGATGTAAGTTTACTGAACATGCACTATCACTGCTGAGGTTGCTGCAGGCAATATCATCATTGTCACAACCATAGAGAAAACATAGATCATTGTGTCCGGAGGTGAGTAGTGAACTTTAATCAAGGACTTCAAAATGCATTGGTATGTTTTTTGCACCCCAATGTCGAATGCAGGCGTCCCTCCTGTCCCGAAGTAACGTAAGACTGCTGTTGCCCTGAAGCAATCACACAGCCACTCAGGGACACGACAGAGGAGAGGAAGCATGAGAGGACGAGACCAAATTTAACCTGTGAGCACTGACTTCATCCGAGTGTAAAAGACTTGGTGCTGCGCTGCTTTTACATGATTTAAAAGCCTTGGCACAGTTAAATCAGAAGTCAATGAAGTCCTCAGATATATTTTTGGGTCGAGTTGTCAACATTTCATGTTAAAAAATTTGCCTTTGAGTCTTGCCGGGGACTGAAATGTCCAGGCACCGGCTTAGCAGAAATCTGACAACCCACTGAAAAATATCACCCATAGTAATTATGGGATCATGTGGGAATGGTAAATATACACGCAAAACCCAAAAACAAAAATGACACCCATACTTACCAAGACATTGTTGGTTTTTAATTTCATGCGAGATATGGACAAATACAGCATCATTTTTTGTCCTTCAATGCTTTATGAACATTTGCAAGTAATTACGTGTGAAACATCAAGCCATGTTATGCTATGATAAAATTATATGTAATATTTAACTTAAACTGAAAAGAGACAGACACATTTTCAAACTTACACAATTACATGCTAATTCTTCTACTGGTGTTTCGGACACCAACAAATGTGAATAATGTTTTTTTCATACATATTGTAATAAGACAAATACAGACACACAAATGTATATACAGAAAAATGTTTAAGACAGAGAAATTAGTCATTCAGACAGCAGTCAAAAAAGATTTTGGATAAAATAAAGACTTAACATGAAATATGAACTCACAAGACAGACAAGACACTGTGTGTCTATTACCCTAATAGCATAGCAAGCTCTGACGAACCATCAGGATCAAACACCTTTCTTTTGCCTTTCACTTGCCAAATTAAAGTGAGTTACGACATAGCAGGGGTGTATTTACATATTAATATGGAGCACTGTAGCAGACAAGGGTGTCACCATACTCATCCTGCTGAAGATAACATGGAGGGAATTGGATAAACTCCGTATAAATCAAAGATAACCTTGTTGAGGCAGATAACTCACCAGGTCTCGGACAATAGGCATGGTCCTCTTGCGACGTAAATCTGGCATACTGTCAATACCATAAAGTATGCTGCCAGTCCTGCAGAGGCAGACAGATTTAGTGTCTATTAATATCATAATAATGCTGTGCAGTGTAAGACATTACTGGGCTAAAAAGGGTGATTTGATTTAAGACTCTGGCAAACAACACAGGCCATACGTCATTCGCCTCACTTTTCCCACGCTTGGCTCTGCAGTGCGTGCAACCAACACATCCCCCCCTTTGATGCCAAATACTTGCAGACACTTGCACAGCGGGGCAGGTGAGAAACCTGTCACTGGCCCAAACAGCACCCTGGAAGGACCTCTGTGCTGTGAGATGACGGGACAACACCAAAATAGAACAGGCCAGGTGTGGCTGTCTGAAGCCAGCTCTCACTCCCGCCACTATGCGTGACATGGAATAAAGTGTCATGATCCAGGTGAGAGTCAAAGTCAGACTAGCCTGGCCGCCCTGACCACTCATTCACTCCCCCACACACCACAGACACACACACACACACACACACACACACACACACACACACACACACACGCACACACACATGCACACACACACACACACACACACATGCACACACACACACACACACACACACACACACACAGCATCTGAGTCCATCCACCTGCGTGTAGCGCAGGACAGAGACACATGGAGATCTGGGTATCTGACCATATATGGAGATAGAGGATAAAAAGGATTGCACCTCTGCTGACATCAGGGAAGCAGAGGAATACAAGGACATATGAACCAGCGCTATACAAGTCTGTCTCCATTCTCTGCCACTTGAGGCTATTGCATATGAATGCATAAACAGACTGAATAAAATAACCGGATATTGAAGCCGGTTTCTACAGTACCTGCTGCATTCCGAACGGAAGGGTCTGGAGAACCTCTGCTCCTACTACTAGATTCCCAACGGATACTTGAGGGCGAAATGAGCGGTTTCCCCTCTGCTAAGAGCCCCTTAATCAGCCTCTCACAGACGGGGTGTTGGTTTAGGGCACAGAGCGGACGCTGCAGATTTAAGCATGTCTGGGAGTCGCCTCTTATCTCAGCAGCTCTATGTACAGTAAGCCCACTTCATGAATGTGATATGCATATCAGACCAACAGCAGAACAGCCCTCAGCTCAAGAACACCTTGCTGATATGGTCCCCTTAAAATGGACTTAATGCTATCTAAATGTTTATGTCCTCGACACTGTGCAAGCACATGTCCACTAGCAACCACTTTGATCATTTAAAGAAGATCCATCAAGGAACATTAATGCTAAAAATGATAGCTATTCAAAGGCTCTCTACATGGGCGAGTGTACTGCCAGGAAGCTGCTGTCTGCCTGTCTAGCTCATTGCTACACTTGCCGGAGTGACAGAGTTTCTCCGTCTCTGGAGGAGCAGACTGCAGGAAGGTATGAAATGAAAGTTTCACTTCTCCCTTGACCCGTGATTCTCAGGGATATCACTTTGGAGGGGCTGTGTGGGCTTTGCAGATCACCTCATGTGCACCCTGCCGTGACAGCTCCAGCTCCCACTCCTATGATACTCACAGGGTGACATCACTGCTCTGGGCCCTTGGCCTCTATTTATCACGGCTGTTCTTCCTGCACGGCTCCCAGGGAACTCCTGCCATGTTACACACTGAATTTCCACTCTGGCCAGTCATAGGAGCAACTATCGCAACAAACATACACACTCCATGCACCATACAGCTACCATACGGCTACATCAATCCCAGAGAGTCACGTATGAGTTCATACAGTATATGCAGGAACATTTTAGTGAGGCATCGTGTGATCCCAGGTGTGTTCAACTTACCCTCCTGAACCCAAAGCATCCAGAGCATTTCCATGGCCCTTTGGAATACACACAAACACTCTTGTTACCATGTGTTCATTGAAAATATATATAGACATTTTTACATATTTTTTGTAAAACATGCACAAATCAAACTTAATACTGGTTGGTAAAAAACAAATGAAACAACAAATCAAAATGTAATCAGATGGAGAGTATGGGGATGGATGTACCACACCGGTTAAAGGTCGTGTACATCTCACATTTACATCTCAATGCATGCACAACCAAAATACATATCATGTGAACAAGGGAAGGTGCAGGGAAGTTTATCCCACAATCCACAATCACTCATGGAAAAGGATGGGAGTGTCAAGGACCTTCTGATCACTTGGAATCAATGTGGTTCCCACACTGTACTAAGCAATGGTAAAAAGGACAAGGCAGGGAGGTGAATGGGAAGCTAAAGCATAGACTTAAACCTGTGAGTCCAAAGCACTGCTATCTGAAAAGAGAAAGAGGAGGAATAAGACACAATAACGCCAACAGACTCGGAGGATGAGTTGTCATAGGCATAACATATCTTTGAAATGATGAGGTGAGGTGAGGTGAGCATTAGACGTTTTAATGAGCATTATCCCCCAGAGGCAAGAAAACTATTTTCTGATGTCAGTCATTCAGCAATAACAGAGTTAACCCTTCATGACAGTTCTGAAGGGCCAGGCATCTCTAATATGGCCTCCAATGATGAAACAATATTCACAAATGGTGGCACAACCAAACAAATGTTGGTACAGACAGTCTGGAAGTGAATATGAGTCAATGGCACTACACATCTAATGCCAATCACCCTTCCGCTGCTGATTTGTGATGCTGCTGCTGCTGCTGCTGCTGCTGCTACACTGGCTCTGATCAGATCCTTGCTAATGTTGAGCTGCTTAATACAAATCTATTGCTGCGCTCCGGTTGGGTGGAGCTTAGGAGCCACCTAATTTAGTGTGCCTGGCTGCCTTACTCTGGCTCCTTACAATACACACAGCACAGAACTGGCTTAACATTGTACAAGTGTAGGGGGAAAAGCACTGAAAACACAGTAGTCCTTCTGTGTCCCATAGGATACTGTTATCTTTCACTACTATAATACGACTAGGTAAAGTAGCAGTGGCACATTCCATTTGAAAGAATGGCAATTTAATGACAGAATGTCAGTATGATTATTGAAAACTGTTCACAAATTAACCCCATTTGCATATAACCTTTCTGGAAGAAACCCAAAAGCAGCAACATAAAATAAATTCAGTGTTGTGCACCCATACTCCTGGCACTAATGCCTCATTCATGAATGAATGGCCTTGTTTAGCTGACATTTTTAGGTAAACACGAGGAACCAACCTATATATCTGAAGCTGTTTGTGTGTGTGTGTGTGTGTGTGTGTGTGTGTGTGTGTGTGTGTGTGTGATGATAATCACAACACTGAGTAACACAAGATGAAGATCCTTTACTCTGACTGGAGTGCTATATTGTTCTATTCATCAGACAGTTCACCTTTGTGTGAGATGTGATATATATAAAACATCTCATGAAAAATGGGCTCAGGGTAGTTTGGGCATACAGTAATTGGACAGACTGATAACACCCAAACGTCTGCAACCTATTTGAAACAACATACCGAGATCCACAGCTTAGATTCGTACCAAACCACTCAAAAGCTTTTTCAGTCATACCCAATACTAAGAGTATTGCCGCTGCTTCTAATTGACTACACAGAGCAAAAGACTAACCCATGCGGAAATGCCTGAAATTGCTATTCCTGCTCTGTTTTTTTTTCCCTCTCCACATTTTCAAAGGCAGTCAACTGAAATCATTCCCATTTGAATAGTGATTGCCTGCAGTTGAAACCCACCAACCAAAAATAAAACAAAGCAGCACAGTGAGTTTACAAATGGATAGCCTTCAAAACACACGGCAAGAAAGGGAGCGAAACAGGGCGGCGCAGAGAGGGAAGAGTGGTCTGCACACTCAGTCCCTCCCCTGAACACACAGTGGCCACGTGTACAAGACGGAAATAAATATTCTAAGCAACGCTGACCTGGTTAGACAATGCCCTTGGGAGTACAAATTAGCATCTCAATACAGTAGCTGCTGGAGTTAAGTGAAGATTGGTCTGGCAGGAGGAACAACTACGCTAAGGCCCCTATGAAAAGCTTTTAACATGTGTGCTTTAAAAACACTGACCAAAAAAGACCAAAAAGCACTGGATGCAGGGAAACATCACATTTGTCCATCTGTTTTCTCCTCTTGCAAAATAATTAGGAAGTGAAGTCCTGAATAAAATGAAGCCCAGTCATAAGACAATACACAGGCAGGTACTGAGGTGTATATCCATATCTATCTATCCGTAACTATCCATATTAGTTTGATATGGATGTTGCTTCGCTTGTATCTCTGTTCAAAGTTGTATCTACAGTAGTTGTTAGGTTGCAGTCAGTGCTTGATATCATATTCTACAAAACGAAAATGAAAGGGAGATAATCTAATAAGAGGAAAACCATATTTTCTTAAAAACTCTGAAGCCAATTGCTTGAATCATGCTAGGCACAGAATGGGTTTAAACAGCAGCACTGCTCCCTCAGATTATGACACCAAGACAACAAACAAGCCAGCTGGGACAGCAAGGAGCCATGTGCTTCTGTAGTGCCAATGACCGCAAAATAAACACAACTGAATACACTTTAACTAAATGGAGGTGATGAGAATCTAGATATGTGAAACTGTACAGTATCTCTGTGGTCATCAAGTCATCATCAAGTGGAGACTGTATCTCACACCTGTATCCAACCTACTCGGCTCATACAAGGTTTTCACTTCATTCAAGTGACCACTGCATTAGTAGTTGCACATGACGCCCACTTTAAACTCGACTGATAGACAGTTTATAAAACCAGGAAAGACGTGAAGTGGATCAATTACAAATGAATGGCTGTGCCCACAAAGCAACAATGCCCTGCAAACCACTGGTGAACACTACAGAATATTGTGTCTGAAGTTGTCAAATCTAGGTCAAGAGCCTGTTCACTTTGAATAAGGCTGAAGATATTCCCTGGGCTCCTTGTGACTGTAATAGAAAGCCCTCTGCACTACACTCACATCCATTCAGCATAGATGCACAAATAACATTTTCTTGTTTTGTTTTTAACACCCAGCACTCATTCATTGCCTCACACCCAGCACTTGTTCCACACTGATTCGCTTTCTCATTAGACATTCGCACAAGGATAAACTTAGAACATAACATAAACTTAGACTAACATAATTTGCCCATGTATTGTCTCGTATAGATACTGTACATCATTTATTTGTACTGTGGTTTGAAAAACACCATTTTCAACTATAGATTAAAATGCAATCTAGTCAGATGTCTTCTGCTTTATACTGGCTATATAAAGAGCTCATTTGTAAGATTAATTGGAGGAAATAGCTTCGTGTTTGAAAGCCATGTGTCACTGATGCTTGACGGTAATAAATTGAGACAGCGTAACCATTTCACTTTTAAAGAACTGATGGCAGCAAAGGGAACATGGGTGTCATACCCTCTCATATCTATTCAATTTTTAATACAATCCCAAAGAAACTCATGCTTTACTAATAGTCCACTGAGTAAAAAAAAAAACCTCACTGTCAGATCTGAACGGCCTACACAATAAAATGGGGGAAATAGGATAACAACTAATGCAAGAGATGTGTCTCCATCACTGAGACTCATAATCAAGTCCACACAGGCCAGGGTCTACTTTATGGAGTGGGCTAGTAGACCGCTTCTGTCATACTACTGTCTTTGTTACCTTAGATGAGATTAACATATTATTTATTTCATCACTGAAGAACATATCTTTAGTGGAGCTATAAAGTGTTCTGCAAATATTGAGCTTATAAAAAAGAAGGTAATTTAAAACACAATACCTCCTGCGAGAATCTGCTGCTCCAGCTCTGCCATTTGCTTCCTGTATGCTCTCAGCGCCGCCTCTTTGAAGGTTGGACGGACGCGCTTCTTCGGAGGCGCTTCGGCTGGAGGTGGAGCAGGTGTAGTTTCGGGGATGTTCTTGTTTTCATCCTCTTGCTCCACTCCTTCTTTGACCACTTCTTCCTTGGTAATCTCTATGGTTTCCTCTATAACCTCAGTGTCCTCGATTTCCTCAACTTCTTCAATTTCATCGATGTCTTCAGTCTCCTCATTGTCATCTGCGTCCTCAATCACGTCAATGTAATCAACCATGGCCTCATATTCTTGTGTGTCCTCTGTCGTTGGGTTGTCATCGTAGTCCTCAACATATTCTTCCTCGTACTGGTCATCAAGGCTGCAGTCATACTCCAGCACAATATTTCCACCCTCTTGGTCCACCTCGTAGTCCTGAGAGGCCTCTGGCTCTTGGTACTCCTCTTGGTACTCAGCTTCCTCCTCAGTTTCACTGGCATTGGTTCTGTTCTCTAGATTGGCCAGCACCTGCTCCATCACTTCAACATAATGTGTTTCACTGTCCACCGCTTGCTCAGCTGCCTGCTCCTCATCCTCTGCCTTGTAATAGAATGAATCGGCGTACACATCAGAGTCGATGGTGGTGCTGGAGTCATTGGGTGTGGACTGGGACTGGGTCTTGAATCGATCCATAAACGAGGAGCTAGCTGGTTCCTCTGTGGGGGCACTGGTGCTCTGAGAGCCGCCTTTATTCCAAACAACTTCTAATGCCGATTTGGCTCGCTGTAGGGTGTTGCCAAATCCAAAGCCGAAGCTTTTGTCAGTGAGATCTATGCTGAGCCTACTGCTCCAGGATTTAGGCACCTCTTCTATTTGCTCTGTTCTGATCTCACTTTGACTGCGGTACATTGTAGCTGTTTTGTTCTGACTTTGTGGAAAGTGATTGACATTAACTTCTTTAAAGTGTTGGCTTGGGGGAAGTTGTGGTTGAGTGACTTGTTTGCTTTCTACCACAGGTTTACTTTCCACAACTGGTTCATTTTTTACAACAGGCTTAGTTTCAACATCTGGTTTGCTCTCTGTAACAGGTTTGATTTCTTTGACTGGTTTGCTCTCTGTAACAGGTTTGATTTCTTTGACTGGTTTGCTCTCTGTAACCGGTTTGATTTCTTTGACTGGTTTGCTCTCTGTAACAGGTTTGATTTCTTTGACTGGTTTGCTCTCTGTAACAGGTTTGATTTCTTTGACTGGTTTGCTTTCTGTAACAGGTTTGATTTCTTTGACTGGTTTGCTCTCTGTAACCGGTTTGATTTCTTTGACTGGTTTGCTCTCTGTAACCGGTTTGATTTCTTTGACTGGTTTGCTCTCTGTAACCGGTTTGATTTCCTTGACTGGCTTGCTCTCTTTTGCTGACTTGCTTTCTTTCACTGGTTTGCTTTCTTTCACTGGCCTGTTTTCTTTCACTGGCTTAGTCTCTCTAACAGGCTTTGTTTCCTTCACTGGTTTGATCTCTCTAACAGCCTTGCTTTCCTTCACTGGTTTGTGTTCGATCACTGGCATGCTCTGCATCATAGGCTCACTTTCAGTCATGAGTTCACTTTCAACTGCAATTTCACTATCTAACATAGGTTCAGTGGATGGGGTGCTATCCAGTGTCAGGTAATTTTCCCCCTCAAACTGCAAATCCACTTCCAGACATTTTGTGATATTCTCTGGGAAGCCAGGATTGGCTGCTGGGTCAAAGGGGCTGCTGACCTCAGAAATGATGTTTTGTTCAGTGGAAGCATCGAGGCCAGAGTCAGCGCCTTGCTCTAGGTGATGCCAGTCTTTCCACGGAGAGAGGTCACCTTGCAGGGAGAGCTGTGAGCCACTGTAGTGGCTGCGGTCTCCTGATATGCAGACCAGTCCATTGCTTACACCACTGTCAATGGTCTCAGTTGTCTCCACTTCATTGGGCTCCACATAGGGTGGGTTTTCTTGACTGGGAGGACTTGCATACCAAGCTGAGGCCATGTCTTCCTGTTTCCGTTGCCATAGTTCCTGATCTGATGAGGAGAGAAGAGAACATCCATTGGTTCTGCTGAGGTACTGGCTCTCAGAGAAGTCCTCTGAGTAAGACTGGCATAGTTTGGAGCAGTCAGACTCCGAGCGGCTGAGTTTAGGTGTCGAGTAGTCACTTTGAGAGAGCCATCCAGGGGTTATGTCTGTATAGTAAGGCTTGCTCTGTTTATCAGGGTCATCATAGCTATCATCGGCATAATGTACTGAGCTGACATATGCTCCGTCATCACAGCGCTCATGAGACTTTTTTTTATCTGACTTACTTTTATGGACTGGCTTATTGACCATTGCATATTTATTTTTGCTAAGTTCATCTAGCTCCTTATCACTTTCCATTGAGTCCCAGTCATCACTCTCTGTTGTTGCCATCGCTTTCTCCTTGGCAGCAATTTTCATATCCATACTCTCATATGTCTGTGAGGAGCTAATCCCTTTCTCTTTCTTCTCTTTCCCTTCTTGGCCAAAGCCATCGGTGGAGATTGATATACCTGTTCCTTTAAGTTTATAGCTCTTTTTTAAAACTAAATCCCTGTCTTGTGGGGCTGCAAAAATAACTATAATGGGACGAGGTTTCGCATTTGAGCATTCTCTTTGTTGCCCTAATCGATGGGCCAGCTCAATTTTTAGTGTCTTGTGTGCTTCAGCAAAACCCATTTTCTCCTTCAGAATTTGATAAATGAGATCCTCTGTTTTCTCAAACTTGTCCTCAGGCACATTTAGAAATCTCAGTGTAGATTTGTTGGTCTGATGGCTAATCTGCTTGATGTAATCATGTATGTCGCGTGTCTCTCGCCTCGACTGCACAAAGCCCGAGCGGAGCTGCTCGATCTCAGTCTGCACCACCTCAACACTACTAGAGATCTCATCAATGGAGTTCTTGAGCGCATTGACGTGGCCACGAAGCTCAGAAAGCTCGGTCTCAATCTGGCTGATCCCCTGAAGCTCCTTAAAGATCATCTCCATCACATCCTGGGTTTGACTAATGCAGCCAGTGGAGCTGGACCCGGGCTCCAAAGTTTGGGTCTTGTGCTGACGGCCAGCACGGTCCAATGACTTGCTCCTAATGCCCAGGGTCTTTCTCCAGTTGCTCACCTCGGAGTCGGAAGAGACACACTCCTGACTCTTCTTCCATTTTCTTAGCTTCCTCAGTGCACCTAGCCTAAGTGTATGCAAGCTGCTGCGTTCAACCCTCTCGCCCTCTGAACTCCCGTCCGAGGGAGCCAGACTGATCAAGCTCTTCCTATTCCTTCTCACAGGCATGGTATAAGCTTTTTGTTCATCGAATCTATGGACAAGTTTGGCTTCACTCAGAGAGTCAGAGTAACTACTATCAATGGACAAGACTTCGTGAAAGACACTTTCATTATTGTTCAAGAGAGCGTTTTTTTGTAGTCCGTTAGCGATGGCTACACGGTAACTAAATGTTGGAGAAAGAGAAGAGCAGTCGTTTTGTCCGTCGTCGTCTTCAAGAGAAATGTTACGTGCAGATGAGCATTTAGATATTTTTTTCACTGTGCTTTTTAGAGCGGTGGACAATGTTGGATTCCGGGCATGCAAATCAGGGGTCAATTTGGGTTCTCTTTTAGTTTCACTGCTCTCTTTCTTCTTTGTGGTATTCGCCAATTTCTTTGTAAACATTCCTTTACAAATCTTTATAATGTAAGATGATAGCTTTTTGAGACGGGCAGAAACCATGGAGGGCAATGTTTTAGCTTTTTTCCTCCGGATGCAGCGAAGCACAACAGTTTTAAAATCCAATTGTGGCAACAACTAGCACATAAAACACTTATGAGTTCTGAAAGCCAGCCCTGAGGGACGAAGAGGGTTCTTGATAAGAGTTGTCCTTAGATGCAGTCATGCCAAAGCTAAAATATTGTGTGTCCTTGTGGCGTGCCAGATATGTTGTAAATCCAACTGCTCCTCATGACCATCCAAAATGATCTACAAAGTGAAAGCAATTAATATATTTTAGTATGCACAGAATATTAATGTTTCAGTGTACACAATGTCACAAACCTTTCAATTACATTTTATATTTGACATTCAGTGTTAATACAAGACAGCTAATGTATTCAAGTCATGGCCTAATCAGCACAAGTTGATTAGTGTGAAAAGAAAATGGTGGTCCTACTAGGTTCTCTGAATTTATCTGATGTCTGAGTTATGTGGTAAGTGAGACCAAGGCCAATTTCATGTCTCCTATAAAAACACGAGGTGTACTCCCCTCTGCACTCTTATTGCCTATAGATTTCTGTAGTCCATAACAACCAAGGGGCACTGATAGGAACACATTACAACAAGGCAATTACTTTAATTGCTTCAATGCTCATGATGCTGTGCTAGCATGCGTTTTTGCAGGCCACTAAGGCAGATTCACATCAGACTCTCTATGGCTCAGTGGTTAACCATGAGAATTTATCTGTGTATCACAACAACAACCGCAGATTACTTCCAGTATGGAACAAGAGAGAAGAAGCATTGCCAACTAACGTTCTGCATGTTGAATGAAAATACCAGTTTTTCCTGTGTAGGTCATCAATGTAAGCACAAAAGGCAAATATGAAGATACTGATTGAATTTAATGTAATAATATTCACTCAAACATGTAGCTATATTTGAACACAAGAACAATGGAGCTATATTTAATCTTTCTACAGAAAACTTTACTGGCCATTCTGCCTTGAAGAATGCAAGTGTGTTTTAGTTCATAAAACACTCTGATCGATATTGCTTCTGAAGTTCCTATGCAATCCATCTCAGAAAATAATGCAGCAATTGGCAGCTGAGCCACATTAATTCCAGAACTCAGAACTCTGGGTGTCCAGCACCCCATGCATACAGCTGCACAGTTTGCATAATGACTGCAGAGCAAAATGTTCATCTCAAATGTACTGGAAAATACAATATCACCATTAACCTTTAGCTTCTCAGCTGTTGCAGAGTAAGAGCAAGTGTGTTAGTTCAATGAGACTGTGTATCATTTATAGTATAAATCATTTATCATTCAACATTTTCAGGACCAGGGCCAACCTGTACAAGATGAAACAATCAATGTACTTTAGAACTGGCAACATTTCTGAAAATACTTGAAACAATACTTGTTGGAAATAACACATTGATGTGTTGGACGTACAACAGAGTCTGTGTTCCAACCCATTGTTTTTGTTATTTGTTATACAATATGTGTTGGAAATAATACAATTTGTGTTGTTTTAACACATCTCTGTGTCCAGATAGGGACAACACAGTTTGTGTTGTTTCCAACACATTGCTTTTGCTATGTTACACAACATAATATTTGGGAACAAGAAATGGCATAAACAACTAATATAAATAACTGACAATACACTGCACAGTGAGTGCTTGCATATCTTCTGGCCAGAAATCTACCATTTACCAGAATCTCAGTATACATATTACACCTATACCTACCTCTATAGCCACTCACATTGCCACCATAAAACAGGAACTGGAAATCCATTTGGCTTTGGAACAGAAAACACTAACAGAATAGGCTGTGCCATTCTTGAGTGTAACTGAAATTTCAAGATTATCAGACCACTGGTGTTGAATATAGGTGCATATCAAACACTTAATTTGTGTCGCAATTGAATAATTTGATCGCATTTTCATTCTTATGACTAATTGTAATCTATACTAAACTAAATCTTGTTGCCTAGCATGCAATGGCCTTAACCACATAGTATTTCCCCCTACTTCCATCTCCAATGGGTGCTTCATTCTGATATTGAGCATGTTGGTGGATGGGCCAGTATAGGGAGGTAAAATACTGACAGAGATATCAATATGGGGCAGACACCAGAGGGCTTGACCTGTGCATTACAGGGTGGAACTGTGACAACTTCAGCTCCCACTGATGCATATTTAAGATAGTCGATGACTGAAAGGAGCCCCACCCACCCACACTCACACACTACCACTATCACCGCTCGGCTCATGCCGTAGCTCCCGAGATCCCCCAGTGAAAGGAGTCCGTGTTTAAAACACGAGGATTTTCTGTTTGCACACAAACACCGCTCAAGAGGAGGACCCCCATACTTCATGCTGCATGCAAAGGCTGGTTTTTGCCTGTTTATTTCAAATGTCGGTGTCACGGTGCATCAAAACGGCTAAAAGGCTGTCTCAGTCCGCGTTCATTTAACGGACACTAATATGTGCACATTCTGCATCAATGAGCAGTGCATGCTCGCAGGCACATGCAGATTGCGAGGTCTCACAGAGAGAAATGATGGATTACTGAGACTCTGGAGCTTAGAGAATCACAGAGCTCTCCCCACAACAATAATCTAGTACAACGATCGCATCATGCCTTTCCCCTACATCCAAGCCCAAATGGGTTAATCTCCATAATAACGAGAGTCATACATGTGAATCTGCCCGATGCCAAACGTACAGCAATGCATGCTTGAGGTCATGTTTCACAAATTATTGTGCATTACTGCAATGAAATCCAATCTTTTGAATTACAAAGTGTAGCACATCAAAGCAATATCCGGTGAAAATGGCATGCATATGTGACCATCCATGACATGCTATTGATTCACCTACTGTATTTCTGATACATTCTGCACAGTGCAGACACTACGCATAAACCTTTGAAAAGCCCAGTGAGAGAAACGAAGCAACAAGGAGCACCAGTTTCATTCATACACAGCAGATACTGGGAAGCAGAGCAAAAGCCTACCTGTATCAGCTCCAACACCAGCTAAGTGTGCTATTCAGCCGGTCTCCTGTCCTACTGCATGGGAGCAATGTATCAAATATTAACAGAGGGCTGTGCCTTCCGGAGGAGACGAGTGAAGAATTCCCTCCTACTAGACGAGCGGAGAGCGCGATGGCACGGCACGGCACGGCACAGCGAGCAGCAGCCTGCTAACGACTGGAAACAGGAGCGGCGGACCCTGCCAGTCGCTCGCCTGCTCCTCTCCCAGCGCGTTCCATTGCTCTCTTGCCGATGCAGTCAGGGGATACTCGCAACCGTGGGTTCAAGTCTGTTCTCCATGGTCCGTGTGTGTGTGTGTGTGTGTGTGTGTAAGCAGCAGCAGCAGCAGCAGCGGCGGAAGCAGCAGTGTCTCCTCCTCTCTCTGCCTCCTCTTTCTTCTCACACTCCTCACTCCCCCTGGTCTGTGTGTGAGTGTGAGTGTGAGTGTGTGTGTGCGCGGCGCTCTCTCTCTCTCTCTCTCTCTCACACACACCCCCTATCTCTCACACTCCCTTGTATCTTCACTCTCTCCCTCTCCCTCTGTCGTAGTCAGTGGGATGTAGATGTGGTGCTGATGTCGAGCTGGTTGTCCAGTAGGCTGTGGGATTCTTTTTGATCAATCCCTCCTCAGAAGGTCCTGTCACAGCAGTGCAGATGGCGTCTGGCTCTGGAAGAGACCCTCCAGCCTTCTCTTAGGAGCCTGAGCCTCGGCGTGGAGCGTGCGTGGAGCAAGCGGACAAGAGCAGCAGCGGTGGCAGCAACCTCCCACTTGTCTCAGACGGAGCGTAATGTGCTTAGTGGGAGCGGCGGCCGCCGGGTTAGGTGCGTGTGACGTGGGGTGGGGTGGGGGAGAGCAGCAGAGCCACATCAGTGGCCGGCATCAATGTGAGCGGTCAGAGGCTCGGACCCCCATCTGCCTGGGGATGGCATGCAGCCACAGCCATGTCTCACTCCCTCTCCCCTGCCTGCCACATCAGCCAAACATGACCTCCAGCGATAACTGGACCACAGTTCCACCGGAATCTCTCATGATTTCCTCCTGCTTTTGCTGCCGCGACTCTCTCGCTCTCCCTCTCTACAGTTCCATCTCTCTCAGCTCGACACCCCCATCTAATTATGCCTATCTCTGGAATTGTATATATATTACTATATTCAACTTCAACAACAATATTATAAACACATTGACAAATTTAATATAATTTGTCAATGTGTGTATATGTGTGTATGTGTGTGTGTGTCTGTTTGTGTGTGTACATGTATAGTACTTTATAGCAATATTGACAATATTCATAGAGTAAAACCCTTACAGCTTGTTATTGAGTGCTAATTTGGCTCCTCTGCTTAAAGCGTTTCCTTTTCTGGTATGTTTGTGTCCTCATTTTATGCTAAGGAAATGGCACAAACGTCATGCAATCTCACAGTTTTCACTAATTGTCTTGCTTTGTACCAAAATTAAATAATACGCTTCCACGGAATCAGGAGGAAGGCAAAAATCGGGGGAGGGGTGGAAGGATGCGAGCCAAAAAGACAAGCGTTCAAAGGGGCAAAGAGAAGAGGGATTGCAGGCTGATAGGAGAGGAGAGAAATAGAGAGGCTGAGACACAGGAAACAAGGATGGGGGAGAATGAGACACAAACACACAGAAAGATTAAGTGTCCAACATTGCGTGGCTGGAGCTCGCCCCCTAATGGTGAGTATGGGAACATGCCATAGTGAATGCTTCTGTAGGGCTGGAGTGTAAACACGGCCAATCGTTTATCAGGCACAGGAGCTCATGCATGCATAATGCTCCCTCTCTGAGGCTGGCACTGGGGACCACACTAACCCCGGGCTCAGACGCACTCCTCTGATGCTCCTCTCCCTGTCTCTCCATTAAGCCACACTGCACAGGAGAGAAAAACAGCCAACAGATATCTGCCACAAGGCTATCCAGGCTATGGCATTTTAAGTGCAAATGTCTACTGAAAAGATCTAGCTTAAGCGCGGAACAGCATTCAACAAAATAGGGGTGGTATCATTTTGGATATGCGTTAGGTAGTCATTTCAGGAATGAATAATATTTGACCTGGCCAGGTCCAACAGTCACCGGAGTGGAAGCCAAGGCTCCATATGGGCATATGCTCGGGTTTCTGTGGTGTCAAAGGAAACTGAAAATGTGAGGGATGTCCTGCTGACTGGAGAGATCCTCCTACTTGCTGTCGGGGAGTCTGCGGGCCAACTGGACCAGAACTACAACCACCTGGGCATCTGGCCCCATCACCGCGGAGCCCTGAGCCTACAGCTCGCCCTGCACACTCGTACCGCTTCAGTGACCTACATATGGTCGCTCTGGCAGTACAGCTACATGTTTGAGTACCCCAGGCTTTACCAACAGCTGACTGTAAACAGTTAGGATCGCAAGCGAGCTCTGTCTATGTGCCAGTGTAAACACATTGCCACTCTTGGGTCTAAAGAAGCAGTAGTACTCAAGCACATGGATGGTAAGCCCAAATTCAACAGAGTGAGATTACCAGAAATCCTGTGCGTACGGTAGCTTGGCCATTTCAAGTAAGGCTTATCTCGTTAACATGGGTGATATAGAAAAAAAAGAAATTAAACATAAAAATCCTAATGGCAGGAATTGGCATTTTAAAAAAAAAAGACTAGAAGTCTACAACATGTTTTGTCACACTATGCAGCCTATTTTCTTCTTCACCCAATATGTGCACCGAGAGCAGGGAGGGTCACTCTCTCTGACATTTAAGAAAATTACAGACGCCAGTAGAATGAAAGGTCAACTATCAGGGAGCAAAATATGAGGCCTCCTGTTGAGGCCATCTGAGGAGTCCTGTGTGTTATGCTGGGCCTCTATTGGCCATTGGTCACAGGTGGGGTTGGGGGAGGTGTTATGGTTCAATTACAACTGTTCTCTGAAACACAATGAAAGTGTTAAAGTCAGGATTCAGCGCTCTCTATTACTCTTCTACATTTTGCATTACTCATGTGACAAATCAAATATAATTCATGATTTTTATACATGACATAGATATTATACAAAATATATTAGCTTATATACAGTAGCGCCAGAGTTGGACTGCTGCATGGATGGTTAACTGCTTCTTGAATGTTTTGAGTCTATAAAACTCTAGCAATGTCTTTAGGACTGGTGCAATGCAGATAAAATGCTCTTCCCTCTGCCTGCTACCGTGCACAGTCCGGTGCTTAAAGACAGATAAGCCTGTAACAGGTCCCTGAGTCCATGACCCAGAAAGTCATATCCCAAAACAGGCTGATGCAACCTTTTTGTAGCCATAGCAATTCTACAATAGTCTTCTCTAGAAAGCGCACAGAAGTGTTTGATGTCAAGGAAACCATCTCTAGCATGTTGTCACTGGAGATCACACTATGCAGGTGCAGGCATTTTGGGCGACTGGAGAGCTCCCTCTAGAGTCAAAATATATGTATTACTCTGC
Organism: Sardina pilchardus; assembly: GCF_963854185.1. Lineage (NCBI taxonomy): Eukaryota > Metazoa > Chordata > Actinopteri > Clupeiformes > Clupeidae > Sardina > Sardina pilchardus. The sequence goes on along the minus strand of NC_085004.1, from coordinate 32,186,078 downwards.
TGTTGTAAATAGCAAACCTCCCCACCCTGTGCCTCTGTTGTGGAGGTGAAAGATTATCAACAGGCAAAAACTCTCTCCAAATAGACAGGGAAAAATCCAGAACGATCTAATAAAGGTCACTACCAAACTTTTCTCAATTGATTCTATAGTACTTTTCCGCGTAGAATCCATTTCTGCTTGGGACATTTTTATATCACGCATAGTTAATGAGATAATTTGCATATTTGAAGACATTAGGGCAATTCCATATCAGTTGGAACAGGTCCGACACCATGGTCCTCAGTTTTTCCTGATTTTTGGTCCAAATGTTCCTCCATGCCTCATTGGAAGAAAACCAAAATTTTAGCTGGGTATCTTGTTTAGTTTCTGAGATATGGCTCTTCAAATGTGGTTAGACGTGTCCTAAAAAAAGGCTGAAAATTCCTGTATTTAATGAGCACCACTTTTTTTTAAACCCCTCTCCTCTCTTAAGGCTACCATATTATTTTCTAAAAATTTGAACACTGGGGCAGTACCCTGTGTTGTTGTCCAAAATCACAAAGGAATTACAGTCCTTCCCACCATTGGAGACTTATCCATCGAAACAAACCCATATTTTTTTTGAAAGCAATGAAAAAAAACCCTGTTTTTGTTCTCTTATGGTCATGAATGCCTAGCACTCACATTTTTAAAACTCTACATATTTATAGTCCATGAGTAAGAGAACATGTTGATAAAAAATTGAGATGTTTTTTTTTTCTTATTTCGAGGCTATGAGCCTTCAAAGTTGGCCAAAATGGCGTTTTTTCCTAAAAATGCCACTTTTATTGCCTTTTTCCAAGGACAAGATGAAATGCAAATCCAACATTTCTTTTTTTCTGCAATAGTGTGGCACTTCGTAGACCATGTGAATGTGGTAGATCCAACCTGTCCATTCTAATATCCCCACAGCACATGTCTGAAGTTAGAAAAAATGAAAAATAGGTGTTGGTTTGATTTGTATGAACCTCTTAGAAGGACAATATGGGGTGTAAACCCATTTTTTCTGTTTGAGGGATCAGAATGCCATCTTGTAAATAGGATAAAAATGTTGTATCCCATTTCTACTCTTTAGTGATCCCTTAAAATATGTCCAAAAGTTGTCAAAAATGAAAAAGGCAACTAAATTGAGGGGCTTAAATGGCCAAGTGGATCAAGTCACACAAGGTTAAAAATGTAATATAGGACAGATGAGAAACTGAGGGAGAACACTGTGAAATGTTTAACCCTGTTACGATGGCCTTTGAACCCACTGTGTCCCTAATATAATGTGATAACCGGAAGTTGGTCTAAAACAGGAAATAAACTTTAAAAAGGCTATATCTAGAGAACGGAAGGTCATAGAAATAAACATTCACTTCTTGCTTGATCCTCATGGGCGAATTATGTCTGATGGAGCAAATCAGATTGAGTCTACGACCTTTCGTTCAATAGTTGTTCGCAAAAAACTATTTCCCATTGAAAAAAAACAAAAAACTGTAAGTGTTGAGGCCAAAATCATGGTTTGAGATATTGTGTAAGAGTATGTTTCAGACCATTTGGAGTTGATCGGTACCCACTTTGTGTGACATAAAAAAATATTATTAATTTAACTTATGGATGGATATGGATGACCAAAAAGTGTAGGATTTTCACTGGTCCTAGGGTTATGTTTATCTAAGTGGATCTCAGGTTAACTGTCCAGGGATACCATTAGAACAAATCACAATGCATGCTGCATCCAACGGTAACTCCAACAGCAACCAGGAGACAATATGCTTCATGCAGAAGAAATTTGTTTAATGAGAATGAACCTCAGTTAGGGACACAGTGGGTTCAAAGGCCATCATAGCAGGGATTATACATTTAACAGTGTTCTCCCTCAGTATCTCTTCTGTCTTATATTTCATTTTTAGCCTTGTGACTTGATCCACTTGGCCATTTAAGCCCCTCAATTTAGTCGCCTTTTTCCCCCCATTTCTGACAACTTTTGGACATATTTTAAGGGATCACTAAAGAGTAAAAATGGGATATAACATTTTTATCCTGTTTACAGGATGGCATTCTGATCCCTCAAAAAGATAAAAATGGATTTACATCCCATATTGTCCTTCTAAGAGGTTCATACAAATCAAACCAACACCTCCTTCAGCCAAGACATTTTTTCATTTTTTCTAGCTTCAGACATGTGCTGTGGGGATATTAAAATGGACAGGTCGGATCTACCACATTCACAAGATCTACAAAGTGCCACACTATTGCAGAAAAAAATAAATGTTGGATTTGCATTTCATCTTGTCCTTGGAAAAAGGCAATAAAAGTGGCATTTTTAGGAAAAACGCCATTTTGGCCAACTTTGAAGGCTCATAGCCTCGAAATAAGAAAAAAAAACATCTCAATTTTTTGTCAACATGTTCTCTTACTCATGGACTATATATATGCAGAGTTTTAAAAATGTGAGTGCTAGGCATTCATGACCATAAGAGAACAAAAACAGGCTTTTTTTTCATTGCTTTCAAAAAAAAATATGGGTTTGTTTCGATGAATAAGTCTCCAATGGTGGGAAGGACTGTAATTCCTTTGTGATTTTGGACAACAACACAGGGTACTGCCCCAGTGTTCAAATTTTTTGAAAATAATATGGTAGCCTTAAGAGAGGAGAGGGGTTTAAAAAAAAGTGGTGCTCATTAAATACAGGAATTTTCAGCCTTTTTTTTAGGACACGTCTAACCACATTTGAAGAGCCATATCTCAGAAACTAAACGAGATACCCAGCTAAAATTTTGGTTTTCTTCTAATGAGACATGGAGGAACATTTGGACCAAAAATCAGGAAAAACTGAGGACCATGGTGTCGGACCTGTTCCAACTGATATGGAATTGCCCTAATGTCTTCAAATATGCAAATTATCTCATTAACTATGCGTGATATAAAAATGTCCCAAGCAGAAATGGATTCTACGCGGAAAAGTACTATAGAATCAATTGAGAAAAGTTTGGTAGTGACCTTTATTAGATCGTTCTGGATTTTTCCCTGTCTAAAAGGGCTATATCTACTGACAAGGTCATGTTTCATGATTCTTGAGAAATGTGTCAGGTCGCTGTTCTTGAAGTTTTCTATTTGGTTTTCTCGGTTGCAACTTGCTACATCTACGCTGTATAGTTAAGCTAGGTGAACGATCTGCCTGTAAATGGCTTCATGAAGGTGAAAATCTTCCATAGTGTACCTTTAAGAGTCAACCTTTTAGAAATATATTTATAAACAGTTGCAGAAAAAGCAACCCAAGTCTGGCTCACAAATAAGGTGTCTTAATGCTTCATAGAACTGTTGAAAGAAAACAAGTGGTCCAGAGCACCTTTAATGGAACACGTCCAGACATGCCAAAGTAGGCAGGAAGTAAGAATTAGCTCCTTATAAACCTTTTCTCCAGTTTCACTCACTGTGAAAGACACTCCAGAATGAGGCAATGGTGTGAGACATCAATAGTTTAGAGGAACAAATAAATAAATAAATAATAAACACCTGGGGAGATGAACGAAGTCCAGTTCTTAGCTGTTCCGGCACTCTGTGCGAGAACTCCAGTGTTTGTGCTCTATTTCCCCGGCAGGAATCCACCAGAGAGGTATGTGGGAGTGTTCTGATTGGACCCTGCTCTACAAGCACAGATCTGAGCACAGTGCGCAAGTACATTCAAAACCAAGCAAGCAGCCCCAGCAGTGCCCTCAGGATCCTAAACGCTCTTCTTGTTCACCCAGATGGTTTGCAGAATACAGGATGCCACTACACATAAGTGCCCTCCAGAATGTACTTGACAGAATAAGGCAAATGCAGTGAATTCACAGGAAAGAAAAAAAATCACAACTTGCGGCGGTGCCTTGCCTTGCGAGCACTCCATTTGCTCCAGTGTGGAAGGAAAACAGCAAGCTGGAGGAAGGGGCTGCTTATACTAGGAGCCTATTAAATGCAGTCAGTGCTCCAAGCCAATGGAATGTAATTAATCTATCATTTACATCTGCACACCTGCACCACAAAGACTCACAGAGGGAAGGAAACGCACACTGAAAAGCGAACATTGCTATCTTCCAGCAGACACTTTGTGAGATGCGGAGGACTGGCAGAAAGTACATCACAGAGGAGTCCTAGGGAAAGGCGGTGTGCTCAGAGAACAAACGAATGCAATCTTTGCTTTTCAATTATCAGTAAAGGCTTACATTCATAAAAGCCCTCGTTCAGTCTCAGCATTTGATACAGGCTGATTGTGGAGATAAGATCATGTCAGTTCACTGTATATCCAGTGCGTATATACGCCCATAACTGGGACAAGAATGAAAGGTAGGAATGAGAGGGAAATGAATAGGGTTGCAAAAGACAATAGGGTCTCACATTTCCAAGTAAAAACAAACTAAAAAAACGCTGACTGGTCTATTAAAAAACAAGAGTCTGTAATTATTGGTAAAATGGCAGTCAATTATTTCTGTGATATGTATACAATTTGCAATATTAACCTGTATGTACCTCCATGAATGTAATGAAATAAAGACAGAAGCTGAAAGATAGGCTACCAGCCCTCTCTCAGCTCTTCCAAAGTTCTTTTGAGTCCTCTCACTGAATTCCCCATTGGATGATTATTTGATTCAGTCAGGAATAACATAAATATTGTATTTTACTGCCAAACGTAGTGTTTTATTGCCAGGGTGTAGCAATTTGATATGAATTGATATTTTGATATAAAAGACACTGTTATTTTATGGTCATCATAATCCTCTACAAAACCAAACAGCCAACACAGTGTTCAGTGGAGGCAGACACGTACGGGAGAGATGCCAAGGCAAGAAAATTCAATTCACAAGCACCCTGGGTGCTGCTCTCTGCCTTACTGTTTTCTTTCACACAAAACACACACACACACACACACACACACACACACACACACACACACACACACACACACACACACACACACCTGGTGACGGGGGGCTGCTGGGATTTACTAACACTCAGCGCCTGACAAGACAGACCCCATGAACTTTAGCCACTGACTGAGTCAACTTCCTGTAAATATAGGTTTAAGCACACAGTCCCAGTTTGTTTTGAAAGGATGCAACAGTTTGATGTGCCAAACAAAAGATGAAAAGATTCTCCTTCGTAAAGGTTTGCTTTGCTACATGAGAAATACAATAATGACCTGCTAGAACTGAAATGAACGCCATGAGGAGAGAAAGGTATTCAGCAGATGGCTGTCTGTTGTTAGAGGGGAGGCAGCACACCGGCATCTACTGTACAGCATTGCTGGAGCTCATAAGGAAGCGTAAAGCACTGTTATTCTTCCACGGCTCTAGGTAGAGTCCCTGAGCTGACTTCTGACATGGATAAAGACGCTTAAAGTTCCATTGAGAAGAGCTCTCTCTAAACATGGTGGGCAGCAATGAATAGTCTCTCCATTGCTTTGCCAGTGACTGTGGGCCAGTGATTCACTGGTAAATCATTTCTGTGGTCCAGCAGTGTGACCCCATATCCCAGAGCAGTGGCATGATCTAAACCCAGGCAGCCTGGATTTAACCTGAGTTCTGTCAACCTGATTCATTTTCCGATGTCATCACTGTAAATATAAATACGTCACTAGAAATATGTGTTTTTTTTATCGGATATACTGTATCAGGGACACATTTGCCGGTATCCTTTGCTCATACCACAATAATGACAAATAGACTGTTTTGATTGGCAGGTGGCAGGTTTCCTAATATGTCTGTACTGGTACTGGTAGGGTAATGTATAGGTAAGGTATAAAGTTAGCCAGATGAAAAAAATCCATATCAATGCTCTGTAAACTTGCCTCCACCTCATGCCATGTTTTCTGTATAATAGGACATCTCAGCTGGCATTATCCCTTAACTAGTAGCCAGACGTTGGGCAGTAGATATGTGAAAAGGCTAAGTTAGCAAATACAATCACTTCAGATGAAGTGAGAAAGAAGAGAAACACAAACACAAGCTAGGGGGAGGACTCTGAAATCAGTGACTAATTCAAAGCTGGTTCCTTTCATGTGCAAGATACTCACACCTGTCATCCTAAACAGGCACAACAATATCTGTCACTTAATGAATAAACAATGAAGTTCTACCCAAGTCCTTAGAAAGTTACACTTGCTGTCAAAAAAAAAAAAAAAAATCATTTTCTCAAGCAACTTCCCCACTGGGGAATTCTGCTTGCTGATAGGGAGCTGAGCAAGGAAAGGACTCTGTGTCCCGGATTGTTAATGCTTCCCTACAGGGACCCCATGTCAGTACCTACCCGACTCCTGCCTTTCAACTCCTCAATCAAGCCCAACATCAGTGCTAGAGACTGCTGCGCTGGTGGGCTCCTCTGGGTTGACACTCTATTACTCTGGGGTGTAGGGTGGAGGCTCAAATGAACAGCATCATACCCCCACCACCTGCTCACTGCTCCCTGGTACAGGAGTTTTAAATGTTTAAAACAAACAAAGTAGAGGTAGAGGTACATGTAAAGTCTATTCATGGGTTTCATCAGGTCCCTTTCCACAGGTGTATAAAGTCAAGCACCTTGATTATCAATGCAGACTGCATGGTGCTGGATTAATACACCTGTGGAAAGGGACCTGATGATGTCCATGAATTAACATTAACAAAATGATTTCAAGATGATATCAACTAATCTAACGTCATAGTAATATTATCCAATCACAAAAGCTTATCCAGAATGGGGTAGGCTTTGCATAATCACAGACAGACGATATGAGGGTAGTTGCCTATAGCAGTGTTGATGGTGTCAGTTTTTATCGACACACACATATATTTTCTTTGAAACGTAAACAATTGCGTTTCAAACCTTCAGTTACAAGAATTATGTGTTTGTTGTGCTTTGGTGAGGATTCAGTCAGAGCTCAATGTAAGTAAGTAAGTAAGTAAGGTTTATTTATAGAGCACATTTAACCACAGCTCACACTGTCCAAAGTGCTGTACAAAGTGCATAAACTAACAAATAAAATATAGGATAAAATAGATAAGCAAATAAATACATATACAGAACAGTGATTTAGGCTAAGATGACATCAACAGACAATCAATGTGGCAATTTAAGTTTAACTCGACTGCTGTTCCACCCCTTGGAAATCAGAGATTAACCAAGCATGCCTGAACCTAGTCTTGCAAGCCATTCACAAAGGGGGGAATTCTCCACTTTGTGCGTAAGCTTTTTTTTAATGGAAGAGTAGTGATTAATTTAAAAAAGAACCAGACTGATCCACCACCTCCTTAATTTAGGTTGATATGAAAACGTGTTACGTGGACTTTCTCACTGACCTTCTGAATGCAATTTAAATCCAGATAGATCACTAACAAGTCTATTATTTTGAAAATGTAAGCAAGGTGAACTGAATAAAGAATGGCCTACAGTGAAATGGTATGTCATCACAAAGCCTAACAAAGAAATGACTTCACAAAATTTCACTTTTGCTTTGAGGTTTGTTTGTAAAGAGTAAAGATGTGCTTGAGGTGGGTCGATTCATAATTTTTAAAACTCAAGAACGTTGAAATGGCAGCTACTTCTAATAATGGCCGCGTTTCCAGATTCGTTAAGAAGCTCTTAAGTGCCAAGATCTTCTTAGGAGCACATTCTAAGAACGCAGCCAATGTCAATTTATCTATGCTAACGATTCCGTAGACTGACACCTGCAGCTTCGAATACAGTACAGAGACTGGCAGAACAATGGCAACCTCCATGACAAACGAACGACAAGACAGAAACAATGATGCTCGACAATAGTCCAACCGTTGCTACTACTGTTTACCACCACAGTCCCTTTCGGCTTTGCATCTATAGTCACCCCCTATCGCTGATTGGTAAATGTTAGTGAACTATTGTGTTCCAGACCAGTATCTCCCTGAAAGGAGATTTAGATGTGGCCAGGCTAGTGCTGACCAATTCTCAATTAAGGCTAACTTAAATGAATGACCAAAGAAAGGGAAACACATGACTATATGTCACAGGTACACAACAATACCCATTATAAAAAATACTGGAGTGGTGGAAGATCTTTGTCACCTCAGCATTTCTGTGTGATCTGCAGTTTCAGCTATGCAAATATTACACTCATTGTACTACAGTACAAACTTGTAATCTAAAGTCTCATTTCTGCAGCCTATCTGTAGGTGACTTTGGACAAAAGTGTCAGCTAAATGAATAAATGCAATTCATGTAAATGTAAAATCAAAAGCTAGATGTAGTAGCATACATTAGGCTGCCCTGCACAAGTGCACATTGATGATAACAGAAAAGGCCAGAAGCAAGAAGCTACATGTAGAATAAACAACAGATGGCACCACAATGGAGATCTGTGGAGTGCTGCCCAAATAACGCCCTCGTCTCCCCCGTCTCTTCTGAGGTAGCCAATATTGGGTGTGTGGCAGTCAAAGGTTCTTCATTCACGGTTCCTATGTGCATAGGTCAGCTTGTTAAAGCACTAAGAATGTCTACACAGGGCAACAGGATTGATGGCTATATTCTAGTATGTCAATCCCCTTCTAGACAAGCCCAAGACGAGGCATATTTCACCAACAATGTCAAATCCTTGTTCAGTCAGTTTTGGACCATGTGTTCACACAGAGGACAACAAAGTGCTGGAATGATCCTTTCCCAATACACTTCAACTGGCAATGCCACCGCTTCAGTTGGCTCAGGTCCATCCATGCAACAGTGCCCAAAATTACCACACACTAAACACTCTCTGAAGGAAAACTACTATTTAATAATAACATAATGTTCATATGATCATATATTTAACATAATCTAAGGAATACAACAGTAAGAAAAGCTTACTCAAATATTGTTTGAGGTTCCATAGCCCAAGTGTTTAATAAATAAATAATTAGATGGTGTGGATCAGTAAATGAATTAGATAATTAGCATTATTACATTTAATTTGTATATGATCAATCTGCAGACATAATTCTGTTCCCTTTAGTCTAGCACACAATAGTCCATCATGATCAAATATGTCTTTATAAGACATGAACTGTGTATTTTTCCTCTGGACAATTAATAATCCTAACAGATATGCTGGATTGTTCAATGCACCGATATTTTAAACATTAAACCAATACTATTGCGGGTTTTCCGGTTTGGCAAATGAGTGGATAGACGTGAAATCAAGAGCTCCCGGCGTATGAAGTAATAAACCATCGAAAAGTCTCAATTCAAACCCGCAATCAGAGAGGGGATGAGTAGTAAAAGGGAACAGACCAAAAAAGAAACGGAGAAGAAACAAAGAGAGCGAGAAAAAATGGGTGATAGAAAGGAAGATCACAGGTCAGATGCAGCTAACGACGACATGCTAGCTAGCATGAAAGCTGGCTTCGACAACGTGTCTAAGCAGATTGTGACTAATAGCGAAGAAAACCGAAAAGAAATGAAAGACATTCGAGAGAGTATTCAAAATCTGGGAAGTATGTTGAGACAAGAACTAGCCACTTTTAATGAGGAGATGGGCAACAGGTTCGAGGCCATCGACAGGGGAATGGAGGCTCAGAGTAGAGATATTTTGGACATTCAAGAGCGTGTGGTGGAAACCGAGGAATGGAACGCAGATTTGAAAGACATTCTCGCCTCTTCCCTCAAGCAGCAAAGGAGGCTGCAGGAGAAGGTAAATGACTTAGAAGGGAGATCGAGAAGGAACAATATTCGAGTTTGGGGAGTACCAGAGGGCACAGAGAAGGATTCGACACCTGAGTTTATAGAGCGTTTGATTCGCGAGGAGCTTAAACACGAGGAAGATGTTAATATACAACGAGCCCACAGAGCGTTGGCCCAGAGACCAGCACCAGACAAGAACCCCAGAGCTATCATTGTTAACTTTCTGCAGTACAAAACCAAAGAGGACATCCTCAAAAAGGCATGGCAGACGAAAATCGAGATTGGGGGAAAGAGAGTGACGTTCGATCACGACTACTCAGCGGAGGTGGCTGCAAAGCGCCGTAGCTATGCGGGTCTGAAGAGAGTTCTAAAGGAAGAAGGGATCAGATTCCAGTCGCCGCTAACGGCTTTGAAAGTCCACTGGCAAGGAGGCGTCAAGACATACGGTAGTCCACAAGAAGCTGCGCAGGCAATGAAGGAGAAGGGAATGAAGGTGGATGGTCTGATAGAGGAACAACCGACGTTGCAGCAGCAGCTGGAGACCGCTTTCAAGTGGCGCAGAGTGGGAGACCAGGAGAACGACGTCGCTGGGAGAGCCAGGGAGGAACTGAGGCGGTTCTCTAGGAAGGAGTGAGAGGAGGCGAGTTTTGATAATTTGGTAGAAATTACGATCTTTGATATCTTCTAATTTTTTTTGCTATTTTGGTATTCCTACTACTCTCATACTGTATTGGGCTGTTTTTCTGAAACTTAATGTAGACTAAGTAGCCTAGCCTACAGGCAAATTTTATTTGGACGGAGGATGAGGGGAAACTAGCTTGGACTAGGCTACACTATGCCCACCCAGGTTTTGTTTTTTGTTTTGTTTTTTGTTTTTTTTCCCCCCTCTCTCTAAGGATTATGGGTGATATTCCATTCTCCATTATGTGGGAAAGTTTGGACAGGGTGGGTAAAGATATATCCCTAATGTTTATGGGCTTTAAAATAATCACAAGGTCAAGGCCGGGAGTGATGGTTGGAGTAGGATATGTTGGACATTTTTAGTGAATACGGAAGACTTCAATTTGGAGAGTTTTCCATCGCTAAGGGGGGCCCTCTTACGAGAGGATTTCCCCTCTCCCCACCAACAGGGGAAATGGGGAGAGATAAAGAACCCCAGTTTATTATGGGAGATCACTTTTTTGTTTACTGTTACTCAGCTGTTGCTGATGGTTTGTGTGTGTCCATGTTTAGCTTATGGGTAATGAAAGTGTATTGGGGAACTGATGTATAATGCAGTGTGAGGATGTTAAAGTGGTATCACTGAATGTGAATGGACTGAGTAGTCCAATTAAGAGGGGGAAGTTTATGACCAAATTCAGGAAAGAAAAAACTCAGGTACTTTTTCTGCAGGAGACACATTTGTCTATAGAGGAACATGAAAAATTAAAGCGATTTGGGTATAACAACACCTTTTATAGCACCTATCACAAGTACAGTAATAGGAGAGGGGTAGCCATATTAATAGCAAATTCAACCAAATTTGAACTTGAAAAAGAAATGTGTGATAGGGAGGGAAGGTATGTAATGGTAAAGGGGAAATTAGAGGGACATAGAGTGACACTGATCAATGTATATGCATCTCCTGATAGCAAGAAGGCCTTCTTTGAATCATTATTTGACATCATCAATGTAGAACTAGAGGGGATCTTAATATGTGGAGGAGACTTCAATATGGTGATGAACTATAATCTAGATACGACTAGTACAAAGAAGAATAGGACATGGCTTAATAGATATATGAATATGCAACTGGTTGATTTGGGAATAGTAGATGTTTGGAGAGACCTACATCCCTTGAGGAGAGACTATACACACTATTCAGACCCACATCAAATGTACTCACGGTTAGACTATTTCTTCATGACAAAGGGAGATATGCATAGGGTAGAGGACTGTAGGATAGGGGTAGCAGATTTATCAGACCATAACGCAGTCTACCTGACAATTAACCTAAACAAGAAAAGGAGGACTACAGTGTGGAGAATGAATGTGGGGGTACTGAATGACAAAGACCTGGTGGAAAGGACAAGAATGGATATAAATAGGTATATAGAGGAAAACGATAATGGGGAGGTTGACCCAGCCATTCTTTGGGATGCACTTAAGGCTGTTATTAGGGGGAATTTGATGACACAGACAACGCTACGCAAGAAATCCAGACAAGCAAATTTTCAGACGCAAATTGGTTGCTTAAAAGACTTGGAGAGAAAACATAAGGCTACAAGTGACCCAGAGGTACTTAGACAAGTGAAAGAAACAAGGAAGAAAATTGATAATATCTTAATGTCAGAAGTGGAAAAGAAGGCTAGATTTGTCAAACAAACCTATTATGAGGGAGGCCCCAAAGCAAGCAGATTACTGGCTAGACGTATAAGAAAACAGCAAGCATTGAACACCATATACAAAATTAGAGACCCCCAAACTAATGATTTGCTTACTGAACCACATGAAATAGAGAGAGTATTCAGGGAGTATTATCAAAACTTGTACACACAACCAGCAATGGCAGATGAATATGATATGAGAAACTTCCTGGATAGGCTGGATCTACCATCAATAGGGAAAGAGCAGAATACATGATTGACTGCTGACATCACTGAAGAGGAAATGGAGAGGGCGATATCTAGGATGAAGAACAATAAGTCTCCTGGCAGTGATGGATTCCCCTCAGAATTTTATAAAACATTTAGGCAAGAGCTGTCCCCGGTATTGTTGGCCTCATTTAGACATACAATTAAAGAAGGGAAAATCCCACCCTCATGGAGGGAGGCCATCATCACAACCATACCCAAGGAGGGCAAGGATAAAGAGCACTGTAGCAGTTATAGACCAATATCAGTACTAAATGTGGACTATAAGATGTACACCTCAATAATCTCCAAAAGATTTGAGACATTCATGACTGATATTATAGACGAAGACCAGACTGGCTTTATTAAAGGTAGACAGACACAGGACAATATTAGGAGGATGATACACATTGTAGAAGAGACTCAACAAATGAACAAAAGTGCAATTTTAGTTAGTGTAGACGCAGAGAAAGCTTTTGACAGTGTCAATTGGACTTATTTATATCAGGTGTTAGAAAGATTTGGTTTCAATGAGAAGTCTGTTCAGTGTATTAAAGCGTTATATCAAGAGCCAACTGCTAGGATCAAGGTGAATGGTAGTCTCACAGACCCCTTTTGTTTGGGTAGGTCTACTAGACAGGGGTGTAGTCTCTCTCCAACTCTCTTTGCGATATTCATAGAGCCATTGGCACAGGCGATTAGGCAGAACCAGGACATCAAAGGGGTGGAGGTGAATGGTAGAGAACATAAGATAGGACTGTTTGCAGATGATGTGGTAGCCTACTTGGAGCGACCTAGTGAGTCCTTTCATGCGTTGATGAACCTACTGGAGGAGTATGGATATTACTCAGGATACAAACTTAATGTTACCAAAACTCAAATCTTAGCCATAAACTATGCCCCTACACCAGAATTAGAGGAGAAATACAAAATTAAGTGGAATTCAGAAATAATTAGATATTTGGGAGTGAACATCACACGGGGAATGGGGAAGTTATATAATGCAAATTACATTCAGATTAATCAGGAACTCAGGAGGGATATAGGAAGATGGTCAATACTACAATTAGATCTTAGTTCAAGGATAGAAATAATTAAGATGAATATACTACCGAGACTACTGTACCTGTTCCAAACCCTGCCAGTTATGATACCACAGAAACAGTTTATGGAGTGGGATAGATGGATATCCAGGTTCATTTGGGGCGGTAGGAGGCCAAGGATTCGATTTAGCACCATGCAGCTCCCCAAAGACAAAGGGGGCATGGCAGTGCCAAAACTACAAGACTACTTCTATGCTGCACAGCTCAGGGCTGTCACTTGCTGGTGTAATAGAGAATATATAGCTAGATGGAAGGATATAGAAATGAAGGTAGGGGCTAGCCCAGTACAAATATTAATAACAGATAGGGAATTGTTTCAGAGGGAAGAGGGATTGTTGGACCCAGTAGTTAAATTCACATTGGGGATTTGGTACATAGTAGTGAGAAAGTATGGGCTACAGACTGAAGTAAAGATCCTGAGGTGGTTAACCCATGACACAAGATTCAAACCAGGAATAAGAGATTGGGGCTTTGAGAGATGGGCACACAGGGGTATTACAGCAATATGTACACTAGTTGAGAAAGGGGAAATGCAGAGCTTTCAGGCTTTAAGGGAGAAATTTGATCTGGAGGCAAATGAACTTTTTAGATATTTTCAGGTGAGGGATTATTATTTGAAAGAAATAAAGTTAGAAGAACCCCAAAAACAGAATGTGATTATTAAAATAATGGTAAATGCATATGAAGGAAGAAAATGTAGAGTAATTTCAGCCCTATACCAGGCTCTTGGTGCCAGTGAGAGTAATCCAACTGCCTATATTAAAGAAAAATGGGAAAAAGAGCTTAGTGTAGAAATAACTGAAGACGATTGGTATAATGTGTGCAGGGTTCAACACTCAGCCACTGGTTCAAGGGTATGGCGAGAATTTGGGTGGAAAAACATTATAAGGTTTTTTATAACACCAAAAATTAAGGGGAGATATGCACCAGATCAGAAATCATGTTGGAGGATGTGTGGTCAAGCGGAGGCAGACCATACTCATGTGTTTTGGAAATGTCAAAAGATGGAGGGATATTGGGAGGGAGTGTGGAGTGTGCTGAGGGAGATACTGGGATATGAGATACCCAAGACTTGTTTGGTATTGTATCTAGGGAACATTCCACAAGAAGAGGTACAAGGGAGAGATGAATATCTGGTGAAAGTATTACTGGTAGCTAGTAGGAAGGCAATTACAAGGGCCTGGTATAAGATAGACCCCCCAACTACAGAACAGTGGCTGAGCATAGTAGAAGAGATTTATGATATGGAGAGGTTCACACACACCTTGAGAATGAGGGAGGAACAGTTTCAAGGGAAATGGGAGAAGTGGCATTACTACAGATTGCTGGGGGGTGAGGATGATACCACAACTAATGACAACTAAACAGGGGGAAAAAACTGCTGCATTGTGACTGAATGGAAGGACCTATAAGCTGTTAATGGAAGTGTTGTTGTGTTTTGTGTTGTGTTTTTTGTTTGTTTGTTTGTTGGTTTTTTTTTCTCTGAAAAAACTATGTATTACTGTATTGAAATGAAACAAACCCAAATAAAAAATAAAGTTTAACCCTCCTGTTGTGTTCATTTCATGTTAATCAGTTTTGTGTTCCCGGTCAAAAATGACCGACCCCAGTATAGTTGATTGTAAATCCATAATTATACATATGTATTCATCGAATGTTGCTATGTATCTTTTAATTAGCTCAAGTCCTTGTGAACATTACATGTTTTAAAGTTCTATTTGCTATTTCTGGCCTGTAGGCCTCATTGACCTGAGCTCATACAAGTCGTTTTTTAGTAAAAATAGCCTAATATATGCATTATTTTGGCTCTAATCAACATTAATATCAATATATTGTGCTATTTATCATGGAATACTTCATGTTCAAATTTAAAAAGAACCTTTGTTTTGAAACCATTTCAAATTTCTAACAGTGGCACAAAATCACATCTTTTGTGTTCCCGGTCAAAAATGACCGACCCTATTTTAGTTGATTGTAAATCCATAATAAGACATATATTTATCTTATGTTGTTATGGATCTTTTAACTAGCTTAAGTTCTTGTGAACATTACATGTTTTAAAGTTCTATTTGCTATTTATGGCCTGTAGGCCTCATTGACCTGAGCTCATACAAGTCGTTTTTTAGTAAAAATAGCATTATATATGCATTATTTTGGCTCTAATAAACATTCAGATAAAAAATATTGGGTTATTATATCACAGAGTGCATTATGTCCAAGTTTTAAAATAATATTTGTTTTGAAACCATTTCAATTTTTTCACAGTTGCACAAAATCATGCCTTTTCTGTTCCCGGTCAAAACTGACCGGTATGATTTTATTTGTAAAGAATGACCATTAATAGTCAATAGCCTGCCTTTTCTGAGCCACAACTGACAACAATCTCTTGAGTAGTTCTTTAATAAGCTGGCACAGGTCTCCTGAGGCATTTTGACCCATTCTTTCATTGTGAATTGTTCCAGCTGCATAGTTTCCGAACATGGACATTCACTTTGAGCACCCGACACAGATTCTCAATTGGATTGAGGTTTGGGCTCTGTGTGGGCCACTCCAGGACCTGGGTTCTGGTATCCTTGAGCAACTGTTGGACCAATTTTGATGTATGCTTTGGATAATTATCTTGTTGGAAGACCCTGCAACGACCTACAGCTAGTCTAAGAGCCAATTTCTGCATATTATACTTCAAAATTTTCATTTTCTTTTTTCATGATGCCATGCACCTGAGCAAGGTTCCCTGTGCCTGAGGCTGCGAAACAGCCCCACAGCATGATGCTCCCACCACCATGTTGAACTGTGGGGTTCAACTTAGGGTTGAAAGCATCTCCCTTTCTTCGCCAAACACTTTTTGTAGTCACATCCATTCATTTCTAATGACCGGTCATTTTTGACCGGGAACACCACAGGTGTACACAAGTTGAATAAAACACACAAAATTGCATCAAAGTTCTCAAAAAATATTTTGTGTGTTCAGATGCCCCATGTGAACAAAGTCATGAAATCTCATGACAATCAGATTAAGTTAACTATATTTTTCAGGGACAAAATGTGTAAAATCGGACAGATTTGACCGGAACACAACAGGAGGGTTAAAAAAAAAAACCAATACTATTGCCTCTTGTAAGGTGACTGAGGGTGTTGTCAGTATCAACATCTGATTTGCTAAGAATCAGAGTCCAGCCTCATGCCATGCAGGAATGTGTCTGGCAGTGATGATTTGGTTTGCTATGACAGATGCAAGTGACGGTAATAACATTCCTTCAGAATTAAGTTTGTCTCACCTCTGGGCTCCTCACGAAACACAAGTAATTAAGTTACACCTGATACTGGTCATTTATTTCTTCAGAGGGTAATGCATTTTCAAAGAGCACATCACTTTAAGCTGGGATTTCGTCCCAACTGAGTGCCTTCATCTGTCAGTGTACTTATGCACACAGCACTGTGAAGCGCTCCCCCACTTTCTCTTCCATGTGACTGGATGAACATATCAAACCATGACATTAGGGATTACTAAATATACTTCTTATATTCTGCTGCGTTGGCCCTTAGGTTAATACTACAAGTGAAATATAGATGATTATTTCCCACTACAGTCTGCTGGGCCATGATGTTAAGCTGCATTTCCATGCTTCACATATTAAGCACACTCAAATACATACAGTGTGTACGGCAACAGTACAGCTGATACACTTTCCATATGTGCTCCATATTCCATATATAATATGATCTGCAAATATGATGGTCTATGTAATGGCAGCAATGTGTAAATTGTCACAACAGGACAAGTGTCCTTCATGGCAAATAGTCTTAAATTGCAGAGCACATCCCTTTCCCTGGGTCATAACTACCTAAGGAAACCTGCTGACGTGAGCTCCGCTCTCTGGCCAGGCAGGGTACAAATGGAGAGGTATGGGCAGCAGTGCTACATTGTAATCCGTTCAAATGGACAAGATCATTTAATCTGTGAGCAGCAAATGTCAGCAACCCACCATCTATGTAGCATTTCACTCTAAGGCAGGCCACTGACCTCATCCATACAGCTCTGAGTCCACGCTGCATCCCTCTGGCACAATGAATCACTCCAAACGACCATGGAAATATCCAGCTGAAGAATCTATGAGAAGCAGACAAATAATTTCAGCGATGTCTAACTCACTTTTATGTTTGGGGTAAACGTTACCATTGCAGGTGCTGTAGATGACACCAACATGGCCCAGGTATTAGGGCTGCTGCCAGGCCTCTGCAGTGGAGAGGGTCGATAAGATGGATTAGTCTGTCCCTACACTGAGGCCCAAAATAGGGACAATACTGGATCCTGGTTTCTCCCTTCCCCCTGGGACTGGGGTCGGTCTGGAAGAGTAGTTAGGCTGCGCCTCAGAATTATTTTAGTCCTCTGAGCTTGAACTAGCATCCTCTCAAAGAAAGGGAGAATGTAATGTTTGGCATACTATAAACCAATCCAATAACAACTGTGAGGTGTCATTCTAGGGCAATTATTCCAACTGTGTAAAGGCATATTCTTAACCTTTAACCTTTAAAAAAAATAAAATGTGTACATACAGCAATTTCCTATGTATTAGCTGCATTGTGTACAATCTGCAGGATAGTGTTTTATGCAAGCTAAAAGAAACAAAAACATCTTAATATCATACTAACTGTCCCTGTGTATTAACCTCATAGCTTAAGAAATGTTGCAAAATCAATGTAAACCGCGGCCAATAGTTGGGAAATGACGGTACAAGACACACCCTCCATGTCATATGTAAGTTATTTTTTAAATCTATAAAGCTTTGATACTCAGCACATAACATGTTTCTTACTTGTTGGGATTCACAAGCATTGTAATAACACTGAGGTAATGCAAGGACATGAGCAAATGTGGATCTTCACCCAACATGGCTTTCAAAGGATGCAGTCAACCCAATAAATTAAAAAAGGGTGAAGTGCGTCATGTCCTTTCAAATATCATTCTTATCTCAAATACCTCCTCTGACTTCAAACATAATGATGTAAAATCTGACTCTTATTCAAAACAGTAAACATGAGTCATATTTACATTGTATGTACTGTATGTTGAGCACACATATTATTTGTGCACTCACGCACACTTGCACATGTTAGTGAGTAAGCACACTCCGAGCAAAGCTGATTTACTCAGCCTTAATAACAAGGAGTGGGATGAGTTGGGGGATCAAGGCTTATAAATACCACGACAGTTGAGATAAAACTTTAAACCTCATCAGCATAGCAAGTGGTATCATGATTAAAGGTTAAGCTAATCGAAAGTAGACTTGATGTAGGGCTTGGACACCTCTAATTACCAGCATCATGCCCTCAAGTGTTTCTCTGTTCTTCTGCCTCACAACAGCAGGCCCACGCATTTCTCAAAGCATGCACATTACTGCGATGGCACAGCAGCTTATATGGAGTGTGGGGTGCTTCGCATGTTCACCAGAGAGTGGGTGGACATTAGAGCAGGTATGATACACGCCTCAGAGTACAACTCAAACAGAACCTCATAAAAGAGAGGACAAGTTCAATCAAGAAAGACACGCTGGCCATATTATTTTGCTCTTCTAGCCAGACTCTGAAAAACACACTGGCCATATTATTTTGCTCATCTAGCCAGACTCTTAAAGAGGTGTCAAAGGTCATATTGGGTACCAGTCAGTTTGGCTATCAGGTTACATTGTATTGGGAATCCCTCATCTCTGCCATCATACTACAGTAATACTAAATGCACATACTGTAAAGCTGTTAGAAGGCAATAAGATAATGTTGTGTGACATGCAGAACTACACAGTGTGTTATTCAGACTGTATGTTGATGTGTACTTAGAGTTTGCTTTAGTTTCCTTTAAGTCATGTTTTCTCTCAGGGTCCCATTATCTATTCATGTCTATTGTCTTCTATTACATTTGTAAATTAATAGATGGGCCTCAGTGATCATTTAGCTATACATTGTAGGTGCTGTTGCATACGCAGCCCCCTTAAGGGTTAATTTGTCATTACCTCTGAATTTGTATGTTTGGGTACGCAGACAACACATTATGCAATATCTTATGATTCTTGTGCGCTCCCTCACAATACTTTTGTGCTGCCTCAACAGAGACCAAAATATTTTGGCTAAAAACAGTTATTGTGAAGTAACACAAAGATAGTGCAACCTAATGCAGAGGAATCCCAAAATAATAATAATAATAATAATAATAATAACAAAAAACAGCTCAGTCTTAAAAGAAAAGGAAAAAAACATCAGTACATCCCTTAAGGGCCTCCATAGTGGCAAGTATCAGTGGAATAAATAAATCACAAACATCGACCAGCCTGGGGATTAAACAGCAGACTAAAGTAACGGTGAAGGAAAAATGGCAGAAACTTGCAGCAAATCCAACAGAATAGATCTTTGCCATTCCTGCATCCAAGAACATACCATTTAGTGCTGTAGATTAGTTTCAGGAAGCATGCATCTGTCAAGGAGATACATTAAAAGCTTTCAATCAGCAGAGGGTGGTGTTTCCTCTTACATGCTCACTGTTAAACACTTGCTGAGAAAACCTAGCTAATCATTGTACAGTAGCTATTAATTGCATAATACTAACAGTAAGGAAATGCCTTCTCTGCTGTAAAATGTTTTACAATACATCTTCAAAAAAATGGCAAAAGAAATTTAGTGACAGTGAGTGAATGCAATTATATGTTATGTCACTTGAATCTACATTCACAGTCTACATACTAGTGTACACAGTATGTTTACTTAAACAAAAAGCAGTATCGACTGATAGCTATTAAGTAAGTACTGTAAGCCAGTAGGTTACTGCTATGCGCATGTGTGAACAGAATAATATGGCATGAGTGAAAGTGGGATTGGTGAGGATATACCCACAGCTGAGGCCGAGTGCTGCAGGTAACCACAGTCATGGGTAGATCTTTACCAACCCCATGGTCATGAGTGCCATATTGCCTTTATACAGTTTTACTACCAACTAATCAAGTTTATAGACATATTATTGCTTTTTGTTTATAGACATATTTCATATGCTGTTTATTTTTATTTTGATTTCATTCTCAGATAAATAGATAAATAGATAAGGACACAGATTGGGAATCAAGAGCAGATCAGGCAAAACTGGCTGTAAACCAATTTATTCAGTGATAGATCAGTCCAGCAGGAAAAACAGAGTCCAAGGACAGGGTACAGGCAATCAATCATGACAGACAGAGGACTTGGTCAGAAACATCCAACAAAAAGTAAACAACAAAAAGGCAGGGTTTAAATACAGAAACTACAGTATTTGACACAATGAGAGACAGGTGAATAGACAAAATGGAGGGAGAAAAACAAAGTAAGCAGGAAGTTACCCATAAAAGGTCATGGGTGTGCCACAGCCATGACCAAATAATACAAAAAAAACCTGCCAAGACCTTAGTCATTCCCAATTGCATGACGGTCTCCAGCGATTGGCCAAACCCGAGTGTGCAATATAAACATTCTCCGCCTTCTCCTTCTAATAATTAATAAACAAAATATTTTCAGCCGGGGCAGCCGTGGTGTACTGGTTAGCGCATCGGGCTTGTAACCGGAGGGTTGCCGGTTCGATCCCCGACCAGTCCACCACAGCTGAAGTGCCCTTGAGCAAGGCACCTAACCCCTCACTGCTCCCCGAGCGCCGCTGGTTGGGCAGGCAGCTCACTGCTCTGGGTTGTGTGATTCACCTCACTGTGTGTTCACTGTGTGCTGTGTGTTCACTAATTCGGTTAAATTGGGTTAAATGCAGACAACTGAATTTCCCTCACGGGATCAAAAAAGTATATATTCTATTCTATTCTATTTTTTCAAAATAATGGAATGAATTATACCGACTGCAGAGAGGGCATCCATTTCCATTTCAATGTAGGCAAAGTGTATCCAAATAATTAGAATCAACAGGTGTTGAAAACAGTGACTAATGCACACACTTACTTATGCGCATTACTACGGATGCACATCACTAATTTCAATGAGTTGGATGGAATCGCAACTACTAGGGGAGACAAAACTCCAAGCGGGGATCCTGACAAGATATTTTATTTCCACACAACAATGTTGGTGGCGTTTTTTGTTACAGATGGATTTAGCTCAATCCACTGAACAAACAAACAAATAAATTGCTCAGATATTATTGCTGAAAGAAAGAAGCTAATTTTGAAATGTGTGGTTTCAGCTCTTATGGACATGTAGCGACTTCCAGAAGGGAAAAGGTGGAACAAGTAAGAGTGAGGATGTGAAAGATCTTTGATTATTCTGGAAGTGCAGTTAAAGGTGCGCTCAGAGTATAGAGTGTGGACTGGAGGGAAGACACAACCAATTTTATGTCAGATGCTCTGGTGATAACTTTCTCTAATTTCCTTTGAGAAATTGCGACTGTCTAAATATAACCGCCTCCTGAATCCAGACAGTGATACGGATCACTCCCCAAAATGTAATCGTTATCTTGCGAAGAAACAAACAAACAGACAAACCCCGATGAAAACATAACCTCCTTGGCAGAGGTAATAAAATGATTCCACCTAATGAGCCTATCAGTAATGAAGTTGTGTACGTGTGCGTGTGTTGTGTGTGTGTCTCATGACAGAAGCAAACAAAGGCAAAATGGATACTGGCAGACAGCTATGGTTCTCATTATACTGGAGAAGAAGAGGAGAGCAGGCTTTGAGGGAAGTTTCTTTGGGGTGTCATGTACTACTAGTACGCTACATCGGCAGATCATCTCATACGTCGGCTGACGGGGAGGACAAACGGACTTCACTCCTGTCTGTTCTGCGTCAGTCATTCTGGGGACCTTTCGTTCTATCTCTTTTGTGTGTGTGTGTGTGTGTGTGTGTGTGTGTGTGACAGGGGGTTAACACGAGACCCATGTTGAGTGTTCCCATTTCCAAACTCAAAGATTGATGAGGTGTCAATGCATACCTTCTTGTTTTTCTTTACATCTTTAATCTGTTGGTTGTGTTCTACCAAAATCTGCGCAGCCCTTTGGGACAACCAACTTTCAGTGCAACATCACTAAATATGACTTGACAATGATGGGGGCCAGGACACCAACTTAGTTAATGTTAATTTGCATTGAGAAAACTTTATTGATGTCGGCTTTTGAAAGCCATGCACCTTTGCCTGTTATTGTAATCAAATGAATGGCATGATCAACAGACACACAGTACAGGAACAAGGGAGAAGTGGAGTGCACTCGTTGATGCTGGCTACCAGATCGAAATGAGGGGAGGACAAAGTCGAAAATGAGATGCTTTTTTTCTGAATATGTAGGAGTCGCAACACCTATGGAGTTTATTCTGAAGGGAGAGGAGAAGTAAAAGGTCCAACCACATCGCTTTTATTGACTTCTTTGGCCAGCAGGCTCAGCACAGTACTGTAAGTGGTTCAGGAAGAGCAGATTGTAAATTCCTGAACACCAAACCAAAAACCCTTGTGAGAGCCCTGTAGTAAAAAAGAGGGGATCAGGGTGAGAGGACAAAGAGAGAGAGAGGACTAGAATGTTGATTGGTGTAGAGGGCCCGCTTAAAACTGTTTGGATGTTGTTGGGGCCTCTCCACGTTCGAAAACCTCCTATGCCGGGGACAGACAGATTTTGGGTGGGGATCTGTGCAAAAACTACAAATGTGTAAGAAATGGCAATTAGGGAGGTACAGACAGCTTCCTTAACATGATTGCCCACAGTTGGCCCACTGAATTGAGTAAGGGGATGCCCTCTTCGCAAACAGCAGAGTCAGTACCATTGAATTGAGTAAGGGGATGCCCTCTTCGCAAACAGCACAGAATCAGCACCATGGACAGCAGACGGCCCATTCAATTAATCCAATTAATAATGGTGTTAAACAGTGTGTCTGTCTGTGCACATCAAAGCAATCTATTAGTCACCAAATAAGATGTTTTATCAGAATTCAAAAAAGGGGGGTAAAAAAACGTAACAGAGGTTTATGTTGTGGCAAAAGTTGTGGCACCATTTCTTTCCACCTCACTGCTTGCTGTGAACGTGATTTAATGAGGCAGGACTCCTTCAGCTGAAATTGGAGTGACAACCACAAATCCAGTTAGTGATCTAATTCCTTTTAAAGAAATGAGAATTTGGATGAAGGCTTTGCCTACAGGGCTTTTTCGCTATCAAAACTAAATTAAGAGTTAAGTGGGACCTATTGCAGAAGACATGGTCAGTGCCACAGGCATCTTATGTAGCTCTGCCCTATATCAAGAGGGGGAAAGGAATCACTTAGAGGAACTGATACTGGCAATGTCTGGCTCTGGTCAATGTTTGGCTTTTCCAATGTCCAATTCTTCATGTAGGAAACAAAAGCAATAGTGACAGGTTCATATCTAAATCGTTTCAGTTACAGACTTGATATCATCATTTTTAATTGTGGGAGAGGGGAAAATGTCACCGTATACAAAAAGTATGTCCTTCCTTGAGGATGACTAGCTCATCCACTCATCAAGTTATTAGATCAGGTTGGGAAATTGTTGAATGAACAACTAAAGATGAGAGTATACAGTAAGTCAAATAAGAAAACTAGAAAAGCACTCAGAGAACGCAGACCTCCGCCTGTATTGTTCTTCCTAGGTTGTCATACATTTGAACCTAAACTATTCCGATCGCCACCACGTGGCCATACCATGCCATTACACCACTAAGCGAAACACATAAGCGGCTCCGGAATCCCGACGGTGTTACGGATCACTCCCAAAATGTAATCGTTTCTTCCTTGAGTCATGTCTGACCCTTTCCTGAAAATGTAATTGAAATCCATCCATTACTTTTTGAGTTATCTTGCTAACAGACAGACAGCCAGACAAACAAACAAACAAACAAACAGACATACTGTACGCCGGTCCCCAATGAAAACATAACCTCCTTGGCGGAGGTAATTACAATTTCATAATAGGTGTAAAGATACAGTATATTAACAAAGAGTTTTCAATCCTATGGCAATGGACTGTAGACCTCAATCTATTTCTAAAAACGAATTTATAGATCAGGCAACATTTCAACAAAAAAGTAAAGGTTGTAAAAAATACAAAGAAAAGTAAAACAGATATTGTGTTGAAGGCTTTTATAGCCCTGTGCCAGAATGTGATCTAGTTTTTATAACAACTTGTAAGACAATGTAGCTAATGTCTGTTTATGATACACCTCACACAGTAGTTTACATACGTAGACACATACAGAGCCTATACAAGATATACTTCCCCTTTGGATATTTTACCTCCGCCAAGGAGGTATATGTTTTCGGGGACCGGCCGGCGTTTGTCTGTCTGTCTGTTTGTCTGTTAGCAAGATGACTCAAAAAGCAATGCATGGATTTCGATGAGATTTTCAGGAAAGGTCGGACATGACCCAAGGAAGAACCTATTACATTTTGGGAGTGATCCATAATTCCGTCGGGATTTTGTCGGCGTTTATGTATTTAGCTTAATGGTGTAATGGCATGGTATGGCCACATGGTGGCGATCTGAATAGTTTAGGTTCAAATGTATGACAACCTAGGAAGAACAATGCAGTCGGAGGTGCTTTTCTAGTTTATTGATTTAATGAATGGAATCTTTGTCCACTTAATTTGCCCTTCTTTTACTATACTTCACAAAATCCCCTCTTTAAAGGAATACGCCACCCAAAAATGAAATTAAGCCAGTCTCGGTCACCCCCAGAGTTAGAACAGTGAAAAAAAACCCGGTTAAAATCTGTCCGGGCATTGTCCTGCTTTGGGAGCAGCGTTTTTAGCTTTAGCTTAGCACAGTTGCTGTAAATGAAGGGTGTCAGTTAGCACGTCCTTCAAAAAAAGTGGGTCAGTCTCAGTGTGTGACCTGTCAAACACAGTGTCCTCCATAAGTACTGGAACAAATTCTCATTTTTTTTTTTTTTTTTTTTTTAAATGCCAGTTATTTCATGGTTCCATGACACTATAGTCCACATCATCACATACCTTCACCATACCTAGAGATTGGCATGGTTTTATTTCAGTTAGCCTATATTAGCTGATTTGATTTGCATTGAGCTCAATGAGAATGAAACCAGCTAATAGCCTAACTGAAATAAAACCATGCCAATCTCTAGGTATGGTGAAAGATCTGTGATGATGCAGTGAAACTTGCCTGCTTACCTGTAACCTAGCAACTATCTTCAAACAGGAAGAGGTTAAAGATGCTCAGTAATAAAGAGAGGGTGCTTTTGGGACACTTTTTCATGGTTTAGTTTCCCAAAGGAATCCCTTGACAGGAAGTGGAGAAGGCTGTAAGGGACTTAGACTCCACATGGGCCCATCAATCAAGCTCTTTTGAAAAGCTTATTCTTTTCCCTATCATTTTTCCCTGCCCAGGTTTTGTGATGGCTACTGTATCTAGACAGGGGGCCGTCTCAGCTGTCTGCCTTTGAGAAATGGATTGGATTGAGAAGTGAAGTGCAAGTGCTCTTCCTTTAGCCCAGCACATTCTTCCACCAGCAGAGAGGGCAAATATCCCCTTCTGTTACCTGATGCACCAGAATTAGCCATACATTTACACATGAGAACGCTAATCAATGTACAATACGTTTTAAATAATAATGTTGAATGTACTGTATGTATCATAGCTCAGGAAACAGCTGCCTGTGATCAACTAAGAAATCTCTGGGTCAGAGAATTTGAAGAATACGGATGTCTTTATAACATCATCACCTAGTGATTTAAGCAATATAGCACAAGTGAGAGTGGGCTGTTAATGGATATTCCCACGGGTGTTGTTCGACCGGAGCCACGAGGCCAGAGGCCTGTATAAAGAGCACTGGAAGGTTCTCTTCTATGTTGACATGTACTGTACAGATGGTACGGGTTGAGAATGCTCCTTTCATTCCCGCACATCGGGACTCCCGAAGCATCGGGAAAACTGCAACCGCAAGGGGGCAACATAGACCGCCCGAGTTTTCGAATGTTTACAGCCTACCTCACAGCTCTCTCACTCGACGTAGCCTATAACTCAGTCAGTCCAGCAGAGATGCCAGAGCAACGTTTTGGTCAACGGAGAGGGAGAGAAATGCTCCGCATATCCGTCTCATTTAATCATTAAAATGAAAGTGATTGGCGAAATTAATCAAACGACGTTTCAATAAACCATTGTTGAAATGAATGAAAATGGTTTTAGAAACCTATAGGCCTATCAGAAGGACTATTTCCTTCAATTCAACCTGAAATAGGCTACTCGAAAGGCAACCTTAGATTAATTCATGAATTCATTACGGTTACAAGACCGCATTTCCGTGAATAGGCTATTATTGTCAACGTCAAGGCGAAGACGAAAGAGATGGACAAGATGGACATTTTGGCAACATTTACATGCTAGGAATACTTAGAAATGTGTAAGCTATTTTAAAACGGAGGCTTGTTCATTTTAACCGGCAAGTTTCAAGTACATTTCCCGAATAAAGCCTATTGAAGTTCACATCCAGCTGTGGCGTAAGTGGTTGATGCATAGGTATTGTATGCCAGCGACCGGGGTTCGAAACCTAGTCGAAGAACCTCTCCGGAACCCATCAAAAGAAAATGCTTCGATTTATTAAAAGAAACGAAAGATTTCCTGTTTTGAGATTCTTTTTATGTTTGCGATGTCTGCTGAAAAGAAAAGTTAATATGTTAATTCGTGGTTCAGCGCGCACTCACACACATTTTTACATTGACATAGTGTCGGGCTCAAGTGTCGTGTCGTCCTCAGTGCCGCATATAGGCTATAATGTAGTGACCTGGTTAGACGAGTGTGGGGGAGGGGGAATGATCGCACAAGACAATAATGCTCTTCATGAAATGGATCTCACAGGCGGCTGTCTGTTTTTAAATGTAGCCTAGGCCTGTAGCCTACTACACCACTTGCGAAATCGGACGTGGCACATAGCCTAATTATTAGGCTACTGGATAGCAAATCCATAGACTTTGTTCATCCTATATCCTTAAAATGAAAGTGATGACTGGCGAAATTAATCAAACGACGTTTCAATAAACCATTGTTGAAATGAATGAAAATGGTTTTAGAAACCTATAGGCCTATCAGAAGGAAATAGCCTTCAATTCAACCTGAAATAGGCTACTCGAAAGGCAACCTTAGATTAATTCATGAATTCATTAGGCTACGGTTACAAGACCGGATTTCCGTGAATAGGCTATTATTGTCAACGTCAAGGCGAAGACGAAAGAGATGGACAAGATGGACATTTTGGCAACATTTACATGCTAGGAATACTTAGAAATGTGTAGGCCTAAGCTATTTTAAAACGGAGGCTTGTTCATTTTAACCGGCGACGTTCAAGTAGGCTACGGCGACGTTCAAGTACATATTCCGAATAAAGCCTCTCGAAATTCACATCCAGTTGTGGCGCATGTGGTTGAAGCATAGGTATCGTACGCCAGCGACCGGGGTTCGAAACCCAGTCGAATAACCTCTCCGGAACCCGTCAAAACAAAATGAATCGATTTATTAAAAGAAATGAAAGATTTCCTGTTTTGAGATTCTTTTTATGTTTACGATGTCTGCTGAAAAGAAAAGTTAATATGTTAATTCGTGGTTCAGCGCGCACTCACACACATTTTTACATTGACATAGTGTCGGGCTCAAGTGTCGTCCTCAGTGCCGCATAGGCTATAGGCTATAATGTAGTGAACTGGTTGAGTGTGGGGGAGGGGGAATGATCGCACAAGACAATAATGCTCTTCATGCAATGGATCTCACAGGCGGCTGTCTGTTTTTAAATGTAGCCTACTACACCACTTGCGAAATCGGACGTGGCACATAGCCTAATTATTAGGCTACTGGATAGCAAATCCATAGACTTTGTTCATCCTATATCCTTGGCGGAGATAATAATTAGGCATATCAAATTAAAAGCACACTACGACAGGTATACTTGTGTGATCACGCAACACAAGAGAGCATTTAGCGATGGGACAGCTGTGAATGAGTGCTTAACACCCTGGAGTCTAAATACCCCCGGGGGATTTGAAAAACTGTTCCAAACACACATCTCAATCTCTGCTTTTATCATATTATAGAGACACCATTAGAAGCCTTTAATCAACTCGTTTTCAAATATATAGCCTATGTTTTAAGAGAATATGGCAATGATAATGGCACTTTCTAAAAACAATAAATTCGTAGGATTTGTCCTCTCACCTGCAGCAGGCCCATTCAAAAGCCCATCCACCTAATTTGCATTTGAAAGAGCCAATCACTAAAGTGACACATTTAGTCTAGCCTACTTTATTAGTTTTTTTTGACCCCTCTAATAAATTGCCTATAGTCCTACTACGATAATGGAGGAAGGGCTGCCTAACTGTTCCCCCTAAGAGTTTTTTCATAAGATAAAATGTTTACTCTATTTAAGTTTAGGATTTGGTAGACAAGACAACCTCGGAAAAGTTCTTCAGATAAACAATGTTTTATTGAATTAAAGGAAAGAAAATGTATCGCCAGGGTTTCGGGGCTTGCGAAGGCATTCGTTGATCTTATCGATGCAGTCCTTGCGGCCACTTCTCCCCATCGTAGGAAACTTTCTGCTTAGTGTTGACAAAGGTCTTGACGTTGTGTGGCAGTGCTTGCTTGCCCTTCGATCCATCCCAGTTGGTGGTTTTGCACCAGGCTCTAGTGCTCCTTTGTGGTGATGGCTCTGAAGAGCAGGCATCCGTATCTACCAGTGATGCGCGGGCTGATCCAAATCGAGCGTGCGACCGCGGTCACCCGCGGTCACCCGCGGTTATGGGTCAAGAAAAAATATTTTTAATGATATGCGGGTTGGTAAAAAAAATAAATTGTCATTTATATCGTACATAATTGTCTTTAGAAGAAAAAGTTGCAGCATTCCCACTGAAACGCGATTCTATCCCCCACATTTTGTCACGAACATGTAGAAATGCACTTGTTGTTTCTGCGTATACAGACCCTCGGCTACACTTGACATGCAGTTGTGTTCTGTTCTCAGAGCATATGCTTTCTCTGTCTATGATCTGCAGCTTTTATCTCGAATTGCTGGCCTCTACAGAAAGTGGCAGAATCGTCTACTGAGCAGCGAAGTTGCCGATGCAATGCGTGTTTCTCAAGTCTGATAATTTCCAGCAAGATCGAATGGTATTATGGAAAGAAAAATAAACTAAAAGTTTCCCAAATCAGGAAATATTTCTTAATTTAATGTCATCAAGGCATATAGCCTACAATTGGTATGAGCATGCAATATGTGCGTCCTTGCGCAACTTATAGGCCTAGTGGCTCGTTGGAAAGCCCCACGTCTGCTCTTCCCCACGTCGTGCAATAAAGGTTTCATATCGCTGCAATTTATAATCGCGGAGCAATGGACTTTTGGTCCATTGATGAAGACGTTAATAAAGAGTTTCTTAATAATATTCTATGCCTGCATTTCATGCTTGGGAGAGCTTCAAGGCATTCATGTGAGGAACGGCTGAAACAGAATTTGTATAGGAAAATCCTAGGCTAATTATGTTCAATGTTGAGTCAAACAGCCACATTTTTGGATGAATGCTGACACGGAACAAAAAAAAGGTAGACTAAATGCATGTTTCCCAAATTCTGAGCAATTATAGGCTATATATAATTAGGCAATATAGGCTATATTATTGTTTTACATGCATATGAGATACCAATTTTGCATAGCTCAATGACGCTACGACTAAGTTAGACTAGGCTACTTTTTACAATAAGCGGGTCGGGAAGCGGGTCGGGTCCTGTATTTCAATATTTTTTTTTTGCGGTCCGAGTTGCGGTCGGGTTAGTTGTAAACGGCGGGGCGGGGCGGGGCGTTCAGACACGTACCCGCGCATCACTGGTATCTACCAACGTTGCCGCGACTCTGTTGGTGAATTCGAGCATGTTGTTCTAATCTGGGCCAACAGCAAGCAAAGTCACGTCATCGTGCTGAGAAGGAACTTGAATGCTGTTGTCGAATGTGGCAGAGAATACAGAAGAAGACTTTAACTATTACTTATATATTCTTATGACGAAACGCGAAGAAAAAATACGAGGACTGACCATCTCGCCTCTCCGCGTTTCCCCCAATAGGCCTACCATGGCGACAAAGAAATAAATATGATTTGACATTTTAATGTTTGTAGCGCGCCAGTTTACCCAGTGTGTGTGCATTGAGTAGTTCCTTAAAATACGGAACAAAGAGCGTCCCGTAGGCTATCTGTTCAATACAGAAGAAGACTTTAACTATTACTTATATATTTCTCATAACGAAACGCGAAGAAAAAATACGAGGACTGACCATCTCGCCTCTCCGCGTTTCCCCCAATATCATGGCGACAAAGAGAAATACATATGATTTGACATTTTAATGTTTGTAGCGCGCCAGTTTACCCAGTGTGTGTGCATTGAGTAGTTCCTTAAAATACGGAACAAAGAGCGTCCCGTAGGCTATCTGTTTAATACAGAAGAAGACTTTAACTATTACTTATATATTTCTTATAACGAAACGCGAAGAAAAAATACGAGGACTGACCATCTCGCCTCTCCGCGTTTCCCCCAATATCATGGCGACAAAGAGAAATAAATATGATTTGACATTTTAATGTTTGTAGCGCGCCAGTTTACCCAGTGTAGTATATTTCCCGTAGAACAAATTATGCATAAGTAGTGAACACTGTGAGTCTGACCCACTGTAAGTGGGGATGACTTAGATAAACAAAGTTATTCATAGTTACTAGACTACATGGCAACACATGTATGATGCACAAGCATCCTGGGACAAGATATGTTTGCATTGCAAGGACTGGACAACTGACCTTTACCTAATTAGGATAGAAGATGTACATCTCTCTGCTATTTTGGGTGACCACAGATATGTTACAGTAGTTTCACCAGGTATAAAAGCAAAGTGACATTTTGTACTGTACGAGCATGCTTCATGAACCGTGGCTCTGGGAGGAATAAACACAATCTTCAGTATTCTTTCATCTTGCAAGTTTGCATTATTGGATTATTAAATACCCATTTTTTGACACGACATATTGGCGAGCCAGCCAGGAGCTTGTAAGGACTAAAACAAAAGGTAGGACAGTCTCACCGCCTTGATGATCAGATGGTCAGGGAGAAGCTGATGCGCACAATATAAACAAAAGTAAGCGTTTTGCTTAATAGCAGCTATCTCCTGATCAAACTGTCCACTAAGGTATGACTGTATATCTAAGTCCTCTTGAAAAAGAGCTATATTTTAAATAAAGTAAAGTAAAACTGAAGATTGTGGTAAGAAGCATGTGGGGATTGTGTGTGATCACTAATGCATGAGGAAAATAACAAGAGAATAACAGGTTTTGGTCTATAGTGCATGAGTAAGAAAAACACTCCGAGATAGAGTGAATAGTGCATGAGTAAAGAAAAACACTCCGAGACAGAGTGAATAGATGCATGAGTAAAGAAAAACACTCCGAGACAGAGTGAATAGATGCATGAGTAAGAAAAACACTCCGAGACAGAGTGAATAGATGCATGAGTAAGAAAAAACACTCCGAGACAGAGTGAATAGATGCATGAGTAAGAAAAAACACTCCGAGACAGAGTGAATAGATGCATGAGTAAAGAAAAACACTCCGAGACAGAGTGAATAGATGCATGAGTAAAGAAAAACACTCCGAGACAGAGTGAATAGATGCATGAGTAAGAAAAACACTCCGAGACAGAGTGAATAGTGCATGAGTAAGAAGAACACTCCGAGATAGAGTGAGTAGTTTAGTTAGAGAAAAGCACTCCGAGATAGAGTGAGTAATTTAGTAAAGATTGTGAGACCCGGGTCCCTTAACAAGTAAAAGTTAAGGAATAGTATTTATATATGATGTCAAGTTCAAGTGTGGAAGGATAGCAGATGAGAGCATCTGTGTGAGTAAGAGAGAAGAGGTGACTGCTGTTTGTGGGCTAAAAATAGTAACAGGATGAGAGAGTGTTGAGGGACAGTGACTGGTTGTATGAATGAAGTCAAAGCCCTAATATTTGTAAATGGTTAACCAATGTGTGTTACAGTGTAAGTAAGTACATGGTGTAAACTAAATGTTTGATGTGATAAAGGTCTGAGAACCGTAATAGTACAAAATAACATCGGACAAAGGATGTTGATGAAGTGTTAATGACTAGTGATCAACTTGTATGTTTAAAAAAGACAACCCGCTGAGACACAGGTGTAGAGAGACAGCTGTTAACGGTAACTTAAAGTATTCAAGTTAAACAGTAACTTAAATAATTTAAAGTGATATCTACTAAAGTGATTGGGTTTAGTGAAATGCATATGTTCCATGGGGAATATACTGTAGCATCTTGCTACAACAATAATAAGTGTTGATGGAGTAGTTATAGTTTGGGTGATTACTCTGTGTAAATCAGATGGAAATGGTGTCAATAATTTGACTAGTGGATCAAGTTCTCGTTGTGGGCACACTGGTTTTTGATTATTGATAGCATTTGCATTGGAGTGATACTGTAAGGATAAAAAATATAATTGTTAGTGTATGGTGAGCCAAAGGTGTGTGTGTATGAAAGCAGCTGCTGTAGTATCATGTATGAGTACGTTTGTATGTGTGTGTGTAAAGGCCTGTGTGTAAAAGTAGCAATGGAATGTCTGGTGTGAATTTTGGTAAGAAATAGAGGATGTCTGATGAAAACCTTCACGAGTTAAATGGTTAAGCAATCTAGAGATTGACTTTTAGAAAGGGAAAATATTTCACTGTGGTGATGTTTAAAACTGTAAGTGTGGTGTTGACAGTTTGGTCTTCCATGATCAAAATATTAGAAATGGTAGATAAAGAGAATGTGGTAGTGGGAAATTGTTTTTCCACTAAGTAATGTGTGTGGTTTAAAAGTTGGTAATGGCAGATCAGAATGACAGAGTTCTGAATGCAGTGACTGTTGTCCACTGCAATGGATTGATGCTGGCTGAGGAGTACCGGTACCTCAAGCTGAGTATAGGAAAATAATTGAATTTGTGATAAAGAAAGACTGAACAAGTGGAGGTTTCAAAAGGTTTGAGTGATTGAGATAACTCTTAAACTTTAGAGTTATAGAAGTGTAAGTAATAGTATAAATACTATTAATGGGTATGATATACAATTACATCATGTTTTGTCTCTATGTACATTTGCAGGTTATGAAGGTATAGGATACTGTTTAAGATCTGTAAAAGTGTTGTTGGGCAAGGTCATCTGGCTAAAGAGCTGGTGTGTGAAAAAGGTCTATTAACAGTTTTGAAGAAACAAAACAACAAAACAATTATGGGCTATAGGCTATAGTCATAACCTATCCATATCGTCCTTCTTTTTGTTAAGTGTTGAAAAGAGCTCATTGGGGGTTTATGTTGTCTACAGTATGTCATTGTGTGTAGAAAAACTTACATGTGACAATAATCAAAACATATTTTGTTTTGACAGCAAAACTGGACAAAAGACTGACTCAGACTGACATAAGACTGTAAGGATGACTACTACATAGGAAACAATTTAGATGATGGGAATATTTGTGTTTTCAGCAAACTTTCCAGAGCAATTTATTCCCACTTTGGAAATTAGTTTCCAATGGTGAAATAATTTAAACAACCATATGGTGCAAGGTCAGCAATTGCTGCTGGCATTGTTGGGTTATTTAAGGGTTACTAAGACGCTTGGCCTTTGAGTATCAGTGGGTAAGTTGGTTGTATGGTTAAAAGCATTATAAGGAATGTAATATTGTGATAATGAATTGGATATAGGCTAAAATTGTGTATTGGGTAATATGCTGTTGTGTTTATAGGGGTCTACTATAGAGGGAACTAAATAGAGACTCCTTTAGCAAAATTAGTTTGATGAATGTATTGTGGGTTTATTTATGTCTAACAAAAAAGTATGAAGAATCTAACTTTAGGTGTACTAATCACAGGTATGGTACATTAATTTATGCTTGGCTGATTTTGACAGGTACGGTATACATAAAGGGTGAGTATATCCAGCCAATACATAACGCTTATACTTAGATATATTTAATATACTGATGCTATATATGTGCTTGTACAGTACTTGTAGCCAGGATGTTGAGAAGGCTACATGACAAATTGCAGTTAATGGAATCCATTTAGAAAATGTTATGTTTCCCTTTTAGTAAATGTATCTAGGTTATAGAGCAATATAAAATAACGAAAGAAGGCCAACTTAGGAAAATTATACTTCAGCTGCATTTATGTTTTCTCTGTAACATTTTATGAAAATGTATAGAAAACGGGCTGAAGAAATTGGGAAATACATAGGTTTACGGCCCATAGAAGAATTCATTGATTTAAAACTGTTAGAGCAAAGATCCGGGATTACATGAAAATATCTTATGTAATATGGAAAATAAATAGGTAAAAAATAGGTTAGTCATAGTGGAAATGAATAAGACAGGATCTAACTTTTGACTTTTTAAGACATAAAAGTAAGAAGATGACTTGGGAGTGAGTGACCATAGTTGAAGGGAAATAACAGAAGTATGGGATGTAAGAAAATAACGGATAAAGGCTGAAGTTGAATGATAAACTACAAAAGGGCATGGTAAAGTAGATGATAGAGATGTGCTTTAATGAAATTTATACTCTGCCTACAGCGTGAGATCCTCATCACCTCCAGTTAAACAGTAAATATAAAGATAATGCTGCCTCTTATATCTAAGGGAAGACAGGTATGCCGGTCATGAGGACATGCTGACGTGCAAGGGTTAATCCAAGCTGACTCCCTGTCCTGACCAAGTTCTGAGCAAGTTCAGCACAACTGCGCTGAACATGGACAAACTAACTGAGAACTTTAAAGCTTTTGTCAAGGTGACAGAGTGCCTATCTGGAGAGCAAAGATGGAACATGAACATACAATGGCAGCTCCTGCAGCATCAACTACATTGTACATACGTGATACACTAATGGCAAATCAAGTCTCCCTATCTGTGCAGCACCAACCCCAATGCAACTGAGGCAAGGCTACCACCAATTTGCTATGATGGAAAAAGACTGGACAATGGACACATCTTCAGAAACTGTCTGAAAGAAACAGGACAGGGAGAGGGAGGAGGGAGGAGGCACCTAGGCACTGAAGGGTGGACCCGACAAGGTATATTGTTCTCTTCCCGTTTGATGTAAAATATTTGTAAGGAGGCCTAGAGAATTCTACAGGAGAAGGTTGGATACCAATATTCTTGGGGGAGATGATGAGGAAACCACGCTGAAGGAATTTTGGTAATAATGATACATGGGTAAGTCCACATTTAACTTATGACTTACTCTTATTCTTAGTATACATTGATTGTTGTTTTGAACGACAGTAACAACTGTTTAAAGGCAAATTATCAGATCCAATTACGTGACATAATTTCATCTTAATGTCAATTCACATGTTTTAGAACAGGTGGTGTAAAAAGGTAAGGATAATTTGAATTCACCATAGGGATTCTTACTTCAAAGATTGCTTCTGGAACTGGTGGTCACTCACATTCAACACGTCTAAGGTATAATAATTTAGGTTATTTTGAAAGTAAAGGTTCAAGGAATAATGACATGCTCTTATATTATGTTCTACATGTACATATTGGGATGCTAAGAAGTCTAATATACTGCACCATAACATTAGATAATAAAAAATATAATTGAAAAGGGTAATGATAAAAGTATATGGCATGCAAGAACAATTTGAAGCAGGGTATGTTGTAAAAATTTAAATACTGTATATCATAGGAAAAACTAGCCAATATAGATAACCTAACTAGTCTCAAAATACGACTTCAGAATAATGAAGTAAAGTCTTATTTAAGGTAATTGGAAAATAAATGAATAGATAAATACATAAATTAAAATAAATGGAACATATTGCCAATTAGAGAAACGTGTTTAGCCTTTATGCAAAGAAAGATAGAATCAGGAAAGTCATAAGTACTTTTTAAATGACTACAGACTATTCACCATTTAAAAAAATAGAAAAATCTTTCAATCATTGAAAAGATGTTGGCCTTTCTAGCAGGAATGAGAGCCTATCGACAACATTGTGCCGCTTGAAGTCACAAAGGGGGGTGAACCCTAGGTATGATGGTTGTGCATTACTAACAAGGTACCTTCCCCACAGAGGTTATACATGTTCATCTTCAATGCGCATGATTGGGATTCATGCGCAAGGGGGGAGGTGAAGAGGAACATTTTTTCATTTTTCAATTAACGTTTTTGGATAATGTTTACAGGAACATTTTAATGAACGTTTTTGGATTATGTTTACAGGAAGTTATTGATGTTTGTCAAACACAGTGTCATATGTGAAGTCTTCATAATATCAGGCAAGGGATAGTAACTAAGTCTTTAGGACAAATAACAGTGCTAGAAGGACCATTTAAACATTAGGTGATTGATTATATTTACATGATAAAAAGTAATAAACAGACACTCTTACATGGTGGTACAGGTCTGTAGGGTTTCAAGGTGTGTGGAATTTTGTTCAGGCCAAGGGCCTCAACAGTTATTAACTTTTGCATTAAAGAAATGATTCCTGGGTTTGGGATATGTTGTCATCAGAGGATGAAGCAATGGTGACCATCAAACAACTGACTGTTGTGTGTTGAAGACATAGATTTTGTTTGTTTAGTTTATCTAATATATTACATATTTGGGTTGTAGAATAGTAATCAATAAAGGGGTATTATCTTTCTCTATAGTTATTTACACTTTAGATAACTATTGTCTTTACATAGTGTTGAATACTTTGATAGTTTCAAATTCATAGGCTAACTATAAATTCATAGGAAATGAGAGAACAATATGTAGTTTGGAGAGTGTACTTGCAGGTACTCAAGTGATCCTGTCTCTAACCAAGAGCAGAAGAACCATACAGAGTGACACAGGGCACTCCAACAGTGGAAAACAGGAATAAAAAAACCCAATGATCCGAACAGACTCAAATGATGATGGTGTACCAAGAGGAAAAGAATAGGATGCCAGATAGACTGTTCTGGAGAGCCCAAGTCAGAATCCATCTCTGTTGTAAGCAACAAAGCCGAGAGCTGGACAGAAAAGAGCTTTGGTGGGTATAGTGTTTCTGGCATGTATGCTCCTTTTCCCCCTGTTGGCTATAGACTTCCATGCAATGTATCCAATCTGGAAGGGGGGACCCCGGTTCAACGACACCTGTCTCAATAACAACCAGGAGATGAGCAGAGAGCAATAGAGCCCAGTGATGCTGGCCATGAAATCTCAGTTTATAAGTATACCACCATAGAGGAAATCAGGAAACGAGCCATTCTTCTGTTTCGGTGAACATCAGCCCAACACCGACGACCCAGGTAACAAAGAAATTATTGACTGATCAAATCTTATCTACTACAACAGACTCTGGAACCAAGGAAAATTCTACACCGTTGTTAGTTCAGCCTACCAACTACAGGCATGTGCCTGTGACCACCCGAAAGGACAATCAACTGTTCAACGATGCTCCAACCGAATCCAATGCCACTAAAGTCATCCCTATTACGGAGAAAGCCACTGAGCAACCCAGCACTACACTAGAGGATAAGTTTGTGTTACTAACATACTTGTGGGAATATGTTTGTTTGTATTTGTGTTTGTGCTCTCTTTGTTTCTATCTGCTCTAGCTGAGCAACCCTGCTCATTGATGGTTGGAGAAATGAGGAGGATGTAGAAGGCATAGCTGGAAGCAATGCCAGCTCTCTCACATGAAGTTGTGTTGGATGTCAACACCACCTCTATCCAACACCGTGTCTTGTAGGATTACAGGAAGATTTGTTGTCGCAACAATCGCATACACACCCCACACTTGAAGCGCAGCATCCAACATTTACAGTCAGACATCTGCGTTTGCATTGACACCTCATCCCCAAGAAGCAAGAATTGGACATTGTGTGTGAATTGATTGATTTAACATGTTGATATGACGTATCAAATGATAGGAGTATCATAGATTCCATAATCTACTAGAAGCATAACATATTGGAAGATTAGCTTTATTGCAAATAGTCCATCACATAATCTGATGTGAATCACTTGCTCATGTGCTGTGATATTATGGGAATGGGAAAAGCATATGTGTAGTAGAAGGGAAGTTTCTCCTCTTGCTTGTTTGACAAGTGCCGCTGCTATGGCAGGGTAATGGAAGAATTTTCCTTTAACGGTTTTCTCCTCAGAATAAGACCAACAACAAAACTTGAGGTTTTCCGTTAAAGTTTTCGCTTCCATCAAAAGGAATTGAAATTTGTCATTCCAATTGGTAACGATTGCTACACTCTGATTTGATTTTAGAATGGGGTTGGAATAAGGGTGTACTTGGACTGAAATGTCAATTTAATTGTTGAAGTGGTTATTAGTGGTATTAATTGATGTTGAACCACTAGTTGTGTTATTAGCAAATTGATAGTTGAAATTGTCTGTGGTAAAATAGACCTACTTTTGGTTAATCATAAAGACGAACCCACTTGTGCCCAACGCCTACATTATTATTGATCAAAAGTTGAAGGTAAAGTAAGAATAAAGGTTTTGCAGTTATGTGAGTACAGATGTACTCAAAGGGGGGAATTATGTAGTATATTTCCCGTAGAACAAATTATGCATAAGTAGTGAACACTGTGAGTCTGACCCACTGTAAGTGGGGATGACTTAGATAAACAAAGTTATTCATAGTTACTAGACTACATGGCAACACATGTATGATGCACAAGCATCCTGGGACAAGATATGTTTGCATTGCAAGGACTGGACAACTGACCTTTACCTAATTAGGATAGAAGATGTACATCTCTCTGCTATTTTGGGTGACCACAGATATGTTACAGTAGTTTCACCAGGTATAAAAGCAAAGTGACATTTTGTACTGTACGAGCATGCTTCATGAACCGTGGCTCTGGGAGGAATAAACACAATCTTCAGTATTCTTTCATCTTGCAAGTTTGCATTATTGGATTATTAAATACCCATTTTTTGACACGACATATTGGCGAGCCAGCCAGGAGCTTGTAAGGACTAAAACAAAAGGTAGGACAGTCTCACCGCCTTGATGATCAGATGGTCAGGGAGAAGCTGATGCGCACAATATAAACAAAAGTAAGCGTTTTGCTTAATAGCAGCTATCTCCTGATCAAACTGTCCACTAAGGTATGACTGTATATCTAAGTCCTCTTGAAAAAGAGCTATATTTTAAATAAAGTAAAGTAAAACTGAAGATTGTGGTAAGAAGCATGTGGGGATTGTGTGTGATCACTAATGCATGAGGAAAATAACAAGAGAATAACAGGTTTTGGTCTATAGTGCATGAGTAAGAAAAACACTCCGAGATAGAGTGAATAGTGCATGAGTAAAGAAAAACACTCCGAGACAGAGTGAATAGATGCATGAGTAAAGAAAAACACTCCGAGACAGAGTGAATAGATGCATGAGTAAGAAAAACACTCCGAGACAGAGTGAATAGATGCATGAGTAAGAAAAAACACTCCGAGACAGAGTGAATAGATGCATGAGTAAGAAAAAACACTCCGAGACAGAGTGAATAGATGCATGAGTAAAGAAAAACACTCCGAGACAGAGTGAATAGATGCATGAGTAAAGAAAAACACTCCGAGACAGAGTGAATAGATGCATGAGTAAGAAAAACACTCCGAGACAGAGTGAATAGTGCATGAGTAAGAAGAACACTCCGAGATAGAGTGAGTAGTTTAGTTAGAGAAAAGCACTCCGAGATAGAGTGAGTAATTTAGTAAAGATTGTGAGACCCGGGTCCCTTAACAAGTAAAAGTTAAGGAATAGTATTTATATATGATGTCAAGTTCAAGTGTGGAAGGATAGCAGATGAGAGCATCTGTGTGAGTAAGAGAGAAGAGGTGACTGCTGTTTGTGGGCTAAAAATAGTAACAGGATGAGAGAGTGTTGAGGGACAGTGACTGGTTGTATGAATGAAGTCAAAGCCCTAATATTTGTAAATGGTTAACCAATGTGTGTTACAGTGTAAGTAAGTACATGGTGTAAACTAAATGTTTGATGTGATAAAGGTCTGAGAACCGTAATAGTACAAAATAACATCGGACAAAGGATGTTGATGAAGTGTTAATGACTAGTGATCAACTTGTATGTTTAAAAAAGACAACCCGCTGAGACACAGGTGTAGAGAGACAGCTGTTAACGGTAACTTAAAGTATTCAAGTTAAACAGTAACTTAAATAATTTAAAGTGATATCTACTAAAGTGATTGGGTTTAGTGAAATGCATATGTTCCATGGGGAATATACTGTAGCATCTTGCTACAACAATAATAAGTGTTGATGGAGTAGTTATAGTTTGGGTGATTACTCTGTGTAAATCAGATGGAAATGGTGTCAATAATTTGACTAGTGGATCAAGTTCTCGTTGTGGGCACACTGGTTTTTGATTATTGATAGCATTTGCATTGGAGTGATACTGTAAGGATAAAAAATATAATTGTTAGTGTATGGTGAGCCAAAGGTGTGTGTGTATGAAAGCAGCTGCTGTAGTATCATGTATGAGTACGTTTGTATGTGTGTGTGTAAAGGCCTGTGTGTAAAAGTAGCAATGGAATGTCTGGTGTGAATTTTGGTAAGAAATAGAGGATGTCTGATGAAAACCTTCACGAGTTAAATGGTTAAGCAATCTAGAGATTGACTTTTAGAAAGGGAAAATATTTCACTGTGGTGATGTTTAAAACTGTAAGTGTGGTGTTGACAGTTTGGTCTTCCATGATCAAAATATTAGAAATGGTAGATAAAGAGAATGTGGTAGTGGGAAATTGTTTTTCCACTAAGTAATGTGTGTGGTTTAAAAGTTGGTAATGGCAGATCAGAATGACAGAGTTCTGAATGCAGTGACTGTTGTCCACTGCAATGGATTGATGCTGGCTGAGGAGTACCGGTACCTCAAGCTGAGTATAGGAAAATAATTGAATTTGTGATAAAGAAAGACTGAACAAGTGGAGGTTTCAAAAGGTTTGAGTGATTGAGATAACTCTTAAACTTTAGAGTTATAGAAGTGTAAGTAATAGT
Organism: Sardina pilchardus; assembly: GCF_963854185.1. Taxonomy (NCBI): domain Eukaryota; kingdom Metazoa; phylum Chordata; class Actinopteri; order Clupeiformes; family Clupeidae; genus Sardina; species Sardina pilchardus. The sequence goes on along the minus strand of NC_085004.1, from coordinate 32,144,689 downwards.
ATAAATACTATTAATGGGTATGATATACAATTACATCATGTTTTGTCTCTATGTACATTTGCAGGTTATGAAGGTATAGGATACTGTTTAAGATCTGTAAAAGTGTTGTTGGGCAAGGTCATCTGGCTAAAGAGCTGGTGTGTGAAAAAGGTCTATTAACAGTTTTGAAGAAACAAAACAACAAAACAATTATGGGCTATAGGCTATAGTCATAACCTATCCATATCGTCCTTCTTTTTGTTAAGTGTTGAAAAGAGCTCATTGGGGGTTTATGTTGTCTACAGTATGTCATTGTGTGTAGAAAAACTTACATGTGACAATAATCAAAACATATTTTGTTTTGACAGCAAAACTGGACAAAAGACTGACTCAGACTGACATAAGACTGTAAGGATGACTACTACATAGGAAACAATTTAGATGATGGGAATATTTGTGTTTTCAGCAAACTTTCCAGAGCAATTTATTCCCACTTTGGAAATTAGTTTCCAATGGTGAAATAATTTAAACAACCATATGGTGCAAGGTCAGCAATTGCTGCTGGCATTGTTGGGTTATTTAAGGGTTACTAAGACGCTTGGCCTTTGAGTATCAGTGGGTAAGTTGGTTGTATGGTTAAAAGCATTATAAGGAATGTAATATTGTGATAATGAATTGGATATAGGCTAAAATTGTGTATTGGGTAATATGCTGTTGTGTTTATAGGGGTCTACTATAGAGGGAACTAAATAGAGACTCCTTTAGCAAAATTAGTTTGATGAATGTATTGTGGGTTTATTTATGTCTAACAAAAAAGTATGAAGAATCTAACTTTAGGTGTACTAATCACAGGTATGGTACATTAATTTATGCTTGGCTGATTTTGACAGGTACGGTATACATAAAGGGTGAGTATATCCAGCCAATACATAACGCTTATACTTAGATATATTTAATATACTGATGCTATATATGTGCTTGTACAGTACTTGTAGCCAGGATGTTGAGAAGGCTACATGACAAATTGCAGTTAATGGAATCCATTTAGAAAATGTTATGTTTCCCTTTTAGTAAATGTATCTAGGTTATAGAGCAATATAAAATAACGAAAGAAGGCCAACTTAGGAAAATTATACTTCAGCTGCATTTATGTTTTCTCTGTAACATTTTATGAAAATGTATAGAAAACGGGCTGAAGAAATTGGGAAATACATAGGTTTACGGCCCATAGAAGAATTCATTGATTTAAAACTGTTAGAGCAAAGATCCGGGATTACATGAAAATATCTTATGTAATATGGAAAATAAATAGGTAAAAAATAGGTTAGTCATAGTGGAAATGAATAAGACAGGATCTAACTTTTGACTTTTTAAGACATAAAAGTAAGAAGATGACTTGGGAGTGAGTGACCATAGTTGAAGGGAAATAACAGAAGTATGGGATGTAAGAAAATAACGGATAAAGGCTGAAGTTGAATGATAAACTACAAAAGGGCATGGTAAAGTAGATGATAGAGATGTGCTTTAATGAAATTTATACTCTGCCTACAGCGTGAGATCCTCATCACCTCCAGTTAAACAGTAAATATAAAGATAATGCTGCCTCTTATATCTAAGGGAAGACAGGTATGCCGGTCATGAGGACATGCTGACGTGCAAGGGTTAATCCAAGCTGACTCCCTGTCCTGACCAAGTTCTGAGCAAGTTCAGCACAACTGCGCTGAACATGGACAAACTAACTGAGAACTTTAAAGCTTTTGTCAAGGTGACAGAGTGCCTATCTGGAGAGCAAAGATGGAACATGAACATACAATGGCAGCTCCTGCAGCATCAACTACATTGTACATACGTGATACACTAATGGCAAATCAAGTCTCCCTATCTGTGCAGCACCAACCCCAATGCAACTGAGGCAAGGCTACCACCAATTTGCTATGATGGAAAAAGACTGGACAATGGACACATCTTCAGAAACTGTCTGAAAGAAACAGGACAGGGAGAGGGAGGAGGGAGGAGGCACCTAGGCACTGAAGGGTGGACCCGACAAGGTATATTGTTCTCTTCCCGTTTGATGTAAAATATTTGTAAGGAGGCCTAGAGAATTCTACAGGAGAAGGTTGGATACCAATATTCTTGGGGGAGATGATGAGGAAACCACGCTGAAGGAATTTTGGTAATAATGATACATGGGTAAGTCCACATTTAACTTATGACTTACTCTTATTCTTAGTATACATTGATTGTTGTTTTGAACGACAGTAACAACTGTTTAAAGGCAAATTATCAGATCCAATTACGTGACATAATTTCATCTTAATGTCAATTCACATGTTTTAGAACAGGTGGTGTAAAAAGGTAAGGATAATTTGAATTCACCATAGGGATTCTTACTTCAAAGATTGCTTCTGGAACTGGTGGTCACTCACATTCAACACGTCTAAGGTATAATAATTTAGGTTATTTTGAAAGTAAAGGTTCAAGGAATAATGACATGCTCTTATATTATGTTCTACATGTACATATTGGGATGCTAAGAAGTCTAATATACTGCACCATAACATTAGATAATAAAAAATATAATTGAAAAGGGTAATGATAAAAGTATATGGCATGCAAGAACAATTTGAAGCAGGGTATGTTGTAAAAATTTAAATACTGTATATCATAGGAAAAACTAGCCAATATAGATAACCTAACTAGTCTCAAAATACGACTTCAGAATAATGAAGTAAAGTCTTATTTAAGGTAATTGGAAAATAAATGAATAGATAAATACATAAATTAAAATAAATGGAACATATTGCCAATTAGAGAAACGTGTTTAGCCTTTATGCAAAGAAAGATAGAATCAGGAAAGTCATAAGTACTTTTTAAATGACTACAGACTATTCACCATTTAAAAAAATAGAAAAATCTTTCAATCATTGAAAAGATGTTGGCCTTTCTAGCAGGAATGAGAGCCTATCGACAACATTGTGCCGCTTGAAGTCACAAAGGGGGGTGAACCCTAGGTATGATGGTTGTGCATTACTAACAAGGTACCTTCCCCACAGAGGTTATACATGTTCATCTTCAATGCGCATGATTGGGATTCATGCGCAAGGGGGGAGGTGAAGAGGAACATTTTTTCATTTTTCAATTAACGTTTTTGGATAATGTTTACAGGAACATTTTAATGAACGTTTTTGGATTATGTTTACAGGAAGTTATTGATGTTTGTCAAACACAGTGTCATATGTGAAGTCTTCATAATATCAGGCAAGGGATAGTAACTAAGTCTTTAGGACAAATAACAGTGCTAGAAGGACCATTTAAACATTAGGTGATTGATTATATTTACATGATAAAAAGTAATAAACAGACACTCTTACATGGTGGTACAGGTCTGTAGGGTTTCAAGGTGTGTGGAATTTTGTTCAGGCCAAGGGCCTCAACAGTTATTAACTTTTGCATTAAAGAAATGATTCCTGGGTTTGGGATATGTTGTCATCAGAGGATGAAGCAATGGTGACCATCAAACAACTGACTGTTGTGTGTTGAAGACATAGATTTTGTTTGTTTAGTTTATCTAATATATTACATATTTGGGTTGTAGAATAGTAATCAATAAAGGGGTATTATCTTTCTCTATAGTTATTTACACTTTAGATAACTATTGTCTTTACATAGTGTTGAATACTTTGATAGTTTCAAATTCATAGGCTAACTATAAATTCATAGGAAATGAGAGAACAATATGTAGTTTGGAGAGTGTACTTGCAGGTACTCAAGTGATCCTGTCTCTAACCAAGAGCAGAAGAACCATACAGAGTGACACAGGGCACTCCAACAGTGGAAAACAGGAATAAAAAAACCCAATGATCCGAACAGACTCAAATGATGATGGTGTACCAAGAGGAAAAGAATAGGATGCCAGATAGACTGTTCTGGAGAGCCCAAGTCAGAATCCATCTCTGTTGTAAGCAACAAAGCCGAGAGCTGGACAGAAAAGAGCTTTGGTGGGTATAGTGTTTCTGGCATGTATGCTCCTTTTCCCCCTGTTGGCTATAGACTTCCATGCAATGTATCCAATCTGGAAGGGGGGACCCCGGTTCAACGACACCTGTCTCAATAACAACCAGGAGATGAGCAGAGAGCAATAGAGCCCAGTGATGCTGGCCATGAAATCTCAGTTTATAAGTATACCACCATAGAGGAAATCAGGAAACGAGCCATTCTTCTGTTTCGGTGAACATCAGCCCAACACCGACGACCCAGGTAACAAAGAAATTATTGACTGATCAAATCTTATCTACTACAACAGACTCTGGAACCAAGGAAAATTCTACACCGTTGTTAGTTCAGCCTACCAACTACAGGCATGTGCCTGTGACCACCCGAAAGGACAATCAACTGTTCAACGATGCTCCAACCGAATCCAATGCCACTAAAGTCATCCCTATTACGGAGAAAGCCACTGAGCAACCCAGCACTACACTAGAGGATAAGTTTGTGTTACTAACATACTTGTGGGAATATGTTTGTTTGTATTTGTGTTTGTGCTCTCTTTGTTTCTATCTGCTCTAGCTGAGCAACCCTGCTCATTGATGGTTGGAGAAATGAGGAGGATGTAGAAGGCATAGCTGGAAGCAATGCCAGCTCTCTCACATGAAGTTGTGTTGGATGTCAACACCACCTCTATCCAACACCGTGTCTTGTAGGATTACAGGAAGATTTGTTGTCGCAACAATCGCATACACACCCCACACTTGAAGCGCAGCATCCAACATTTACAGTCAGACATCTGCGTTTGCATTGACACCTCATCCCCAAGAAGCAAGAATTGGACATTGTGTGTGAATTGATTGATTTAACATGTTGATATGACGTATCAAATGATAGGAGTATCATAGATTCCATAATCTACTAGAAGCATAACATATTGGAAGATTAGCTTTATTGCAAATAGTCCATCACATAATCTGATGTGAATCACTTGCTCATGTGCTGTGATATTATGGGAATGGGAAAAGCATATGTGTAGTAGAAGGGAAGTTTCTCCTCTTGCTTGTTTGACAAGTGCCGCTGCTATGGCAGGGTAATGGAAGAATTTTCCTTTAACGGTTTTCTCCTCAGAATAAGACCAACAACAAAACTTGAGGTTTTCCGTTAAAGTTTTCGCTTCCATCAAAAGGAATTGAAATTTGTCATTCCAATTGGTAACGATTGCTACACTCTGATTTGATTTTAGAATGGGGTTGGAATAAGGGTGTACTTGGACTGAAATGTCAATTTAATTGTTGAAGTGGTTATTAGTGGTATTAATTGATGTTGAACCACTAGTTGTGTTATTAGCAAATTGATAGTTGAAATTGTCTGTGGTAAAATAGACCTACTTTTGGTTAATCATAAAGACGAACCCACTTGTGCCCAACGCCTACATTATTATTGATCAAAAGTTGAAGGTAAAGTAAGAATAAAGGTTTTGCAGTTATGTGAGTACAGATGTACTCAAAGGGGGGAATTATGTAGTATATTTCCCGTAGAACAAATTATGCATAAGTAGTGAACACTGTGAGTCTGACCCACTGTAAGTGGGGATGACTTAGATAAACAAAGTTATTCATAGTTACTAGACTACATGGCAACACATGTATGATGCACAAGCATCCTGGGACAAGATATGTTTGCATTGCAAGGACTGGACAACTGACCTTTACCTAATTAGGATAGAAGATGTACATCTCTCTGCTATTTTGGGTGACCACAGATATGTTACAGTAGTTTCACCAGGTATAAAAGCAAAGTGACATTTTGTACTGTACGAGCATGCTTCATGAACCGTGGCTCTGGGAGGAATAAACACAATCTTCAGTATTCTTTCATCTTGCAAGTTTGCATTATTGGATTATTAAATACCCATTTTTTGACACGACACCAGTGTGTGTGCATTGAGTAGTTCCTTAAAATAGCCTACGGAACAAAGAGCGTCCCGTAGGCTATCTGTTTAATACGGAAGAAGACTTTAACTATTACTTATATATTTCTTATAACGCTGGCTGTAGGCGATTTCTATAACCATTTTCATTCATTTCAACAATGGTTCATTGAAGTGTCGTTTGAATAATTTCGCCAGTCATCACCTTCATTTTAATGATTCAGTGAGATTAAGGAGTCGACTATTGACGGATATGCGGTCTTCATCATTAAATGCAGTTGAAACTTTCTGCCACCTGGTGGTTGTTTGGGTACATTGCCTTAGCCTCGAAAAAAATCGGCTTGACGCACTGCGGGATCTCTTCGGGAGTCCCGCGGGAGAAGGTGCATTCTCAACCCGTACCCACTGTATGTATGACATATTCATCATGGCCACCTTTTGTCAGAAAACTGGCAAGATTCTATCATTCCAATTCTACTCTACTTCTGTGTGCTTACTTTCTAGTACTGTTTGAGACGTGTATAACAATTTTGTTTTTTTACCATTTATAGTTTAAAACTAATAAACCGCTCACAAAAAGTAAGGAAACTTGACTTTGGCCCATTATATCTCCCCTTTAGTAATACCAACCAGTAAAGTGTTTCATATCATTTTTATCGTTGATTTGTCACCTTTACAATGAGGTATAGCTTGTAAGCATAGGGCAATCATGGAATGAGCAACACAAGCAAACGTGTAAGTAGTGCCAACGAAAAATGTGCCAAAATGGCCTGTTATGCTGTTGGAATTCACCTTTGTTACTTCAAGCATTGACGATTGCACTCTCCCACAGAAATGAGGAAAACAAAACATGTTAGGCATACATTTGTTCATTTTATACTCAGTGTCAGGGTCCTCAGTAGCGTGTAGAGGATCCATATGCAGCCACAACAGCTTGGCACCTTCTTCTCATGCAGGTCACCAACCTGGCTACATTCTGCTGTGGGGTGACATCTCCCTAACTGGAAAGACAGACCTTGTTATCATTGAAGGCAATCATCATGCAGTTAGATACCGGAATGAGATTCTGGAGCCAGTGGCAGTTCCATATCTCCAGGATATGGGACCAATTGCCATCCTCCAGGATGACAACGCTCGCCCCCATAGAGTTGGGATCATCAGAGAGTACCTCTAGAGGATTTGGGAGTGGAGAGGATCGAATGGCCTACCTTGAACACTTGTGGGATCAGCTTGGGCGTGCTGTACGTGCCAGAGTTACCAACAAAACCAGGTTGGCTGACTTACAACAGATCCTTATCGAGGAATGGAATGCCATCCCACAGCAGAATGTAGCCAGGTTGGTGACCAGCATGAGAAGAAGGTGCCAACCTGTCTACACGCTACTGAGGACCCTGACACTGAGTATAAAATGAACAAATGTATGCCTAACTTTTCTGTGGGAGAGTGCAATCGTCAATGCTTTAAGTAACAAAGGTGAATTCCAACAGCATCAGGCCATTTTGGCACATTTTTCGTTGGCACTACTTACATGTTTGCTTGTGTTGCTCATTCCATGATTGCCCTATGCTTACAAGATATACCTCATTGTAAAGGTGACAAATCAACGTTAAAAATGATATGAAACACTTTACTGGTTGGTATTACTAAAGGGGAGATATAATGGGCCAAAGTCAAGTTTCCTTTCTTTTTGTGAGCAGTTTATTATGGACTGGCAGCCCAGCATGACTTGGCCCCTGTGGGTCCAGTCTCAGGCAGGCAGGCAGGCAGGCAGGCAGGCAGGGAGGACTGAGCATTGACACAGAGGAGCCAATGGACTGGCAGCCCAGCACGGCTTGGCCTCAGGGGGGCGTAGTCTCCGACCTGACGACGGACGAGGAGGAGCCGACGGAGTGGGAAGAGAGCGTAGCGAGACCCAGCCCTGTATAGCCGTCACACAGGCAGGCCGGGGAGCTGACGAGATGATCAAGGCTTTTGAACACCTGGTCATCAGATAGTGTATATAATGCCTCTTTTCATTTACTTGTTCAAATTGCAATTCAATGAGTGAACCCTGTATGTCAGGGGTTCCCAAATGTTTCAGTCCCATACCCCCAAAATAACAGTACCAGAGACTTGCGACCCCCACTATCCTCGGAAGTCCTTGAAGTATAGGTTACAAACGTTGCTCGCAACAGCACACACACACTAATAGGCCAAAAGAACATAGCAGCAAAATCTTGCCTTGCTCAGCTACACTACAGTATTCAGATATCATAAAATACTAGATGTATCGCACAGCGATACAAAATATGACCGCCACTCAGTTCTGCACACAAAAATAAATGACGCTTGTCAACTTGTCTGTATCTCCTATGTGTGCAATTTATAGCCATATATCTCCTATAGAGGGCCGCAAAGCGAATGCAGAAGTGCCCTTCAGCCTGTTACGAGTTCATTAACCACTGAAATGATTTTGGAAACATGATTTTAAGGTACAAAAAACTCTTTAGTGTTGCTTTAAGTGGCATAGGCTATGTGAGCGCGGCTGTCATATTGCTGGGGGCAAACACCTTACTGTCTACGGGGCAACCGTTGCCGACAATCAGAGACACCTGCTATTCCATTGGCCTCCAGTGATTGCAGCCCCCACCATGATGATTTACCTACAGTACGTTCTGGAGCCCAATGCGGTCTATCAAATATCTATTTTTCACCTTCTCGTGCGCATCGCTTAAATAACTAGGCCATCATTGCGCTACCTACTGTCACTCACTGACATGAGAGGATTTCTTTACTTAACAAGTCACTACATTGCAGACACTCAACAATGGCATAGCCTACTATTAGCAACAACTAAACAATACACAGCCTACAAAGAACCAGCCTTGCTGTTTGTTCTCCCAGAGAATCCCAAATTGCTTTATGCCAATTGTACAATAGCCAGTGTTCCCACTCGAAATGATATGTAAAATTCCATGACTATTCCTTAACTTTCCCTGACTAAAAAAAAAAAAAAAAAAAAAAATCTGTGATCTACTACGTAATGAAGGGTACAATACCGCCTAAAAATTTCAGAACAATCGCGTAGCGTTTAAGAATCGTTTACTTTTTTAGACCAGGAGATGAATAAATGGGCACACAAAGATGGACTAACCACAACTACACAAGCAGTCAAGCTAATAACCAGACAGCAATACTGAGTGGAAATATATTTTGGCAAGTGAATTTTAATCTGCTACAACAAAATTCCCTCCCTTATCTTGCCCCCATGATGTTTACACGAGAGCTTTAATTACGAATAAAACAAACACAATTCTGAATAAAACTTAATTTCGCTTTTTTTAAAAAAAAGACCATGTAAACAATTATTCTGCATGAAAATTGATATTCGGAATTAATCTTAATTCCGAAGTAAGTGGGTGGTTTATTCCGATGTTAAACCAATAAGTGCATAGATTTTTCAACATGTTGCTTTGTAGCCTAATCTTACGTAAAATCAAACAGATTTTGTGTGAAATTATCTGAGATAGTACAATAAAACAATATAAGAACCACAATGCACAGAACAAACATTACATGCAAATTGTCTATAGGTTTTTAACCTACAGTGGAACTACAGGAACTGTTAGTTTTTATTTTTTTCTGTGTGACCATTTGATTTTGTGGAAAACACTCAGGGTAGCTAGGACAGTGACATTACCTGGTCTGGCTGTGGTCTCCAGTCCTTACTCTAGTTTGTAGGCTACGCATATCCTCTGTGCCTCCACCGACTGATCCTTGGCACCAAGAACTTGCCCTGTGAGCCCTGGGACACCATAGTAAAGAGAGACAGATGGCTGCATGGGTAAACGTCCAACCCCAAGACCATACTGGCCTGACTAAGCCCTACCGATAACTAAAGACACTGGCTGCTCATAGCAAAACACACAATGTGCTGTGCTCTGCCCCAGTTCAGATGTCCCCTCGGTGCAAATGTTAACATTTCAAATGTGTCCTTTGCCATGCATGGTTTATTCTAGCGAATGAACTTCACAGAATAGCTTTCATTTTGTCTGGTAATGCACAGCATTTTTGGTTTTGTGCAGGTTGTTCCAAATGGCAACAACATTGCAATGTTTGACAGATACAGCAATATCATCTTATCTAACTCTGGGGGAGACAGAGAGCAGCACGGTGGGCTGCAGTCTGTAGCTCAGGCAAGAGCTCATGGGATGTCCTCTCCTGAAACATACAGTCAGCAGGGTCCAGCATTCTTCTTCTAAAAAAAAAAATGCTCATTTCATGCACACCTATCTGCCAGACTTTTCCTCTAACTCGCAGACATATGTCAACTGCTTAGCTTGTATGATGCAATGTTGGCTTGGAGAGCTATGTGGCTCATTCTGTATCAAATCAGATAAGGTTTGTTGTTCTACCATTTCAGATTTTGTTTGAAACCTGTCTAATAAACCTGTCATAAATGATGGACAATACTGTACTAGTCTCCATGTTTTTTTCAGCCCCTGATAGTACTTCGGTTGGACAGCCTACGAACGACGAGGTAGCGTAGGACTCGCATAGTGCCCATGGATGGATCATGAGCCTCTGAGGATTCAGATATCAGGGAAGAATATAATAGCAACTTCACACAGAGGCTTGGGCTTCAGGGTTCAGTAATCCATCCCTGACAGTGTCTGTGCTTGTTTGGAACATGTGGATGTAAGGCACATTTAGTGTACGAAAGCCTACTGCAGTAGGCTTCATTTCCTCCCATATCTAGACACAAAGTCACAGATTATAAAGGCAGATTACATCCCTCACATTATAGGTGCGTGATGCACCAGATACAGTATCTATGGTTACTCAACAAGGATTGTAGCCTATAAACGACCCATATAGTAGCTCAAATGTTTGTGCTTCTGCAGCATGGTATCATGTGTGATATCCCCAACCTGCAGTGTTACTGTAGGCATCAAATTAGACCATGTATGAGCAGGGGCAACATCAAGACTTTGTACACAAATGACAAAATGCTAACTAAATGATTAAACACTTAACACAGTTAAACATTTAACACTGTTAATTTCCCAATGTTTATATGCTGTGGATACCTACAATATTGACACACAAATTATTGGTCATTTGCAATGATCACACTTGTATTTTGTTCATGTCACTCGTTCTTGTTCCAAATCTAGGGCCTTCTATAAAATCACTGGGCATGCACAAACGTTTAATGGTCCCCTCCATCCATCCTGTGAACATGATTGTTTTCCATCCTACAAGGTTTGGGCAGGCTAGGAATAATACTTATAACAATATGTATGTCCAACTATGGCTATCAATATAAGGCCTTTTTAGAGTGTAGTGTACAAATATAAGGGGTGGAAAAAATGAAGCAATTAGAATTGAACAAAAAATTAACACTGAGTGACTCATATATTATTTAGCATAATTGTGTAATAATACACAGACATACTCTTAAGATAAATATCTTAATATCTTAAATCAACCTATGTTTAGCTGAACTAATTGATCAGTAAAAAAGATGGTGTTGAAGATACAGTATGAACAACAATTTTGACACTGCATTGTAATTGTAAAAGGAACTTACATCAGTGGTGATCTCTGGTGAAAGTAGCTTAAATCCGATCTCTGAAAATACAACACAACCACATTTTCTTCATGTTTCTATATGGAAATACAGTACAACAGTGACCTCTAGTGACATGAAATGTATCAAAGCAATAAAGTTGCCACTTCTGGAAAAACAGGTGGTTTTATTGCAAAAATGTGCGTTTTCTTAATGTGGCAGATATTTTCTGACAGCTGAGAGAAAATTAAAGATGCATAGGGATGGAAAAGAAGGCCTGAAGACTTTATGCAAGGTAAAAATGTTCCTGAAATTACACAGAGTTAGAGGGAATCACTTTAGATTCATTGCTTCAGTAGCTAATATTGAATAATAGGCTAAGCTCGTGTTCCAGCCTAATAAGCAGGCCAGCTAAATTCACCAATGTTAGGCTTGGCTAACATTGGCGTCATTGCCAAAACAACATAATGTTATGTGCCTGAAGAGATAAATGCACATCACTTCACTTACTGTAATTTGTCTACTCTAAATGATATGCACTTGTATTTATCGTCAATTTACCGAACACAGATACATGCTGCCACTCAGACATGCCACCAGTACGACATGCTTCCATTTAGACATGCATCTATTTCGACATGCTGCTATTTAGACATGCTGCTAATAGTTAGCTATCGTTTAACGTCGGATCGGTTGCACCAACAGGGCCTACGCCGGGTCTTTAGCCACCACTGTCTTAACCTATCTTTTACTGTCTATGGTCTTAACTCAGCGTTCTAATAAGTGAACTCCAACCTGATAGACAGTTTCACCATTTAGGTTTAAAGGGATATTCCGCCATTTTTGGAAATAGAGCTCCCCAGTCCCGCCCACAGCCTTGTCCGGAAGTAAAAATCCGATACAATTTCTCCATTGACAATTGGAGAATAAGCCATAACATCGTAACCGTCCATGGTAGACTTAAAACCAGCTACGATGTGACTAAGCGATTATACTTGCTCATATAGATGTCAAAAGTTAATGGGGGCATCAACCTTGTTTTGAGAAAACAATGCTTTATTCACGATTTAACGAGAGAGTACTACACTACCCGACACCCTAACGTGTAAAACTGGTGAAAGCAGAGCCTTTGATTGGTAGAGATCGCCGTTGCCATGGCAATGCCAAACAAACTGTACTCAGCTTTTCCCGCGCCTATCGTCCAGCTTCGTCTCGCTGGAACTTCAAAACTTAAAATGGCTGCAGGGCTGATCAGGACCGATGTGTGGTCTTCCGAAAAATAACGGTTTTCTCATCTTGAAGGTTGAATTTACTCAATGGAAACGGTAGGAAGTAATCATCTTCTTTTCTCAGATTAATATGGAACCATGTTAAACTATCTTTAGGCTGCAAATGTTGGAAATGTGTGTACGTTTGCAAAGCATCCTGGGATTTGAGTTCTCTATCTCGGAATTTAAGATATGTACACAGTCTTGTACCTTTCGCTTTTTTTACATTTTCTGTTCATTTTTTCACTCGAAATTATAAGTTATATGCTTATGAGTCACATCGTAGCTGGTCAGCCTAAGGCATGGTCTAAAACTCTTTATATCCGAATTTTTCCAGAAGTCAATGGGAGAAATGAATGAGAATTTTACTTCCGGACAAGCACCTCTCTCGGAGGAGGGGCGGGACTGGGGAGCTCTATACATGTACGCTCATTTCCCACTTCAGCTCGAGCAAAACAATCGATACCTTGTTCCCGTTCATCCAGCCATTCTGTGAGTCTGGCGATACAATTTTTAACTTAAGTTAGCATAGATCATTAAATCGGATTAGACCATTAGCTTCTCGCCTGCTAGCTTCATGTTTAAAAGTGACTAAGATTTCTGGTAATTTTCCCATTTAAAACGTGTCTCCTCTCAAATTAGAAAGTGCAATAAGACCAACTGAAAAAGAAACCTGGCGTTTTTCTAGGCTGATTTGACATGGAACTACACTCTCATCTGGCGTAATAATCAAGGCAACTTGCAAATGTACCATAGGCGCAGTGATATCGTACACAACATCTGAAAATAGTCCCCATAGACAACAAGCAGTAGTAGTGCCAGTAGTTTGCAAGTTGCCTTGACATCACCACCAGTGTCCAGCTGTTTTCAGTCAAGAACTGATAGTCCAGGTAAGAGAGCTTGTATACTGTAGTCAAAATATCCAGAGCTTGTTTATTATGGTTCTCTGGTGTAAAGTGTGTGAGTGTGACTAGCATAGACCTAAAAGAAATGGACAAACAGACTCCGTTGTTCTCAATGGACGGGGGCTGAAACAAAATTCCGTTTACTTTCCATCGTACTGCGCAGACTCGTACTCACTTCGTGACGTTAGCCATGCTGTAACTCGTCTGATAGATCGAAAACCTCTGAAAAACGTTCGTTTTTAATATTATTATTAAGTTTACTTGCCTCTAGGTAATGCTTTACCCTATCAAACAGTAGGCTACCGTAGGCTACACGCATTTTCACTGATCTTGCGAATGACTTTCCGTCATGGTTTTCGTGCAGGCTCACTCAGCTTCTTATCCAAACATTACGGGGAATCTCCCCTCGAACGTTAGCTTCCCTACAACCGACATGCTAAAATACTTCTTTATGGGAAACCAACGTAATATACGGGGAAGAAGTGAATTAATTTTGCCTTCGATACCCTATATAGAATACACAGAGGTTAAGGGAGACAAAGGGCACATGTTACATGAAGTTATGGGATCGCAAAAAAATCTGAAATCTATGGCCGTCCAAGGGAGTTGGCAGAGCGTTGATCACCAGCTCATTTCGTGTTTCTACTTCCGGGAATATGCCTGCCCCCTTGGTGACTAGCTGAACGTACTAAGCGGCTATGCTAGCTGTGGTTCCGTATCATTGGTCCGACATCCCATAAGTCCGACATCTCATTAGTCCGAAAATGAACCATTGACCAGAGATCCCATTAGTCCGACATCCCATTGGTCCGAAAAAAAGAAGCCCATTGGTCCGACATCTCATTAGTCCGACCATACAATACATAAACAAATCCAGACTTTGGTCTATTTCCTAAAAACTCCGTCTACCACTGTTTACAGTTAGAGTGATGTGACGCTATTTGTAGTAGGCCTATGATTTCAATAGCAGGGACATAGGCTAGTGGATGGGTGCGTGACTGTCATGCAGGTGACCCAGGCTCACATCCCGCGATGAACTTCATCTAGCATGAGATGTGTTTTATATTTTTGCAAACGAACATCGAAGCAAACGTGTTTCAGTCGTATAAACTTTCATACGACAAAACCACAAATTAGCCTACATTCCAACATAGCTAAACGTATAGGACAATGAACTCCTACCTTTATGTTCTAGGCTACAAGTTATCTACAGTTAGTCACAGTTATTTCCATCGTGCGTTCTTCTCGATATGAGCTAGAAATAGAGCCTTGCCATATTCTTCTATCACACAGGTCTGACTAAATTCAAAGTTTCACTCCAGAAACTCGTTTTAATTTGTGCATAGTCCTGGCTTCCCAAAATGTCGCACAACACACTGCCACATTGGTTTAGGTGCCATTTCTTAAATATTACATTGTTTAATTGCATATAATAACTCTGTTCTCATGTAATATCATTGTATGTATATGTAGCCTACTTATTTCTATGTATTTTTTTTATATGCACGCGCACCCGCGCACCTTACTCGAATGCGCTATGATGGGGGCGGTCTGAAGAGGGTAGCAAATGCGTGTGAGATTTTGAATCTGTGGCGCCAGTAGGCCTAGCCTACTCAGTGCTGCGGCAACGAGTGTTTGTAAATGTTTTCCTTCGAGTTTGAAACTAACAACAATACCGAGGAAACGTACTTTCACATTAGTTAAACGCTGTGCGCAGTTTGGACCGTTGCGTTACCAAACAGAGGGCGCACGAAGAGAAAAAGCCGAATTCGGGGACTGCTGGTGCATTCACCAGATTTGGTGAGATCGATTGCTTTTCTGTGTTTTCATATTGCTTGGTCTAGCAGAGAGACAGCAATCGCGTTTTCCCTTTTTTCTGAGCATTATATTTTTTTGATTGCTGCGGGACGTTTTGTCGGCAGCGGCCCTTTAGTTTTCCTGGATTGGATTATTGACTCTTGTGCGCGGTCCTGGCAAAATACAGGACATCTTTCGTTTAGTTTGGACTTTTAGGTTTATTTTCGGGACTGAATGAAAGGGGGAATTGCAACGCTTGGGATTGTTTGGGACATTTAATTGTGTGTGAATATAAAGCGCCGCTGTGCACGACCTGGGTTATTGTTTGGTGTGTGTCTTCCTTTACTGTTAAACCGAAGAAAGCGACATTGTTTCATTGTTATAATCAAGAGACGCACTCAGATGTGTAGTCTACGTTGTAGCCTACTTCATTCTCAGAATTATCTGTTTATTGCCATTCATATTTAGTCATTCAAAAAAAACCTTCTGCGTTTAATTAACGCAGCCGAAGGTAAACGGTTGATTGTTACAACAGGCTAGCACATTTCCACCTGTTGTTAGACACACAATGCTGCAAAAAAAGATGTCTCCTCTTTTCCGCGAATTTTGCATCTTTCAGTTTCAAGTCATCCATGCATCTCTACTGTGTATGGTCGGACTAATGGGACGTCGGACCAATGGTTCTCTTTTTTTCGGAGTAATGAGATGTCGGACTAATGGTATCTCTATTGAATGGTTCATTTTCGGACGAATGGGATGTCGGACTAATGGGATGTCGGACCAATGGTCCGGCCCCGCTAGCTGTAACATAGTCGATTGCTATAATTTAGCATTTAACTCTATGGTAAAATTTCAGTTACTAGTTCATTAGTAATATTTTTTTTGCAAATAGAACGATCTTGTTAAGTGACAAAGCTTATATTTTTGCCACCCAGTTTCAAATGGTGTGGACTGGTTTGATCAGAAATATTTTTTCTATTTTGAATCGAGTGGATGGGATTTTCTTTTAGAAAAAAATATATCTCGGCCCACAATGGGAACTTGGAAATGCCTCCCATATGCTATGCATTGAGGTCAGCTCGCTTCTAGTGGTCATACTTTATTTTTTAGGATCAGTTTAAAGGTATACTATGCAGGATTGACGATTTCATCGCCGGTTTCGCTTTCGCTTTTCGTTTTCGTTCGTTTTATTATACTTGTGTATTTCTCTGCAGAGCTTCCCCTACAGCTTTAGGGTACGTTCAGACTAAGCGTCTTTTTCTGACAAAAGAAGTTGTGCAGACCGTTTTATCATCTTGAAAAAAAAAAAATCTGCCAGCATTTTTATTCCAAAATCAGCCGGAAGCGTTTTTTATTGCGAAAGGCAGAGTGACTAACGTACGGACACAAAATATCGCGAAATAAAACAAATGTGGTTGACTATTGCTTTTAGTATGTTATGGCAAAGTTGTGAAGTCATGTCAAACATTTCTCTCGACCGATCTTCTGTCACCTTCTCCATTTTTTACCTGTTGTCATGGGAAACCACAGGTCTCGTTAATCCGCTTGTGATTGGTCAATTGTAAAAAAGACAGCATGACGTAAGGCGTTTTTCCGCAAGAAGTTGAACATTTCTCAACTTCGAGCTGCAGAAAAAAGACGGCTGCAGTCGCGTTTTAAAAGAAGCCGGTAACTTTTTTGAAAACACGGTCTCCTCCATAGGGTTATAATGTAAAACAGACGCCGGCAGCTGAGAAAGAGACGCTTAGTCTGAACGTACCCTTAGCGTGTATATTTTACAAAACTTCTCAATCGGTCAGTCTGCCGTGCCTTTTCATTAGACTTTACATGACACTTCCTGGAGTAGAGCATGGGTGCGTGCCCGAGGTCTCCTGAAGTTGCAAGTGTGGTTCTACCGCTACAGACCACTAGGGTGGCCGAAAAAACACTGTTCGACCGGTAATGACTCATTTAATCATATATAACAGTATGGAACGAATTGATTAACTGAAAAACGTTGCATAATTTACCTTTAACCCTCTAACCGCCCAAGGCGCCGTACGGCGACAAGCAACATCACTGATTAAAACAGACGGTAGATCCGAGTAGGGTGACAAATCGCCTTTGTACTCTCCACCACTAGTTGGCAGACATCCAGAGCTTCGATTCAAGCCCAAACTTGAGTAAAAAAGTTTTCAGGAAGTGCCTGTATTACTCGCGAGAAACAAAAAAAAAAGACGCATTTCCTGTTTATAACGCGGAAGTGAAATGCGCGATCGCTATGCACAAATTGAAGCAGAAAAACGGCAAATGTTAAAAAACAAAGTCGTGTGTTATGAAGTCTTGGGTCTGCCATTCACCTACTCTGATTCTGAAGGAGAATATCTGCCTTTTGGAGATTATGATCGGTCGTTCATTGGCAGTGACAGTCAAGATGCGTCTGTGAATGGAGGTGGGTCTTTGCGTGTGTACGTCAATGTTTACCTGCAGCAATGTTGACGAAAGGGTTCAAATAAGCATGGTGTGCTTGGTGCCAGTGATAATCATGATGATAGTGTCTGTAATTGACATGGTACAGACAGCAGGTCTAGTAAAAATAGGGCTCTGAAGAACTACAAAGTCATCCGCGATAGGAACTGATTTGACCAGGCTACTTTATTATATAGTAACATAGGGATTGTGATAATACTAATAGTTTACTATTGTTGGTTTACATGTGGCTGTGGTCCTGTTTGTTTGTTATGTCGGAGAAATTACAAAAATCAAAGTAAAACTGCTCAAATGTGTTCAACAATCAATATTTACTAAAATGTGCATAATTTGACGCTATTGCCATCCTGTGACGTCATAATATGCAAATTAGATGAGTAAATTTACTCCCTTTATAAACTTTAGTTCATACTCAATGATTTTCACATTTACAGTAGGACTTTATCTCTGACCACTTTCAAGCCATGGCCTTTTGAATTTTTTATGCAAAAATCAAAAAAAACCCGGGCGGTTAGAGGGTTAAATGTTTTGAGTTTATTTGTAACATGGTGATAACGAACTACAGTAGCATGTGACGTCATATAGTTTGGGCGTTTCGTCTCCAACTGATCAAAATGGCAATTTGCTAAACTGGCTTTACAT
This sequence comes from Sardina pilchardus, assembly GCF_963854185.1. Taxonomy (NCBI): domain Eukaryota; kingdom Metazoa; phylum Chordata; class Actinopteri; order Clupeiformes; family Clupeidae; genus Sardina; species Sardina pilchardus. Next base: position 32,126,161 of record NC_085004.1, on the reverse strand, counting down.
ATTTTTGTAATACAGAGCGATGTAAACTGTGTGGTGATTACCTGTATGTTGGGATAACTTGTGTTGTGCTCCTACTCACACAAGAGCTGGCAGTAAGTATATTTGTCAATGCTAACAGGCTAATAAACAAACCATGCTAGGTGGGTAACGTCGAAGGGTAAAGAACACAGGTTCCTCTAGAAGCCACCGGGTCCTCAGGTCACCCTCATGAAGTCTGTTTCTGACAATGACGTCTGAGACATTCAGCAGGTGAACCTCATTCTCAACCACCTCGTTACATATCTGGCCAGATCAATATCCCACAGGTGTGACTGACTTAATGCTATAGGCTACTGCTATGGACCAGTGTTCCCTTTATTTTTTTGAGCACTAGTGTACAAAGCTGGATGATTAACATTAAAAATGCTGTCTGGTTTGCCTCCAATACAGGTAAGGTCATTCATTTGGTATTGTTTAGATTGCTTTAACTTACATTAGAATTGTCACCTCCGCCAAGGAGGTTGCGTTTTCTTCGGGAACCGGCGTTTGTTCCGTTTGTTTGTCTGTCTGTCTGTTTGTTAGCAAGATAACTCAAAACGTAATGGATGGATTTCCCTTTCATTTCAGTGAATGTCAGGAATGACACAAGGAATAAATAATTACATTTTGGGAGTGATCCGTAACACCGTCGGGATTCCGGAGCTGTTTATGTGTTTCGCTTAGTGGTGTAATGGCATGGTATGGCCACGTGGTGGCGATCGGAATAGTTTAGGTTCTAATGTATGACAACCTAGGAATAGGGTGACCAGACGTCCCGGTTTTCCTGGGACAGTCCCGATTTTGGGTGGCGTGTCCCGAGTCCCGACAAAAGCCTGTCGGGACGCTAATATGTCCCGGTTTTCACCAACCACTATTGAAGTGTGGTTTTATATAGCCCGATCACTACCTAAACCCATGTAGAAACTAGCATAAAGCGTCCGACGTATGATTTGTGTGTGTGTGATCGTGTGCCAGTCAATCGCAACAGTCTGTACAATCTTTGCAGTCAACGTTACATTGTTTCATTGCCTCGTTTTAATGGCTAGCAGGTTACGCTACAACAATGCTGAAGAGAAAGTCATCATTCTCAATAACCTATTAGTCCGTGAGCCAGAGGGGTTGGTCGTTACCAAAAAGGTGGCAAACCATACCTTTACTGAAAGCCTGGAATTCTCAGCTTTTCAATGATGTATAATGGCCATCTGACAAGAGTATCCTAGCTGTTTAGAGTTATCACACATAATGTAAACTAAGGTTGAGAAAATAATATGGCTGAGTTTCGTTTTCAAAAAATGTTTTCATGCATATGCTATCTGGATAATAGGTGAGGAATGTTAAGGAGTCAAACAGTGCAGGCCCTAATCTCTGACTGAAAGTGCACAGAATTAGTAGCCTGGCACGCCCTCCCAGTGACGCAACGCCTTCAGGCTTTGCTGCTGGTCTGGTCAACTGCTCATTGAGAAGGATTTCTGAGTTCCCGAAATCTGCGGAACTGCCCCCTTTGGTCGAGAACCAATTAACTTTGAGCAGCTCCAACGGCTCTGGGTAGAGGCGTGTTCAAGGCAGAGGAAAGAGTGTTGTTATTGGTTTAAACTCGGCAATCCGCTTTCTGACATCTACCAGTAGCAAATCGAGGCACTTAAAGGAGGCGGGTCAACCAGCGCTGGCAAGAAACCCTGATAGCACAGGCTGTTGGTCAGACTAAAGTCTCGCAGAGCCTTTGAAAGTCGATGGTAATCAGGCTACAGAATTAGTGCATTTACACAGCAATATTTCAGACATTTTCTCAGGGGCGACACCCCTGAACCCCCACTACCGTTTGGGCTTGGACGGGTACAAAAAAAGTTTCACCTGTCAAATGTTGACGTTACATTTGAGCACACACAAAAGTGTCCCGGTTTTAGTTCAGAGAAATCTGGTCACCCTACCTAGGAAAAACAGTGCAGGCGGAGGTCTGCGCTCTCTGAGTGCTTTTCTAGTTGTATTTTTGTAAACGCCAGTGTAATTTTTTAGATATATTATTTGTTTAAAGAGTTACTTCACCCCATAACTCCACCCACTTCACATTTCTGAAAAAGGCTTTCAAAATGGGCGAGACGTTCTGAAATTTGGAGAGGGAGTGCAGCACTGCTGCAACCAATCAACCATGGTGATTTCAGGTCAATCTGGGAATGAGTGCTACAGACAATGGTTTATCACAGGTAAGCTAATCAGGGTAGCAGGTGTTGGGGCGTTTCAGTCCTAATTTGTAACGACCCGGTGACGTAGTGTTGGACTTGAAGTCCAGGACAACGTCAGCATTCCAATAGTATTTTGGACCAACATGCCATGGCATGTTTCAAACTGTAGTAAGCGCGGAGAGCAATATCTCCAATACAAAATCAGACGAAATGTTACTTTTGTCGAGAAACACGATTTTTGTCAAAATTAACCCTGGTAATAGTACAGTTCACCATGAGCATTTTCAATCAATCAACAGCTCAAAAAACCTATTTTAGGGTGCAGTGACTCTTTAAGCACGTCAGCTAGAAGAACTCCTGCCTCTGCTTCAAGTGTGACGGCATCAACTGGAACTCCAGCATCTCCGGCAACCTCGTTAATAGTTTTATGCTAGGCGCTGAAGTTCTTAATGCTGAGATTTACTGGGTACTGGAGCTGGTAACCAAACACAACTCATTCAAGAGCTGCAATGGATTCAGCAATGTCTTTCAGTTGATGTTTTCAAACAGTGGTATTGCAGAAAAATCACATATGCTGAATCAAAGGCAGCATATCTATCCTCTTTTGGAATTACCCCACACTTCAGTTCGATTTTAAAAGCAAAGATTAGAGCTTCAGATAAATATGTTCCCTTATTTAATGAAAGTTTAAAGGACAATTTTGGGATGGTGATGAAGTTAGGTCAAGATATTTCGACTCACAGTTTGTAGGACATGCCACTGAAACAGAGTTGTACACGTGCCTACAAAAGTCCTGTGAGGCAGTTGGAACACATGGAATCCTTCAGACCCGCGTGAACCTGGCCCCCATGCTATTCAATATTCATTTGTGCTACGTTTGTGCCAGTTTGCGCCGTAACAATTATCATTTATGCTGTTAAGGGTTTTAAGTAATTAAAATGTGACGGCACTCGGCCCCATTTGTGCTACGTTTGTGCTGTTAAAATTATCATTTGTGTTACTATGTTTTTTAAGCTATTCCACTTTATTTGTTAGTAACGTCACCCAGCCCCCCATCAATGTCAAAATCTTCCAAAAATGGTCTCAATCGTTTGTGTTACATTTGTGCTGATTTGTGCCGTTAAAAGGAACATTTGTGCTACAATGTTTTCTACGTTGTTATGGTAAGGTGTTTCAACGTTGCAGTTTAACGCTGTCAACCAATGTCAACGTTTGCGTGTTAGCTGGGATGTATCTGTCTCTGAACCAAAAGAAAGCCTTGGCACTTGTCCTGGTCATCAGAAGAAGAGCAGAAGCAGCGACAAATCGGGTGTGGGTGCATCAGACCCTCAGGGCCAGAGAGCAGTTGGGAGAATTCCAACTGGTGATGGAGCTCATTTGTTACAATGACCAGTTTCAGGGGTACTTTCGGCTAAACAGGGGGCAGTTTGACGAGCTGCTGACTACAGTTGGTCCTGCTATTTCAAAGATTCGGCCAACTTTTCGAGAGCCCATTTCTGCGATGGAGCATGTGGCAATTTGTCTGAGGTAAGTGATTTAAATGAGAAGAAAATATGTCATAAAATATCTAGCATCGCTAAATGTTGTTGTTGCACAGTTTTTCTGTTTAGTAGGCTAGCAGCTAGCTGTGGTGATTATAGATTTGAGTCAGTTTTACTGACTGTGATAGTAATACGCTGATGATCATTCTTATAGACTGATGATTGTTATCAATGGAATTGCGTGTTTCTGTTTAGTCGGTGAGCTGTGGTGATTAGATTTATGTCAGTTTAATTGACTGATAGTAATGAGCTACTGATGATCATCATTATACAGTAGACTGATGATGAATATTTTAAATCAGAATTGCATTATTGTGCCTTTGTTACATCTTTGAACTTAAATGATGAAATCATTTCAGATACCTGGTCACCGGTGATTCCTACAGGACCATTGTCGGCAGTTTCCGGGTGGGTTTCTCTACTGTTGTAAGCATTGTACCCGAGTTCTGTCGGGTCATTTAGGATAGCATGGTGGAGGAATTCATGCCTGTTCCAACAACTGCCAACTGGAAGGAGATCGCCCAGGGCTTCCAGGAGAGTTGCCCAACTGTGTGGGGGCAATAGATGTGAAGCAAGTGGTGATCCACGCACCACATAATTCTGGTTCCCAGTACTATATAATTAATACTAAAACATGTTTTTTTTTTTATTATTATTATTTAATTGTAATTAGTTGTATTCATTTTAGAAAACAGTGTATAGCTATATAGGGAAACTCTATGGAGCGTAGTCAAGAAATCCATTTGGACCTGACTTCTCTTCTCCCTCGATAAGCTCCTGAGCCGTGGTGCCAAGCTGAGGAGGAACAACTCCGTTTCATCACTGCTTTGGCTCAGGACGTTTAATACCAAGTCCTCAAACTCATCCCCCTGCTGACCACCCTGTCTCCTCCTTTTTCTAGCAGAACCCTGAGACGGGAGTTGCCGTGAGAGCATGGGGGGTTGCTGAAACAGCCTGGGTTGTTGGCGGTGCAGCCAGTGTTAAAGCTAGAGCAACCTGGGTAGCCAGCTTGGGTTGTAGGCGGAGCAGCAGGCTCCATTGGCTACTCTAGATCTTCTAAGTCTATCTCCTCCAGACACAGAGTGATACACTGATCAAAGGTAGCCTGATTACCATCGTCTTTCAAAGGCTCTGCGAGACTTTAGTCTGACCAAGAGCCTGTGCTAACACGGTTTCTCCAAGCACTGGTTGACCCACCTCCTGTAAGTGCCTTGATTTGCTACTGGTCGATGTCAGAAAGCGGTTTGCCGAGTTTAAACCAATAACAACACTCTTTCCTCTGCCTTGAACACGCCTCTACCCAGAGCCGTTGGAGCTGCTCAAAGTTGATTGGTTCTCGACCAAAGGGGGCAGTTCCGCAAATTTCGGGAACTCAGAAATCCTTCCCAATTAGCAGTTGACCAGACCAGAGACTTCAAAAGCCGAAGGTGTTGCGTCACTGGGAGGGCGTGCCAGGCTAGATCAAAGGACCCCTCTGCGGGGACAGGGGCAGGGGCTGGTTTGAGGTGAAAAAGGTGGACGTGCTTGCTCTCTCCCTGACATGGGGCTCCAAGAAGGGCATGATGGCGTCCTTCCAAGTACGCTTGAGCTCGGCCCATGCTCCACTCCTTTTCTCCTTCTACTTCCTCCTCTCCTTAATGGATGGGTATGGAATTCGCAAAACAGCCGGCAGTGTCAGATTCAGAGACTGGACCCAAGCGCAGATACAGTTCACTACTTTATTGTAGGCAGGGGGAACAGTTTGTGGCCGAGCCACAGGCAAATAAGGCAGTCAGTCAAAAACAGGCAATTCCAAAAAGGGCTAATTCCAACACAGGCAGATTCTAAAACAGGCGGTTTCCAAAAACGGGCAGATCCAAAAACAGGCAGATTCAAAAAACTGGCAGATCCAAAAACAGGCAGATTCAAAAAACTGGCAGATCCAAAAACAGGCAGATTCAAAAATCAGATTCAAAGTCCAAACTTACAAACTTGCAGTTTCAGTCCACAAAGGCACAGGTACACACACCACTGGAGGAAGACAATCTGACAATGAGGCACCAGTAGAGCAGGGTATAAGTAGGGCAGGTAATACAAACAAATGAGAAACAGGTGAGAGCCAAAAAGTGGCGGGAAACAGAACAGAGGCAGGGGCGTGGCTAGAGCACATGGTGGACAAAAACAAAAACAAGCAGTGATACAGGCAGACCAGCAGAGGGCTACAAATAAACAGAGTCCCAGGGCAGAATACTGACAGGCAGATTTTGAAAATGTGCAACTGATTGTCCCTCCCTCGGAAGAACATGGACGCTAGACCTGTAAAAATGCAAATATGTACATATTAGGGAATTTCAGAGGTGTCAGTTCAGACAATACACCATTGTACCTCAGACATGTTTACTGATTCAACCAAATATAGTGGCAAATAGAAGTTTGAAAGAAGAAATATTTTAAAACATTGGAACATTGCAAATTACTCAGTTGGAACACAATATCAGGGTTACTATGAACATCGAACTAGATAGAGATGCTTGATTAATTCTGAAGGAAATTAAGGACTAATTAACTACTTACGCGATATTATGTTACACAATTCAATGTGGCCCTCTTGAAGCTGTCAAATTTCCTCCTATGATACTCCATAACCTGAAGGAGGCAACTTCTCTGTTGTGGATCTGTAGATCTGAATGGCAAAGTCAGACATTAGTTTAACACCTTGTTCAGTTACATCTTTAGTCACCTTTTCAGACCTCACAAACTTTTCAGCCACTTTGTACCCATCATGTTCTTTCCATGTTTCCACTGGTTGAGTTATCCAGTCAATTTCAATCCCAGCTTAGTAAATGACAGTGACAGCTTAGTAAATTCAATGGCAGAAAACTTCACTTAAGAAAGTTAAAAGTTTTAGAAATTATAATATCATAGACCGAACAATTACATGATATAAAATGCATTGCTTACTATGATGCTGTTGGGTTCTCTCTTCCCCAACTTTGTGAATCACTGAAATGGTGTTGAAGAACCCATCCATAGAGCACCTATTGTGCAGCACATAGCTTCTATGGACCTCCAGGTCGCAGGTGCCACAGAAATAAGGAGTTGGGAGGCAGTCCCTGCACCTTATGACTGCCTCCCCATTGTGGCATCGCTGAAAGAGGCGAGGTAGGCACCTCTCAGATTTCAGAAAATCTTGTAGAAGATGCAGCCTTGCCAATTCCCACCTCTGGTTATATATCTCCTGTCTGGTTGCCCAGTCCTGCTGTTGAACATTTTCATTTTCGGCTGGTTCACTGGCTGGCTCCTCCATCACATATACTGCAAAAAGTAATTTCAGGGAGGCATCTAAAACCTACTGAGATACTGAAATACAGATGAATAGCCTATGTTTGTTCAATAAGGTCAGTAGGCCTATACCAAATAAGGAAGGCCTATAGATAGAAACTGTGGTAATAAAATATGAAGATTTTGGTAGTTGTGAGACAACATCCAAGGTCAATTTTGCCCTTTATTGCATTCAATAACAGTTAATATATTCTCACAACTAAATGCAAAATATGAACATCGCACTTTGTGAGTATTTTATTCAGCGTAGAATGAGATAGAGAACTAGCAATGTTTTGAATGTCTGGCTAATGTCTAATTTCAAACTAACTTCAACGCGGTGCAAACACTACCCTACAATAACGTGTATGGTTGGTTATGCTATTGCTAGCTAGGGCTGTCAACGAATATTCTAAATTCGAATGTATATTCAAATTGTTTCAAAAAACAGACATTCGAAGCTGAAAATTAATATTCGATAATGTAAACATACGCCCGCGGTAGTAAATATACGCACGCGCCCCGCGGTAGCAGAGGTCTGGTTTGCAAGATGGTGCGAGGGGGGAGGGGCCAGAGTCAGGTCACGGCAGGAGTCACACACTGTCTGTCACACACTGTCTGTTGAAAGTTGACTTACAGATGGTACGGGTTGAGAATGCTCCTTTCTTTCCCGCACATCGGGACTCCCGAAGCATCGGGAAAACTGCAACCGCAAGGGGGCAACATAGACCGCCCTAATAATATGAAGGTTCGGCTCATGGAAAAACCCGAGGACACCGCGCTGGTGACAAGCGGAGAAAAGAGACATGACGCTCGGCATGTTAGATTGCAGTTGCAGAGTTTTCGAATGTTTACAGCCTACCTCACAGCTCTCTCACTCTACGTAGCCTATAACTCAGTCAGTCCAGCAGAGATGCCAGAGCAACGTTTTGGTCAATGGAGAGGGAGAGAAATGCTCCGCATATCCGTCTCATTTAATCATTAAAATGAAAGTGATGACTGGCGAAATTAATCAAACGACGTTTCAATAAACCATTGTTGAAATGAATGAAAATGGTTTTAGAAACATATAGGCCTATCAGAAGGAAATAGCCTTCAATTCAACCTGAAATAGCCTACTCGAAAGGCAACCTTAGATTAATTAATTCATTACGGTTACAAGACCGCATTTCCGTGAATAGGCTATTATTGTCAACGTCAAGGCGAAGACGAAAGAGATGGACAAGATGGACATTTTGGCAACATTTACATGCTAGGAATACTTAGAAATGTGTAGGCTATTTTAAAACGGAGGCATGTTCATTTTAACCGGCGACGCTGGGTAGCCTACATGTACCCAGCACTTGTTATCACAGATTTTGTCCCCACCACTTTTGACGACTGAAAATAAAATGTATTTAACAGAAATCTCTTTAATACATGCCTATGCTTGTCACTTTACTTATAACCGTAGGCTACATGCATGGAGAAGATCGCGCATTTTGTAACATTGTAACAATGGATGGTCAGATATGCGATAGGGCAGTGAGGGTAATTCATTGTAACCATCGACTAGCAGGCCTAGCTCCGCAAAATAAGTTTCTAGCAACGTATCGTAGGCCTATGCATGTTCATGTTGATTCAGAGATAGGCATAGACTACCATAGGCTGCTGGGCGTCAAGCTATATGACAGCATTTTATCATGTGGTGAATCAATAACTAACGTCAGTTTAACATGTCAGAACTTTTGATCGGCGTTTCAAGTACATGTGCCGAATAAAGCCTGTTGCAGTTCACAGCCAGCTGTGGCGCAAGTGGTTGAAGCATAGGTGTCGTACGCCAGCGACCGGTGTTCGAAACCCAGTCGAGGAACCTCTCCGGAAACCATCAAAACAAAATGCATCGATTTATTAAAAAGAATGAAAGACTTTATGTTTTGAGATTCTTTTTATGTTTGCGATGTCTGCTGAAAAGAAAAGTTAATATGTTAATTCATGGTTCAGCGCGCACTCACACACATTTTTACATTGACATCGGGCTCAAGTGTCGTCCTCAGTGCCGCATAGGTAGGCTATAATGTAGTGAACTGGTTAGACGAGAGTGGGGGAGGGGGAATGATCGCACAAGACAATTGCTCTTCATGAAATGAATCTCACAGGCTGCTGTCGATTTTTAAATGTAGCCTACTACACCACTTGCGAAATCGGACGTGGCACATAGCCTAATTATTAGGCTACTGGATAGCAAATCCATAGACTTTATTATATCCTTGGCGGAGATAATAATTAGGCCTATCAAATTAAAAGCACACTACGACAGGTATACTTGTGTGATCACGCAACAGAAGAGAGCATTTAGCGAGGGGACAGTTGTGAATGAGTGCTTAACACCCTGGAGTCTAAATACCCCCGGGGGATTCGAAAAACTGTTCCAAACACACATCTCAATCTCTGCTTTTATCATATTATAGAAACACCATTAGAAGCCTTTAATCAACTCGTTTTCAAATATATAGCCTATGTTTTAAGAGAATATGGCAATGATAATGGCACTTTCTAAAAACAAAAGCCCATCCACCTAATTTGCATTTGAAAGAGCCAATCACTAAAGTGACACATTTAGTCTAGCCTACTTTATGAGTTTTTTTTGACCCCTCTAATAAATTGCCTATAGTCCTACTACGATAATGGAGGAAGGGCTGCCTAACTGTTCCCCCTAAGAGTTTTTTCATAAGATAAAATGTTTACTCTATTTAAGTTTAGGATTTGGTAGACAAGACAACCTCGGAAAAGTTCTTCAGATAAACAATGTTTTATTGAATTAAAGGAAAGAAAATGTATCGCCAGGGTTTCGGGGCTTGCGAAGGCATTCGTTGATCTTATCGATGCAGTCCTTGCGGCCACTTCTCCCCATCGTAGGAAACTTTCTGCTTAGTGTTGACAACACAAAGGTCTTGACGTTGTGTGGCAGTGCTTGCTTGCCCTTCGATCCATCCCAGTTGGTGGTTTTGCACCAGGCTCTGTAGTGCTCCTTTGTGGTGATGGCTCTGGAGAGCAGGCATCCGTATCTACCAACGTTGCCGCGACTCTGTTGGTGAATCCGAGCATGTTGTTCTGGACCAACAGCAAGCAAAGTCACGTCTTCGTGCTGAGAAGGAACTTGAATGCTGTTGTCGAATGTGGCAGAGAATACAGAAGAAGACTTTAACTATTACTTATATATTTCTTATAACGAAACGCGAAGAAAAAATACGAGGACTGACCATCTCGCCTCTCCGCGTTTCCCCCAATACCATGGCGACAAAGAGAAATAAATAGATTTGACATTTTAATGTTTGTAGCGCGCCAGTTTACCCAGTGTGTGTGCATTGAGTAGTTCCTTAAAATACGGAACAAAGAGCGTCCCGTAGGCTATCTGTTCAATACAGAAGAAGACTTTAACTATTACTTATATATTTCTTATAACGAAACGCGAATAAAAAATACGAGGACTGACCATCTCGCCTCTGGTTACATGTCGGCAGTCCGACATCCTGCCAGTCCGACATCCCTTTCGTCCGACATGCCGCTATTCAGACATGGTGTTATTCCGACATGCTGCCAATCCGACACATTTTAGTACCCCCATTCCGACAGTTTACAAATCTTATTTTTTTCCACGTCAATTTAATGGACCCTATGAGCCCGACGGACGCAAAGTGCGTCGAAAAACACACCCATTCTTCTCTGTTACATTGCTCTGCTATTATTAGTCACAGCGAGATGAGACCTATATTGCATGAAAGAGCTCAGAACCTTTCCAACGAGACTAGACACATGTCTGTACGATCAAGTATGAAAATAAAAATAAAATCATTAATTTAAATGAAAGTAGGCTATATTACAGTCTATATTGCTCTGCGTTCACCCACGCAGCCACTGCTCTCGCTTGAATTACTCCGGGACCAGGCATCGCACAGCCATAACATGCATATCAAATGAAAGAGGAGAAAGAGAGCTTTCCATTGATACCAAACACATCGATCCTTTTGTGTTATAGAAACAGACGAAGTGACAAACAAATAAGAATCATATAGCTTCGGCTACCGCTATACTTTCGTTTGATTTACTTGTGAAACCGTGTTAAAAAGATACGGCTTGCATGTCAGATAAAAGAGGAGAGCTAGAGCTATCCACAGATACCAAATACAACCTTCTATGCCATAAAACAGACGAAGTGACAGCAAAATAATAACTTAATTTAGCTCCACTTAGTCCGCGAATAATGAGACAGAGAAGAAAACTGCTTTCACTTCCCCGAGTCGTGCACGCAACAGACACATAACCATATCAAGAAGTCTTCACAATGACATTTTAAATGAGAATCTTTATTATTTTACACAATTGGATATAGTTATGACATTAATAGCCTATTAATGACCTCATGTCGGAATGGCACGTTGTTTGAAAAAAAAGTTAAATACCGCCACTGCGACCATGAAAAAAAAAAATGTCGGAGTGGTGGAACTTTCTCCCATAAAGAGACATGCCTCCACTACGACAATTGGACGTCAATGTCGGAGTGCTGGTATGTCGGAATGAACGGCGGTAGCCCTCGCCTCTCCGCGTTTCCCCCAATATCATGGCGACAAAGAGAAATAAATATGATTTGACATTTTAATGTTTGTAGCGCGCCAGTTTACCCAGTGTGTGTGCATTGAGTAGTTCCTTAAAATACGGAACAAAGAGCGTCCTGTAGGCTATCTGTTTAATACAGAAGAAGACTTTAACTATTACTTATTTCTTATAACGAAATGCGAAGAACAAATATGAGGACTGACCATCTCGCCTCTCCGCGTTTCCCCCAATATCATGGCGACAAAGAGAAATAAATATGATTTGACATTTTAATGTTTGTAGCGCGCCAGTTTACCCAGTGTGTGTGCATTGAGTAGTTCCTTAAAATAGCCTACGGAACAAAGAGCGTCCCGTAGGCTATCTGTTTAATACGGAAGAAGACTTTAACTATTACTTATATATTTCTTATAACGCTGGCTGTAGGCGATTTCTATAACCATTTTCATTCATTTCAACAATGGTTCATTGAAGTGTCGTTTGAATAATTTCGCCAGTCATCACCTTCATTTTAATGATTCAATGAGATTAAGGAGTCGACTATTGACGGATATGCGGTCTTCATCATTAAATGCAGTTGAAACTTTCTGCCACCTGGTGGTTGTTTGGGTACATTGCCTTAGCCTCGAAAAAAATCGGCTTGACGCACTGCGGGATCTCTTCGGTAGTCCCGCGGGAGAAGGTGCATTCTCAACCCGTACCCACTGTAGGCTACATGGAAGATGGCAGAAAGTGTAGCGCAAAACTCTACCGCAGCAGAAAAAGCCATTTTAACCCCACAACATTTGAGAAGCCATGTCTGGAAGTACTTTGGATTTTGGTCGGTACAAGGTGAAATTGTGGAGCCGCGAGATAAAGTTGTATGTAAGCTATGTAAGACAGAGTTAGCATACCATTCAACCACTACCAACTTGAAGTTACATCTAGAAAATATGCACCCAAATGATAGTGGAACTTCAACTAAACAGCCACGCATAGACACGTATTATGCGCCGCCCGCCACAAGCTCTTTGTCTGCAACAAGACAGGAGGCCATCACGCAAAAATTAGTTTCATTCATTAGTAAAGACATGAGACCGATCAGCGTCGTGGATGGGGCAGGCTTCAGGGAGTTCTGTCAGGCAATGGAACCGAGATATTGCATCCCTAGCCGCGGAACAGTCACAAGCAGAATCGTAGGTGTGTATAACAGCACCGTAGACAAAATAAAGGAATCAATCAAAGACAAGGACGTGGCTCTTACCACGGATGGGTGGACATCTCTAGCGACAGCATCCTACGTTACAGTGACGGCCCATTGGATCAGTGATGATTGGGAAATGCTTAACAAAGTGCTGAAAACAGAAGAGGTTAAGGAAAGCCACACCGCAGAGAATGTAGGCCAATGCATTCAAGAGATCTTGGACTTTTTTGGTGTAGAAAGGGTGATTGCCATCACAACGGACAATGCTACTAACTATGTCAATGCAGTGGAGAGGCATCTTCAGACGGTAAATATACCATGTGTGGCACACACATTGAACTTGGCTGTGCGTAAGGGGCTCGGGGTCAGAGCCATTGAAATCCCCGTTAGTAGGCTGAAAATTGCAGCCTCACATTTCAGCAAATCTTCCACCGACCACTACCTCCTTAAGCAGAAACAACAACTTTTGGGGTTGAAAACGGAGAAGCTGATAAACGACTGTCCGACGCGCTGGAACAGCACGTACGAAATGATCTCCCGTGCGTCGGAGCAGCAAGCAGCTGTGTCTGCTGTCATCTTCGAGAAAAAACTGTCAAGAATGGAGCTGACTACAAGCGAATGGTCCCTACTGGAAAAGGTGAGTAAAGTGTATGAAAAATGTACCGTAATAGGCTGGACACATGCAAATCTGTCCTAATATATTTTTAAAATAGCCTAGGTAGAATTATGGCTCGTGTGTGTGAATGTTAGAGCTGGACAAATGCGAACCTGTCCTAATATCAATGTATTATGTTTACTTATTTATTGCAGGTTCAAGAGGTCCTTTAACCATTTAAAGTGGCAACAGAAGCACTTTCAACTGACACATATCCAACAGCGTCGGCTGTGCTGCCTTTAACACACGTTCTGCTTGCTCAACTGAACAAGCGAAGCCAAGACGAACCGCCTGCACTGTCAGAGATGAAGACAAACATCATCACAGATCTGCAGAAGCGTTATAGAGAGGAAAGGGGCGCGTTTATGCTGCTTAACAAAGCGAGTTACCTGGATCCACGCTTTCATCGCCTCGTTCATTTGAAAGAGGAGCAGAGACGGCAGGTGCAGGTAGCTATTCTGGAGGAGATTAAACAAGTGAAACTGGCAGGAGGCACAGGCAGTGAGGCCGCTGCCGGACAACCCCGTGAGCAACCCGCTGAGAAAACGGCGTTATCTGCTATGGGGTGTCTCTTCGGCGATACGTATTGCACCGACAGCCGAGACCAGGTCCAGGACATCACTCTGCAGCTTCAGAGAGAGATGTCGATGTGTGAACAAGAGTCTCCAATACCTGCGCAACAAAATCCTCTAATGTGGTGGAAAACTTGTGGCTCTGGGAGATACCCTCATGTCGCCCAGATGGCGAAGAAATATCTTTCCATCCCCGGATCCTCAGTGCGCTCTGAACGCGTCTTTTCCTCCGCTGGGAATATAGTAAATAAAAAGAGATCAGCACTGGCCCCGTCAAATGTGGACTGTCTTGTGTTTTTAGCTAATAACCTGTAGGCTAGGCCTTCAGGCTATAAAGACCCGACGGTGACCGTGCACTAAAAAGACAATGGAATAAATAGCAGTCAGACCCCCCCTTTTTTTACGCACCAAGAATGTAACTATAGCCTTTTTCTTTTAATAGCACTTTATTTTTTATGAACCTCAGGGTAAAAGTTCCTTGTCACATTTCTTGGAATTGCGTGCCTCATTTTATTTAACGTTAAACAGAAACATTACTAAAGTGTAAGCTACTGTACTGACTGAATATTGCATGAATACGGTAGGCTAGATGCAGCAGTTTCATGCACTGCAGGCTTCCACGGGTTTGATCATTTACCGTTTCGTGTCAAGGAAAAATTACATGTTTACCAGCAAAGTTCGTTGTCGGTTCTAGGCTATATACTGTAAAACTTCAATTAGGCTATATGTTAATGTTTCAATGTTTCAATCACCGAAGCATGCTAGGGACAAGTCGCGACCTTAAATAGCACAAAACTCAGCACTACTGAACATTTGTTTATTGTTGTTCATTTAAATTACGCGCTGGGAGCGCAAGGGGTGGTTTTGTGTACATTGTCAAATGTTTAAACTTAAATAAACTGCCTATAACAAGTTAGCCTCGCGAGCCATCCACGTACTTCCGGCCAAGGATTGCCTCCACTACGAGTCTGGCCGTGCTCCTCTGTGGAGCATTCTGCTCGGTAGAATTGTAACAGAACGCCCCCCCTCCAGAAAGCAGCCAATAAACGAAGAGACGGGTTGGTGGGGGCGAAAGGGGGAGGGCGCTCGTGACGATGACGTTAAACGCCTGCGCTATGTTGTTATGAGTAACTATCGCCGATTGGGTGAGAGCTGTCCAATCAATTCAAACCAGAACTGGGCGTTACTTCCCGCTTCCTGCAAGCGCTTCAGAGCAAAGAAATGCCAGACCATAATATGAAATGAAATGGTAGTATTATGGGATGGTTAGGACCAGGCTAATAACAAGTAGTTATGTGTCTTTGTATTCATTTGTCCTGTTATTGACGTAATAGGCGTCATTGACCAAATGCATAACCAGATATTCGAATAGATCGAATATATGGGGTTTTTTTAGAGCGAATACTCAAACGTCATTTTTGAGCAATTTTACAGCCCTATTGCTAGCAGACGCCTTTATCCAAAGTAGCCCTACAACACGGGCATAACTCACTTGACTAAATATAGCGCTGCATCCTGTAACGTTATCAAACTATGAATCTCACTGCGAAGAAAAGAAGCAGCTGTTAGTGAGATTCTACCAGTCTGGTGATAGTAGGCTATGTCGTGACGGAATGTGATATGCTGGTCTCAATAAATGTAAGGGCAGCATATCATCTCAATGAACTTGTAGATCCATTACTGTGCGTTCACACCAAGACCGTCAAAAGCGGCAAGAGCGCCGGAAATCATTCATTTTCTATGAAGAGTCGGCGTTACCGGCGTCAAAAGCGTTCTGGGCGTGAGCGTGGCTTCATCAGCTTCACGGGCGTCAAAAAGAAGTTGAGCCTCAGTTAACTTTATGCTAATTAGCTATGACACGGTTCGGCGTCAACTAAAGGCTGGCTTACATTGCACGATTTTGGTCTGTTTTAACAGTCGGCGACTAAATTTCCAAAATCGGGCGGAAATCTTGGGAGTTGTACTGGAATCGCAGCGCGCTCCCGTCATCTAAATCGTTTAGTGTAAGGTGCCAATCTTAGCGGTTTTAAGTCCGTCGGAGGCAATCTTTCTCTAGTTTTGCCGTTACGACAATATCAAACATGTTTGATATTATCGGAAGTCTTTTCAGTCGTGGCTCATGCAAATAGTGACGTGAACATTAAAAACCAATAGTAACCTTGCGCGAACATGAAACAGGAAGGGGCAAAATAGGCGACAGCTGTAGCCTTTATGATTATTTGTTATTTCATTTCTTATAATTTATTAGTCGGTTGTTCTACGTGACAGAACAGCTCTATATCTGTTAGTGATGTCACACATCAAACAATGCTGCAGAAACGCGAAAAAAATACTTTGATATGAGTAGGCTATCATGTGATTTCCTGTGAATGATGACGTGTAGCCTATTGCACGATGGAAATAATTTGAAGGAATCTAGCAGCAGTCTTGTAAATAGTGACCCACAGTCTTTGCAAAATCCTAATCTGAGACTGGCCTGTGACTAGACTGTGACTAAAACCTCAATGAATTGTCTTTAGATGTGAGAGGGTCTGAGACTGTAGTTTTTCAAAAATCTTTTCCAAATCTTTGCAAAGTCTGGCAATGTAAGGTAGGCTTAATCAGAATGTCAAACTCGCAGGATTGCTGCTTGTGGTTTGTCCGAATGTTTCACGTCATGGCTTTGACGCTTTCGGCGCTGAACTGGGTTGAGCGTCGGGCTATGAGCTTCACCAGCGACTTTGACGCTTTTGACGGTTTTGGTCTGAACGCACAGTTAGTAATTTTCTGAGCTCGTTGAGCATCACATGTCCTACATGCTAAATTCGAGTTGATGCTAGGTTGAAACTGAACACAATCAAAACGGAAACTCGCATTTAACTGAGAATGGCGTCAAATATTGCTCCTGCCTGGTAAAATGTTTCATTGTTGCCACACAGTGAAATTGATTTCATTGCTTCAATACTCACACTACGCAACAAACACGTTGTAGTTTTGTATTTTCATTGCATTTTAAATTGAATAAATCATTAATTTTTTATATGAAAATATTAATGATTAATCGATAGTTGGTCGTTAATTCTACCGACGATCGACTAAGAAAACGTAATCGAATGCCCATCCCTAATCGTGACATGACTTTTCATGGCTTTACTACCATGGCTTAAAGCAATAGTTAGGAATTTTGGACATAGGACCTCATTTCCAACTTAAAGGGATATTCCGCCATTTTTGGAAATACGCTCATTTTCCACCTCCCCTCGAGCAAAACAATCGATATTTACCTTGTTCCCGTTCATCCAGCCATTCTGTGAGTCTGGCGATACAACTTTTAGCTTCAGCCTAGCATAGATCACTGAATCGGATTAGACCATTAGCTTCTCGCCTGCTAGCTTCATGTTTAAAAGTGACTAAGATTTCTGGTAATTTTCCCATTTAAAACGTGTCTCCTCTCAAGTTAGAAAGTGCAATAAGACCAACTGAAAATGAAACCTGGCGTTTTTCTAGGCTGATTTGACATGGAACTACACTCTCATCTGGCGTAATAATCAAGGCAACTTGCAAACGTACCATAGGCGCAGTGATATCGCACGCAGCATCTGAAAATAGTCCCCATAGACATCAAGCAGTAGTAGTGCCAGTAGCTGCAAGTTGCCTTGATTATTACGCCAGATGAGAATGTAGTTCCATGTCAAATCAGCCTAGAAAAACGGCAGGGTTCATTTTCAGTTGGTCTTATTGCACTTACTCTTGGGAGTTGTACTGAAATCGCAGCGCGCTCCCGTCATCTAAATCGTTTAGTGTAAGGTGCCAATCTTAGCGGTTTTAAGTCCGTCGGAGGCAGTCTTTTTCTAGTTTTGCCGTTACGACAATATCAAACATGTTTGATATTATCGGAAGTCTTTTCAGTCGTGGCTCATGCAAATAGTGACGTGAACATTAAAAACCAATAGTAACCTTGCGCGAACATGAAACAGGAAGGGGCAAAATAGGCGACAGCTGTAGCCTTTATGATTATTTGTTATTTCATTTCTTATAATTTATTAGTCGGCTGTTCTACGTGACAGAACAACTCTATATCTGTTAGTGATGTCACACATCAAACAATGCTGCAGAAACGCGAAAAAAATACTTTGATATGAGTAGGCTATCATGTGATTTCCTGTGAATGATGACGTGTAGCCTATTGCACTATGGAAATAATTTGAAGGAATCTAGCAGCAGTCTTGTAAATAGTGACCCACAGTCTTTGCAAAATCCTAATCCTTTAGTCGAGGTGATATAGGTTGGTGAAGACCATTTTCAGTGAATTTCTGCCCTTCCTTGAGTTGCAGCGTTCATCTCGTGCTAACCTAGGTGCCGAGATAACGCAAGTCAACTGTAGCCTAACATCCAGCCTGCCACTGAAAACACTCCACAGAACACCCGAAACAAATAAATTATAACGTCAAACTATCGATGCACATGCCTGTGTTGATAGAACAATGTTAGAAATAAAACTAACCTTGCATCGCATTGCAATAGCCTACTTTGTTCCCTGTATGGCAGTGGCGGATTGATATTGAGAAACTAGTCCCTCAAAATGTAATAAATCATTGAGGTGCAAGGTTAGTTTTATTTCTAAAATTATTCTATCAACACGGACATGTATATCGATAGTCTGACGCTTTAATTGACTTGTTTCGGGTGTGCTGTGGAGTGAGTAAGACCGTTGTTGATGTCAGACTGATGTTACCATTGAAATGCGGTAGCTCAGAACCAGCGTTAGCAAAGGGGAACGCTGCAACTGAAGGAAGGGGTTAAACGCGATAAAAACGGTCTGCACCGACCTGTATCACCTCGGTAAAGTTGGAAATGAGGTCCTATGTCCAAAATTCCGAACTATTCCTTTAATTTGGGCCTGCAGAGGGTGGCATTGAGGGAGGGTTGCTCTGGTTACACACACACACACACACACACACACAGTAGACAGGCAGGCATACGCACATACACACGCACCAACACACACATACATAAAAATTTACACAAACTCATGCATAAACACACCCACACGCATGCACACACACAAACACACAGAGACACATAAAACACAAGCTGATGCACACACACACACACACACCATTATCCTCACCACACACACTCACAGACAGAGAAGCACTCGTACACAAAAGCAAGCTCACACATGCACACACTCATTTACATACATAAAAGTTGCAGTTGGGGATGGAGTAGATGATGGAAACAAAAGAGTGATTTATATTTGCAGAGAAAATGTGCAGGACTGAGTATCGGTCATATTGTGTAGGCTACTGCTTTGCGATACATCTAGTTTCAAACACTGTTAACCAAGTTGTCTTTAGTGATAGACTAAACGATTCATTCATGAACTGTTAACCGCTTTTACAAGTGCTGTGAGTTTACTTCGGATCTTAAAATCAGACCAGTCAACTGAGCTCATCTTGTTGTTGCTAAGCAATGCTTGTGAAGGACAGATCAGTCCCAGTCAGGAGAGACCGCACTGTTTCCTGCCCCATGCTGGTCCGTAGGTCTTAATAAGTTTGACTTTGGAAAAAGATTGCTCAGCTGTTGCCACAGTCACAGGCAATGTCAGAAACAACATGAGAGCAGTAGCCTACACACTTCCCCGAATGTTGATGTGACACTGTCATAAATATTCTACCACCAGCATTTTGGCAAGTTGAAAAATAGATGTTAGTAGTAAGTAGTTTTGTCACCATTTCCCCTTGCTCTTTATCCTCCTGCCGTTTCTTGCAGCCCCTCTTGTGTTTGAAGGGCATTTTGGTCGGAACGATGACTGAAATGTGCAACCATCTATTCAAAGAATCGCAAAAAATCACTTAGCCTACCCAGATGTCCTTGCTGTGTCTCAGTAGATACAGTAAAGATACAGTATTCTGGCGAAACAGTATGATGACAGAGGGTAATTTCATTTAACCATTTTTATTTGATAGTTTGATTCTGTGGTGAAAGTTATAAAAAAAAAATTTAAAAAAGGCAGGGCGGGGGTAGCGACCTGTGACTGCACTTGCTGCATTTCCAGTTACGCCACTGACTTTGAACTAGTTCCTGAATAGTGTGAACTTGCACAACAGTGCCTGGTCGGACTCCTTATCAAAGATGAACTTGTGTCACATTGGTTTTTTTAGCATTTCCCCAACTGGCATGGCATGACCTTGCAGTAACAAGGTCGACTACTTCAACACTAAAAACAGCAGAGATATTGTGGATTTCAGACCGAGTACAACTAACTGTTGGACGAGACTACCCCTTTGAAATGATAGGTTTGAGTAAAATGACACAAGTTGCGTATGTAGTTTGTTACTCTGTTCAGATCAAAGGGGGTCAGGTCAGTTCACTTACCATTGTAATATGTGGTCTGACATGAATAACATGTTTAGACTATAATCTTTGGTTTCCAGTCAGATTCTGGTTGTTTGAGTGAATGTCATTCTTCAAAAGAATTCCTTATGGACAGCTGAATGGGAATCATCAAAGATAAATGTCTGGCTCTTAAAGGGATATTCCGTCATTTTTGGAAATACGCTCATTTCCCACCTCTCCTCGAGCAAAACAATCGATATTTACCTTGTTCCCGTTCATCCAGCCATTCTGTGAGTCTGGCGATACAACTTTTAGCTTCAGCCTAGCATAGATCATTGTATCGGATTAGACCATTAGCCTCTCGCCTGCTAGCTTCATGTTTAAAAGTGACTAAGATTTCTGGTCATTTTCCCATTTAAAACGTGTCTCCTCTCAAGTTAGAAAGTGCAATAAGACCAACTGAAAATGAAACCTGGCGTTTTTCTAGGCTGATTTGACATGGAACTACACTCTCATCTGGCATAATAATCAAGGCAACTTGCAAACGTAGTGATATTGTACGCAGCATCTGAAAATAGTCCCCGTAGACAACAAGCAGTAGTAGTGCCAGTAGTTTGCAAGTTGCCTTGATTATTACGCCAGATGAGAGGGTTTTTTTTACGGTCTGCATGTTAGAGAAACTCTGTTCCTTTAAGAACCCATGTGCAAAGCATCAGGGTATCTAAAAAGTTTGAACATGGTCTACATCTGTACTAAATTCTTGGATTTTGTGTCTCTCTCATTACATTTTCAATTTCAATTTAATTTTGCTTATAGAGCGCCAAAACATTACACATGTCTCATGGCGCTTTACAGAGTGTTAAACATTCAAAGAGAGCCCATGAGTAACAGGGGCAAGGAAAAACTCCCTAGAATTGGAGATACATATAGGAGGAAACCTTGGACAGATCCATGACTCAAGGGCCCAACCCATCTGCCTAGGATCAGTTACAGTAGAGTAAAGTCATTTGTAGTATCAGTTCAATCTTATCCACCCCCTAAAGAGAAGAAAGGGGAAGTATCTGTCTGACTGCAATGTCACAGTGAACAATGAGTCATTTCAGGTACTGTATAAAAAGAGGCAAGATTCTGAGTGACAGAAGTCATCAGTCCACTGTTGACAGAAACACCAAGAGGATCATAACAGGGACCTGTTTGAATCTGTGACGCGCAGTATGAACGTCCTCCTGATGTTCCTCCTCTTTCTCATCTCAGGTAAGACTTGACGTTTATCTCTCAATCTGAATGTTCAACCAGTAATGATCCTCAATCAAATTAACTATACAAAAATAGATATTTTATCTTTAACCCTTTCAAAATAAACTGAAAAATGTCTCACATGGCAGATTTTATTTTTCAAATATATGTTTTTAATTTGGAGACATCTACTGAGTGAATGTAATGTATTGATTTGATTGGCAGGTGAAGTTGGAGTAACTCATGCATTCTCTCATGGTAAGTTGACTGGGGAAATGTAAGATATAAGGTGGGGATATTACTGTGCCAAGTCAAAGTGCTACCAAGTGCTATTCCGCCATACATTACAGTTCTCCTTTATACCCGCTTAGAAAAGCACCATGTTTTATTTTGTGTCACCATGCATTCAATGAATGCTCTCAGACCACCACTTAATTGTAAGGCTCTATGTTTAATCACATTGAATTACTAAATATTTCCTCCTGATTGCAGAAACATTTGTTTTCTTTTTCTGTCAGCCCACGGTTCCTTGATCAATTGCGCAGCAAACTAGATGTACCGCATAGCGTTTCATTTTTTACCACGCAAATCACAAATGACTTGTAGGTCATTTTTTGTGTTTCAGGAAGTAGTGGGGAAAAAAGCTTTGACAATCCCTATGACTGCTACGCTAGTCATAATTATCAGGTCAAGCACTGAGCCTAATTTCACTTCACGCCACCAGCAGTCTTCACGTTGAGGGCCATAGTCTTCATGATTGAGGCCCATCGTTTTGAGAAACGCACTAGTCTAGTCACCAACTGGTAGAAGGGGTTGAAGAAAAGAAAGAATGGATTTGGCATGACATTATATTTCTTGCCAACCCTGTCTGATTCTATGATGTATAACACTGTTTCTTACCACACATGAGGTGAGATGCCTGGGTTTGTCAGGTCCTGAAGGACATGGGCATCACAGGGCAGAACACAGATAAGCCTTCAAAGGGCCAGCAGAAGAGGCAGCTTTGGGCTATGCTGTGGAGGAAGTGTAGGAGGTGGGGACTGGACAACATCTAGGGTGTCAGGCCTCTATTCTGCCCTGCTCTGCCATGCCTGATGCTGGTAGGGGTCCACTGTTAGTCCACTGTTCAAATGACATTTTTAAAAAGAAATACTGACAGATACCTCTTTAAATATATATATTTTAGGGGCTTTTTGGCTTTATTGTAGATGGACAATAAGCAACTGGAGGGCGATGGGGTGGGATCGAAAGACGACTGGAACCCCGTGCCTGATGGTGATATGGGTGCTGTGTCCTACAGTGCTCTTGCCCCCCTTCTTAGCCTACAGGCACCAGAGGAAGAGGTGCCCCCCCCCCCCCCCCCCCCCCCTTAGCCTACAGGCACCAGAGGACGTGCGGCAGGCAGCACTGCCATGCTGGTCTGAACACAAACCTTTATTGCAAACTATCATAATACTGTTTTCTTTGCCGTTTCCAGGTAATGCCACTATTAATGGAAATGCCGGCGGTGCGGTTTGTGTCTTCCCTTTTAAGTACGAGGACATTTGGCACTCGAAATGTACCAGCGTTGGGCATGACAAGCCATGGTGTGCAACCACCAATGACTACACCAGGGATGGGAGGTGGGGAGAATGTACTGGCTTAGGTAAGATACAGCTCATCAAAACCTAGAGAGACTGTTGAGCTTTTTTGTGTTTCAATGATGTGCCTTCTAATGACTACCGGTATTTACCGTAAATTTATTTAGAACTTGCATGTCAGATGGTTATGGCAGACAGAGTTGTTAAAGTTAAGTGTTCCCCAAAGAAATGTTACTCCATGATGTATGATTTCAACTGCTGTTTCTAGTTAATCCCACCATGAACGGAAATGCTGCAGGAGAGGAGTGTTCTTTCCCTTTCGTTTATAAGGACACAGCATACTGGGAATGCACCAGCGTTGCGCATGACAAGCCATGGTGTGCAACCACTGATGACTACACCAGGGATGGGAGGTGGGGAGAGTGTATACGAACGGGTAAGACATCAACAGTTTTTTGTGCATTTTTAGGGTCTTTTTGGCCATTATAGTATATGACAGTGAACAGATGGACAGGAAGCAAGTAGGAGAGAGAAATAACTCGGGATAATATTCCCCCCCAAGAAAAGAAAAACATCAACAGTATTCATGGTTATGTTGAAGTTCTCATTTTACACAGAAGGCCATAATTGTATCCGGATGTTGTACAGATAACCAGTTACTGTGCAGTTTGTTAGTGCTCACCTTCCTTTTCAACAAATGTTATATTTATACTCAGTATATTTTTTACCATGCATGATGCCGAATAACACTATTTCCTACCATGTATGATGTACAACACTATTTCCGACTGCGCCACATGTTGTTTTCCTTTTATTGTTTCCAGGTAATCCCACTATCAATGGCAATGCCGGCGGTGCGCTTTGTGTCTTCCCTTTTAAGTATAAGGGCATTTGGCACTCGAAATGCACCAGCGTTCGGCATGACAAGCCATGGTGTGCAACCACCGATGACTACACCAGGGATGGGAGGTGGGGAGAATGTACTGGCTTAGGTAAGATACCAGTATTTCTACTGAGACATGTTTTATTTATTTATTTATTTACATATGAACTGCAACATTTGAAGTTGTACAGTAATTTCCCGCATATAAGCCGCATTGTGTATAAGCCGCAGGACACTGTGTTATGCAAGTTAAAAGAAACAAAACCATATTAGCAACATATTAACGGCTCCCCTGTATTAACCTCATAGCTGAAGAAATGTTGCAAAATCAATGTATAAGCTGCGGCTAATAGTCGGGAAATTACAGTACTAGAGATGTGGCAGTCCTACAGTGAGTAATATTGGCTTTGGATCTAGCTTTGATAACCAACAGTGGCCGGGTTTCCCAAAATCGTTAAGAAGCTCTTAAGTCCTAAGAACTTCTTAGGAGCGTTCTTAGAACATTCTTACAACGCTCCTAAGAAGTTCTTAGCACTTAAGAGCTTCTTAACAATTTTGGGAAACCCGGCCAATACTTGCAACTAAAGAACATACAGCTCTTCAAAACCTAGAGAGACTGTTGAGCTTTTTTGTGTTTCAATGATGTGCTTTCTAATGACTACCGGTATTTACCGTACATTTATTTAGAACTTGCATGTCAGATGGTTATGGCAGACAGAGTTGTTAAAGTTAAGTGTTCTCCAAAGAAATGTTACTCCATGATGTATGATTTCAACTGCTGTTTCTAGTTAATCCCACCATGAACGGAAATGCTGCAGGAGAGGAGTGTTCTTTCCCTTTCGTTTATAAGGACACAGCATACTCGAAATGCACCAGCGTTCGGCATGACAAGCCATGGTGTGCAACCACCAATGACTACACCAGGGATGGGAGGTGGGGAGAATGTACTGGCTTAGGTAAGATACCAGTATTTTTACTGAGACATGTTTAATTTCTTTATTTACATATGAAATGCAACATTTGAAGTTGTACTAGAGATGTGGCAGTCCTACAATGAGTGATTTGGCTTTGGATCTAGCTTTGATAACCAACAATACTTAACAACTAAAGAACATACAGCTCATCAAAACCTAGAGAGACTGTTGAGCTTTTTTGTGTTTCAATGATGTGCCTTCTAATGACTACCGGTATTTACCGTAAATTTATTTAGAACTTGCATGTCAGATGGTTATGGCAGACAGAGTTGTTAAAGTTAAGTGTCCCCCAAAGAAATGTTACTCCATGATGTATGATTTCAACTGCTGTTTCTAGTTAATCCCACCATGAACGGAAATGCTGCAGGAGAGGAGTGTTCTTTCCCTTTCGTTTATAAGGACACAGCATACTGGGAATGCACCAGCGTTGGGCATGACAAGCCATGGTGTGCAACCACTGATGACTACACCAGGGATGGGAGGTGGGGAGAGTGTATACGAACGGGTAAGACATCAACAGTTTTTTGTGCATTTTTAGGGTCTTTTTGGCCATTATAGTATATGACAGTGAACAGATGGACAGGAAGCAAGTAGGAGAGAGAGATGGGGAGGGAGAGAGAGAAAAAAGAAAAACATCAACAGTATTCATGGGTTATGTCTAAGTTCTCATTTTGAAGTATGAAATATAACATTTCAAATGTGTACTAGATGTGGCAGTGGAGATGTTGCTCTTGGCTTTGGAAAAAGCTTTAATGACCATCAATACAGTGCCAGTCGGGACAATGCTAATATATGATATATATACAGTATATTACACAAGTTGATCTTTGATAAAGAAGCATTTCACCCATTGGCATTAAACAGACCCTATGCAACTTTCTGCAGGAGACGATCGCTCCTTGTTTACATCTGGAAGTCTGAGACGAAGAACCACGCTTGCGATTTATAAAATTAAATATAGCCTATACATGTATAAATATACACGCTAAAGCTGTTTGGGAAGCTCTGCAGAGAAGATGCAAGCAGAAAACGAGCGAAAACGAAAAATGAAACCAAAACCAGAGATGAAATCGCCAATCCTGCATAGTTCCTCTTTAAGCTTTATATGGTTAGAAACCCAGTCATACTATTGAATGGTCATGGATAATTCCCTGATTTTCATCTGAGATGGGAGAAAAAGCCGAAAATGTATTTTTGGCGCTTTTCAATAAAAGCCAACAATTCCCAGAATTCCGCGCTTTCACTGCTCTTCGTTGCACCCCCTCCAGGAAGTAGTGCAGCAAAGATAGAGAGTCATTAATGTAACGTTTTGGCATTAATAAGGATTCAAAAATTAAAACGATCATTGTTTTATGTTGCACTCAATCTTGTGGCCATATATTGAAGGTCCCGTTCTTCAAGATGAAAGTTTAAAAATCGCTAGTTTGCAAACCATCACTAGGCTGCTTGTTTGAACGAAAAACACATTTTATACATTTCCATGTTGGTGTACGTCCGCAAGTTGACAGCATAGGCTTAAATACCCGACATTTCACAAACATTACTACCGCTCATATTATGCCTAGTAATTTTGTGCGATCATTGTTAGTGACGTTATGTTCTTGAGAGTCCACAAATGAGTCTGCAAGATAATCAAGAAGCCGCTATACAGCCAGGCTGTAGCCTATAGGAAAACAGATAGCCTACCACTGGCAAGCTAGCACGCTGACATGAACTCTTGTCAACATGAAAACATTAAAACGGAACATACTTGGGCTAAATAAAGCGTCCGCTACTTGTCGGCTCAAAACATTACATATTTCCATGTCAGATGTCCTGAAAATTGACAGTGTAGGCTACAATAGGGCCTACCCGACATTTAACAAACATATCGCTGACACTGATTTGTGAGATCATAAAAGTGCACGTAATGTTCAGTACCTTTCAAGCAACTCTGCGAGCAGTCCACCACCCCAGTTCTAGTCGACCTGCCCTGGGATACCGTCTGGCTGGAGGCATCCTGATCCTCCTTGTATTACGTCTTCAGAATCCCAATATGCAGTTTGCAGGTTTTTTTTTTTTTTTTTAAATAAGTTTCAAAATTACCATTCGCCATCGTAGCTACTTATCAGCTTTGCTCGCACACCACGAGCTACTTTCAAGCTGATTTCGTGAGAAGCCAGTCCACTAGCTGTAGGAGTCGGCCCGGGCTCTTACTCGACACGCAGGTCTGGCTGGAGGCCTTGCTGTATTACGCTGGTATTACGGCTCTTATAGGTAATCACAAGCGCTAGATTCACACAGATCTTCAGAATCCTCATTTGCCATAATCCGTTTAAAAATTACCATCCACCATTGTAGTTATTTAACCTTTCTCCACCATAGACTGTTATCCACAGACCAGAGCCTAGTTAGCTTAGCTACCAAAAAAGATGGCGGCTATATATTTTTGTTTTTGCAAGTGAAGTGCCACCCCTAGCGCCCCCACTTGGAAAAATGAGGAACGTGTTTGTAGTTTTACCTCTTCGACAAAGATATAGGACTTCCTGCTTTCAATGATGTAAAATGATGATTTTTACATCATTGAAAGCAGGAAGTCCAACATTGAAATCCGTATTTCCCCCGTCTCAGGGCAAACTGAGGGAATGATGCACGACCATTCAAAAACATGACTGGTTTTCTAAAGATACAAAGCTTAATGCTAATCGGTGAAGTGTCCCTTAAAGGGATAGTTCGGGTTTTAAGACACGAAGTTATATGGGTTCCCTGTCAACGTTGTGCATCAGCACTGGCTTACCCCCCGACAGCGTCCTGTGAGCCGAGATCCAGCCGGTTTTTGATGCTGAAGAAAGTAGTCCGGCAAGTTTCTGGGGTCACGAAAGTAAAGTGTTTTTCTTCTCAAAACCATACGTGTTCAAAAGAGTGATATATTTGCACCACAAAAACGTTGTCCAGGAAAAATTCAAACCTCGTTATCTTGGCACTATTTTTCTCGATTCCTATCACTGCGCGCTACTGACAGCTGGACAACGTTTTTGTGGTGCAAATATATCACTCTTTTGAACGCATATGGTTTTGAGAAGAAAAACACTTTACTTTCGTGACCCCAGAAACTTGCCGGACTACTTTCTTCAGCATCAAAAACGATCAAAAACCGGCTGGATCTCGGCTCACAGGACGCTGTCGGGGGGTAAGCCAGTGCTGATGCACAACGTTGCTGACAGGGAACCCATATAACTTCGTGTCTTAAAACCCAAACTATCCCTTTAAGGAGTCTGACCAGGCACACAAGTTCACAGTTGCACTTTTAGTAAAGGTGCATACTTTTTTACTGACGTAGTGCATTCTTTTGTGAGAAAAAAAGCGTAAAATGGTACAAACCCTCTCTTCTTTCATTCCCAAACTTTAGCTACACTGCAAATTAGTTAATGTTATCAAGACAAAAAAAACTTAGATTTAGAAGTGTTAGATAATTTATTCTTATTTTAAGTGTTCAACTTCGCGCCATAATCTTAGTTCTAGATTTATTCAAGAAATCTTGTCGAGTGAAATCATCTTGCTGCATGGACAGATAATGGGCGTGTTTCCCAGATTTGTTAAGAAGCTCTTAAAGGAACCGTATGTAAGAAATGTACAGTATTTCAATTAATCATAGAGTGGCCCTGATATGTCACGTTAAGAAATAATGCTCATTTAAAAATGTATGTATCTTAGAATGTTCTTAGAGCCCTCCTAGTTCTTAGCTTCTTAATGAATCTGGGAAACGCGGCCAATTTCACTTGTTTTGAGTACCTTTTACCTCAGATTTAGTGTTTTTATCTTGTTTTTAGTCACCCCTTTTTTACAGTGTAGTGATGAATGGATGTAGATCCCCAGCATCACTCCTGCTGCAACATGGCCACTCATCAAAACACTCGCAACAAGGGACGGCGAATACTACCGCAGAGCTTAAACTCCTGTCACTATGGATACCCACAATGCTGCCATGCCAACACAGTACATCCTCCCTCTCTTTCCAAACTCCTAACTCATAAACTCCTCTCTCACACATTCTTTTTCTCTTTTTAAACTCCTCATGTACTGCTCTCCCACTCTGCTCTCCCAAGGCTTCAATAAAGCTGCCAGTTATTCTGCTGTTCTGTGTCCTTGTATGTACAGTACATTCCTCAACGCAAGTCTAAGTTCAAGATGTGAGTTGCAGGAGCTCCTATGGAGGATAGAATGGATTATTCAGACTTTTTAGGGATTCTGGCTAGGCTAGTTGAACCCTGCCTGAACTTCCGGGGAATTTGAATTTCGCCCGGCAGCTCAGGCTGGAAACCAGCAGATCTATATCCTATGTTTACTGCCAGAACCTTTGGCTCCAATCAGAAACGGCCATACGTGACGATAACGAAACTTAAGCGACGCCAAGTGCAGTAGAAACAAAGCGCAGGCTCCCCAGACTAATGTTTAATCTTAAAAAATTGAGTTTAGTGGTGAAAACCAGACTAGATTCTGGCAAGCACCTGATATAAATAATTATTTGAAATGTAGGCCTTAAAAATACAACTGTACACTGTTTCGTACGGCACATGAGGTGGGATGCTGGTGGTTTGTCAGGTCCTGAAGGACATCACAGGGGCATAACACCAAGAAGCCTTCAAAGGGCCAGCTTTGATCCTTATCTGGATGATCATGTAGGTCCAAGATACAGTATGGTGATTCTCTTTGCATATAAATTTTAGCTAATAGGCTATATCAAATTGGCATTTTATTTGATCATATCATTATGTAATGTGAGATAACAGACAGGCATACACACACCCATGCAGATAGACTAGCTCAGCCCAACATTGGAGCAGTTAATATCACTATCTATGTTTTCACCACTAGGGAGCAGGGTTTGTAACAAACTGGCCTCATTGTCTTGGGAGTGCAAGAGAGTGAGCAGCTAACACAAAGAGAGAGAATGATGAGAACCAGTCATGGGGTCCAGTGCAGCAGGCTGTGAAAACCAGTACAGAAAACCCAGTGGTCACTGTGCAGTTTACTACTCATCTTCCTCAACCAGTACAGAAAACCCAGTGGTCACTGTGCAGTTTACTCCTCATCTTCCTCAACCAGTACAGAAAACCCAGTGGTCACTGTGCAGTTTACTACTCATCTTCCTCAACCAGTACAGAAAACCCAGTGGTCACTGTGCAGTTTACTCCTCATCTTCCTCAAGCTCACCGTATGTAAATGTTGAGCCTGTTCCCTTCATTTTAAGGTTGAGCGCTCTGCTCAGTAAAGTCCTATTGAAAGGGCTCTTTTTATCATTGCCAACACACATGACAGTCAATAGTTCAATACTCGAAACTAAGCAACATTTCCTTTTTTTGCAAGAAATGAGTGAGTGTTGAAATGTCTGGGTGCAGCTACTGTATCACAGATCCCAATCAAGCATCTGTGTTATGAGATAACAGTATGCTCTGTAATATAGCTTATGTATCTGGGGTCTCTGGTTGTATGAGAGAGATCCATCACAATCCCACACTTTGTAAACCTAATAAGTTAGAATTAATTTGAGCATGTTAAAGTATGTTAAATGATCTGAAACATACACAACTTGTCAGTGTAATTTTAACACTTAATTCAATGAAACAACATGAACTCACTTAATAATAGTAAACTCATAAGTATTGAGAACTATAAGTGAATATACTAATTATATACCTGTAGCACACCTTTTAGTTCATAATAAAGTATTGTTAAGAAGTAAAAGTAGTTACGTTTCATAGGTGCACTACCAGTATAGGCTAGATATACTTAAACATATAGACTACTGTACATACCAGTATAAGCCAGTATACTAAAAAAAAAAAAGAAAATGTGACATCGCATTCTGATGACATCACATTCTCTCTATCTCCCATCCCCGTCATAGTTCTCTCGCGCTGCGGTTGTCTATGGTCATGGTCGATGCCGGTGCATTCCCAGTGTTCCGTGTCCGCATAAACGAAAGGAAAGAAACACTCCTCTCCTGCAGCACTTCTGTTCATGGTGGGGCTAACTAGCAGCAATGGAAAGCATACATCATGGACACAACTTTAACAACTCATGTCTGCCATAACCATCCCGACATAAACATTTAAATAGTCAATAGAAATAACTTTTTGCACCTCATTGAAACACTTAGCTGTGTACACATATCATTTAAGTCCTACGAACATTACCAAAACTATTGTTTATTGGACTATGGCTCCACCGGCTATATAGCCTACCATTAGTGAAGGTGCATTTAGATTGGCACCTCCACCACACACCCTTTATGGCTATTCTGACAGCACCCATTTGGCCCACTGGATGGTGCTGTTGTAAAACATTGTTAATTTTTCCCTCTTTGATTTGTACAATGCCTGGTGAAATTCACTGACTGTCTGTTGATTGATAAGGTTTTTAAATCAGAGTGTTTCCTTTTGTTAGAACTAGAAGAGTTGTATCTTGCATATGATTCTAGTCGTCTAAGCTGAACTTTACAACCCTCAGATTTAGCGTGTTGTAACAGGCTAAGCTTCATTGGTTATCTACATTTGGCTTTGTTACTATTTCTCTTGCTCTACGCCCTCAAGGGTGTTGTGCAGGAGAACAGTTCTTACCAAATACTGATATTGAGTTGCCTGGCACGAGGTACCAGGTTATCTAGCTACATTTTCCTCACTGGAAATGTGACAAACATCTCTTACCAGTGACACTAAAGTTACTATAATTTCAGTTTCAATTTCAATTATTATTTTTATTTTCATGTTTGTAATCATCATATGAGGAAATAATACATTCAGTCACCTGATTCAGAAACTCATGTGCCGACATTTTATTCTTCATAAGCTTTTATAATTACATTTTTAAATTAATATCTAAATTTTATAGTGAAAAATCTACAAAAGCATTCTGATTATTGCTAAAGTATTCTTGCTTAACAAGGTAGAGAAAGTTGTGTTAGTCCTTTTCATTTTATGAAAATTGGACACAATGAGATCATTGCAAATGATTTTAAATAGATCAGGAGGTTTTTGAAATGACGGTTTATTTGTCTTGTAGTAAATTGTCTTCTCTATAATATTGGGTATTAATTTTTACCTCAATTTTATATGACTTCACAGTATACAGTATTGTTCTTTGTTTATTTTGTGCCCAGTAGATGTCAGTGTTCACTAACTGATCCTGGTATGAAAGCATGCACCTTGCATGAATCACATCATGTTTTTGATTGATTGTAAAGCTAAACATTTTTCTAATAAGCTTGACCAATAACTGTTGTGGTAGTCTGCATTTAGCGCTGAGAGACCAAAATGTCAGAAACAGAAAAGCGGCAGCTATCGCACCCACAGCTAAAGCATGTTCTCCGGACTCTCTCTAGAAGGGGCATTGGTGCTGGCCTCCTACACAGCGAGGCACGTGGTCTCGGCTTGGTCGTTCTCACTATCTCAGAGGGAGTGCCTTGACTTGAGGGACCCCCCACACACCTGAACAGAGATTAGATCCGTGTACACAGACCACCGCCACTAGCCCTCGCAAGACTCATGTAACTTCTTTATCTATTCACACCGCCATGAATCAGCTATGCAAACAGATGCAAAATAGGGAATGCCGCCAGCCTGTAGAACATTAACTTGGACTGTCTGTGTCATTGTCTTTGGGGCTCAGGAGTGATCTTTGTAATGCCATTGCAGCTGATAAATCCTCTCAACTAAGTGTTTTTTATGTTTCATAACTATTGTTAGCCTGTCTGCAATAGGTGAAGTGGTAAATGTAATGATCTCTGGGAAATTCTGTAGACTTTTCTCCATGAGTAGTTACAGCAGCCTGCGTGATAAGGTGTAGAAATTAAAGACAGTCTCAATTAAGAATGTACTATGGAGCAATCTCTCAGAAAATCTCTCTTAAGCCATATTTATACACCATTTGGCAGGTGCAAAGGATAGAAGAGTTACTGACGTTTTTTTTTTTTTTTTTTTTTTTTATCTATGGTAGCAAAAATTTGCATCACTGCCACTAGATGGAGACTACACAATTAGGTCTCTGTGCTGTTTGTACATTACAGATTTAAAGTGTGCTATCAGTCAGTTATATTTCAAGGCTCTCAAAGGATGAAAAGTGATATACACAAAAAACAAATATACACATTTTCCAGACATGATATCTACAAAAATTTTACGTAACATACATGTGCACGAGTAATGTACAATCTTGTGATTTTTAAATGAGAGCTGACTTTATAAATAGGTAATCTATGAATTAAGCAATGGGGCATTTAAACATGTGGTTGTCATGTTCACAAATAGGTCATTACATATTTAGTGAAGATCCCCATTTTAAACTTTGTGTAGTTCATGTGGATTTAAGGCTATGTTTTATTCCACGTGTGGTAAACATATTTAGTGAAGATCCCCATTTTTAACTTTGTGAAGTGTCCATCAGTACAGTATATTGTGCTGCACGGATGGTAGTTCATGTGGACTCAGGGCTACTGTATGTTGTATTGTATCCCATGTGTGGAGGAGTCCAGAGCACAGCCAGGGAAGGCCAAGGTGCTGTCCAAGCAGCAGACCCCGAGTGGCGAGTTGGGAGTCTGTTGCTAGTTGGTAGGAGCAAGTGACACACAGGGCCAGCTGGCTGACAGGTGGGCCCAGAAAGGGGAACTCCCACTGCCAAGATGCCCTCCACCCCCCCACCTCCCCACCGCCCACACATACACACTTGGAGAACTGCAGGTACAAGATGAACTTGGGGTAGTTTATTAAAGGAAATCACACCATGTCACACACGATCAAAAGGCCAAGCGAAGAGAGCGGGGGGAGGTTTAGTGTGGAGTCAGGCCGCGAGCTGCTCTTTGTGTGGCACAGCGGGAGGTGGGGGGGCAAGATCATCCATGCAGAACCGAGCAGCTGGAGCCGGGGCTCCACACAGGAGGATGAACAGAGAGAGATAGGCCGGAGAAAAGCGTGCTCCAGAATTGACATCCTGGCTGTGCCACGCGCTATTAATATGCAGATGAAGCCCAAATTCCATCCGTTGCAGATAATCCCACCTCACTCTGTCTGGGCAGTGAGGAATCTCGAGTTGCAGATAATCCCACCTCACTCTGGGCAGTGAGGAATCTCAAGTCAATACTCTGGTTCAGACTTCTGAATACAGTGATGCTAGGGAGACTGTGGTCAAGGATGGCTTCTGAATACAGTGATGCTAGGGAGACTGTGGTCAAGGATGGCTTCTGAATACAGTGATGCTAGGGAGACTGTGGTCAAGGACGGCTGTGGAAGGTTTCCATGAGCCGTTGTGCTGTCATGAGCCGTATCCTCCTGCATGATATGATGATGCTCCTTAGTAACTTGGTTCATCTACTGTAGGTTAGAAAGCCACAATGTGAACGTTTGACTTGTTTTCAATTGTTTTTGGCATGTGGCACATACTTGCCATTGTTCTCTAGCAACATAGCACATGCCCATCTGTTGAATGAATAAGCAGGCTGTTTCATGGCAGGTGGGCACGAGGCCGGACATCCACACTCTGATATCATCAGGCTGGACACTTATCTTTTGTGTTCTCCACAAACACACGTGACCGTGAGCGCTTTTAGGAAATCCAATAAAAATGCTCTTTTTCTTACAAGTCGCAGATGTTTAATCATGTCCTACAGTAAATCCTAGAGTGTCTTTTCTGTCTTTAATACAGGATCTTGACCCCAGGGAGTCTGGTCAGACATTTGATGACTTGTTCATGTACAGTGTCTAGCCTACTGTACATGTTTTCTTTCGTGAAATAGTTAGGTTTGAGTCCTCATTTAGACTTTCTTAATTTTCATGTGTTTCATAATGGTTGATATTCTTTCTTTAGAGTTTAGGTCAGTATTACTGAGATATATTTCTATCTAAATATTTAGATTTAAAAAAATATATATATTAAATGTTCCCCTTCCTCTCAACTGGCTTTTGTGAGAGACACAGGTATACAAGGCCTATGTTCAGCACTATCAATAAAGGTATCCACCTTAACTGTTGCAAGGTCACTGTGATCCTAAGGCAAGGCTGTAAAATAATAGATCTGCCCTCCCCAATAATCAGTTGGTCAATTGGATGGAAGTCCCAGGTCACTGTGGCACAGTATGTACAACATCAGGTGTTGTGTGCCGTTTAATGTTGGTCTCTCTTTCACAGACATGCAAACAAGTAATTCTGATATTTTTCTTTATTGGTGATGTTTGACTGACCTATTCAGTAGTATTAGTATTAGTATTTTCATCAGCTGTCTCTGAAAGAGATCACAAAAGAAAGAGATGTCGTTTCCTTGCCCATTAAAAGTGTCTCCAGGGACCTTGTTGGTACAGTACATGGTTATTACTTCCTGTGTTATCTGCCTGATCCTAGCCCTGCCATGGAAATGTTAATATGGTAAGGATTAATTGAAGCAGCCCTATTACGTGTGAAGTCGTCCCTGAGTGTTCTCTGTGGCTACTGTGTGTGCAGCATGTTTAAGGATCATTTGCTAGAAAAGCATGGCTTAACCACTTGTTTGCAGAGATTTCCTATCAATGCCATACCTGAGAGCCAGCTGGTAATGTATGTGCTTCAAGCCACAGAGACGGTTTTATTAGCCCTGCAGGTCATTTCTTCTCCCCTCATTTGAATACTTGGAGGGGTGCAGCTCTAATTTGGGATGTTTTCCATTAGAAAGCTATTCAGATTCGTATAATAGATAACCAAATCTAAGAAAGAGAGAGAGAGAGACTGAGGGTTCCACTAAATCTACCCGGGCTGCTGATAACCCCACAGAGCGTAGTCAGGGACTTATATGATGTTTGTGAAATTGCTGTCTTTGCTGAACAAACAGACAGATTGTCTTTGTCAAAGACAAAGAGAAGAAATTGTAGAGACTTTTACTACATTTGTCGTCTGAATTGATTCTTTCCTCCCCCTGCTACTGAAGGCAGAAACTGTGTTTGCCGTGACAAATTGATGATGGCCATATAGTAATCTGTACGTTTTTAATTGCTGAGTAATCGCTAATGGTCACATTTTGTCTATTTGCTGTGTGCAGTATCTTTAACCAAATACTTTAATCAGATTTGTATCAAACATTCGCCAGTTAAAACATGACATTTACAACAGCATGCCATAAAGCTGTGTAAGCTAATCAATAGGGGCACATGATTTAATGTCAACTCTTCACCATGAAGCTCAACCGGGAGGCTAGTGCATTCAGCAGCAGAGCAAAGCCAATCGTTTGGTATCTGATTACAGTATGTGTGTAGCTTTGTGTGTCTGCACTGCAGATGACTCCTCTATATCATTCATTGTCTGTATTTTCCACATGAGGTGCATCATTAAAAGAACTTGGCTATCATTAGCACGTTTGTGAGACTGCATCTACTCCTACTGTGCAACTTTTGAATGAGAGGCACTACGTGTTTTATTTTCAGCATGAAGGAGATCTGTGCAGAATAAATAAAATATTGTTATTTTGTTTTATGATTTGAAGAAAGATTATGCACCAATTTGCCACTTTCTGAGGTATGTTTGTGTGCAAAACACTTTTAGTGTGATCTTCACTTATTCTGATGCTATATAGAGCCATGGAAAGGGCAGATACACACTTGTGTTTACCAGAAGTGGTTCAGGCTATACACTATATGGTTCTGTCAGCTGAGACAATCACAATAAGACTTTGCAAACAATATTGCAAAAAGAGGCTTCTTTGCATGTTAGCAAGCTTCTATTCATGGCAACCGGGTGGTTGGTTGTCTTGAAAACTATTCTACATGTTTTTTAGGTTGTTAGTTTGCTAATTTGTGAGATGAACGAGATGTGTTAAACCATTGACAAATAGGCCTCCATGATCATTTAATCCATGTGATCATTTAGGGAAGGGAATCACCATCAAATAGCATACCACTTCAAAGTTTTGTCTTTATGAGTATTTCTCTATATGTCTGCAGGCTTAAGGATTTTTTTTTTTATTGTATGGCAACAAATGAATATAAGTGTAGGGCATTTTACTTTAGAGACATTTACATTTAGAAAATGTCACAGCCATATTTTTGTTCCTGCATGTGTGAATTACAGCGTGCGTGCTTGGCTCTCTGCAGGTCACTGGTGAGAGTACTGCTGCCCTGCTGATAAAGCCCCCGGCCCACGTCCCTATCTGCCGCGGGCGACGCCCCAGCCGGGGTCAAGGTCAGAGGATCAACGCGCCTTTGATATGCCTCCTGAATGGCGCTGTTTGTCAAGACAATAGTCATGCGTTTTGAGGTCAGTTTTTACACATTTTGAGCCCTCCCACACATATTCACCACTTTCTGTGTCGCGTTTCTGAATAATCATGCCTCGTTGAAAAATAAAGTATTTTTTAATTTGTGAAATAATTTTGCCATTTTATCGTGAGGCAGATCAACGTAGCCTATTGCATATATGAGGCGTGGTGTGTGAGGTGTGCTCCCTGCCCTGTTTTCGTGCGGTGCATCTCTCCAGCCGCGCTGGTCAATACTGGCCGCAGGGGTCGGAGCTGATGGTGCATGGAGCAGGGTGCTGGAGGTCAAGCTTGGCCTTATTGTTGGGCTGCTCCTCCTCCTGGTGCCTCCGCATTGCCTTGAGCGGCGGCCGCATCCCCTGCTGATGAAGGATAGCCGCGCCGTGGCCAGGCCAGCGGTCACTCGGACGGACTGATTGACTCGCGCGTGACCTTGTGCACTCCCCCATTCTCACCGCGGGGTTCTGTTGGAGGCTTTTGTTGTCCGCTGCATTTTCCCTATGTCAGCTATGACATGGTGTCAGCAGAACGATCATAACATCCCGTGTGTGGCGTGAAACATACGTTGAGTGGCATGCTATAATATCATTCACACAATTGCTGTACACAAATACAAACACAGGGTTAGATGAAAGATGCTTCCAGGGGAAATTGTTACAGTAAGTATGGACCTTATTATGTGTTGATATTTCTTTTATCTGCTTATCACTAGTATGCTCCCACTGACTAACCGCAGACATAAATCCTGAAGATACCATAAGTGTCCAGAGTGGATTGCTATTGATCTCATTTACAATCAATCAATGGCTTGGAGTGGGGATGAAAACAATAAATAGAAAAAAAATGAAAAGAGCCAAGGAAAATGGACACCTGGTAACACAACAGTGTGTGTGTGTGTGTGTGTGCGTGAGAGAGAGAGAGCAAATCTCGTTTTCACCCATGTAGCTGATCTTAGTCCTTATGTGATCGACACACAACCACAGGACTTGGTCACACAGGGGCTGGCTATGTATTTTGACAGCAATAATAATAATAATAATAAAAAAAAATGAAAAATAGAAAAAATCTAAACCCTGAAATGTCCTTCATTTTCATCAGAGATTACTAGAGTAGCTGTGCTATATCATTAAAATTATGATTTCATTTGAGATTTCCAGCCTGCACTGAGCTGTAAATTCAATACACTCATGTTCAACTCTTTCCAGTTTAATAGTGATTTAAACATGAATACTGTATGTATGTCGTTTTCTATATAGGGTATTTTTTGCATGTGTTGTTGTTGGACTGTGTGTGTGTGTGCTGGTGCAGGAGAGGTGGCCATACTGAGGCCGTGCTCTTGTGATCAATCACAGGGAGGGCTAATTGATCGGCAGCTCCGGATGGCTCTGCGGAGGAGTGAGCCTGGCCTGGTCATCTGCATGGGAAACGTCCTGAAGAAGGCATCTCAGCGCAGCGCAGGGACCTCTGCAGCCCCGCGTTCAGTCAGCCCACCAGGTAGGATCTCTGGCTCTTTGGTTCTCTGCTCTAGCGCTCAGCTCCGCTTTACAGATGCCAGGTATTGACGCTGGGAGATAACGCCGGCTTTCCTGGGTCTGCTTATGTTTACAACCCTATATACTTGTCTTCTGTTCGGCATTTCTATTTCTCATATATTCAGCTTAGAGGAATGCTTTCCAGTGATGCACAACACACTGGCTTTAGCCTCATGGCTTGATCGCTTGAATTTATGTGTCGTAATCAAATAATCATACAGTAAACATGGTGATGTCGTGAGAGAGGTGGGGAGAGAATGTGTTGTGTGAGAGAAGACAAGGAAGGAAGGAGGGAGGGAGGGAGGGAGGGAGGGAGGGGGAAAGAGAGGAGAGGCAGCAGCCTCCGTCTCTGTAGATCAATGAAGGCCCTGCTGTCTCTGCTCACAGCACAGGCAGGTCTGCGGCAGCACACACTGCAGAGCTCGACTCTAGTCAATGCCGTGGTCGATGCTGCTCACCATACTGAGACCTTAATGAGGGAGATTGTGTTGAATCATGACCAAGTCATAGACTGGGAAATATGGAGTTGTCAGCTACATGCCCAACTGAAAAAAAAATATAACGCTATGTACAATAAAATGTTATCCACATTTTACATTTTGTGTAGACCCCTGTGAATAATGAAAAATATTTGTCGTCCGTATTGAAATGTGTGTACCGGTGGCAAATAGTAGCAATTTTTAAGTAAATAAGTGATGTTATAGAGTTTGAGTTGAAGTGATATTTCTACTGTAGCTCTCTATGTCTGTGTGTGAGATGAAAAGCATCTGCAAGCCAGTTGAATGAGAGAGATGTCTGGTAATGGACCTCACATTGAGTAGCAGGAGCAGCATCTGAAAATATGTGTTTAATTCTAGCAATATCTCAGAGGAATGAATATATATTTTATTAGTAATGTAGTTGATCATATGAAATGCAGTTTTTGTTTTGGCATGGAATGGAAGTTCCCATAGGACGTGAAGGCCTGGGTGATCACATATTACAGTATGTAGAGCGTTAGTTTGTTCTATGATTTCTTTCAGTGGCTTTGCCAGAGGTGATATGGATAAGGATGCATATGCCTACTGTATATACGAGCAAATGCACACCGAAATTACTCACAAACACAGCTCAAATTCATCTTTCTTGTTTTTGGTGATATTGTGTTTATTCCAAGTTGGGGGAAACATGATCAGTCCTCAATATTTCGGGAATATTCCTAAAAACCCCTAAACCTCTTGATTTGGATGCTCACCTTTAAGGTACTATTTTAAATAGGAAATACAATATTCTGATGATTGTATACAGTACTGTATTTGCAGTAATAATGGTAAAGTATAATATTCCCTCCCCATTTCATGCAGAACAAGCACAATACTTTTGTTTCTAACATGTTGAAGATCTTTGTTTTATATTAAGTCCAGGAATTGAATTTGTGGTTCTAATTCCCTCCTACTGTAAGCGTAGGAAACTCAGTAGATTATGGACAGATGGTGATCTGACAGAGCATCTAAGCCAGTTAGTTTCTTCTGTATTGTTGTCCAGCTTAATTTCCATCATTTCATTTCCGTAACCTTTTTTGTGTGCGTCAATGCGGCGTGTCATCTTCAGAAAGATAATATATTTGCAATGTCTGGGAATCAATTTGTTTCTGCTTTTACATTGTTAAACACACATTATTACATTCAACAAATATTTTATTATAGGCGTAACTTTTATAATCTAATAATGTTTTGATTAGATTAGATTGATTACATGTGTAAGCTTTTGGAGAGTACAATATCTATTACATTTAATTAAATTAAATTAGATGTAAATATAATGCTTGATATAATAAATGCCTCCTAAAATTTGTATCCAGTCTAAAGTAAATATTAATGTAATTTTCCAAGTTTATGTTTTTTGCTTTGAAGCTGATGTATTGGTGACTTACAAAGCTATCATAACATCAATTAATATTCATTAATAGGGGAACTGATCTGATAATTGCATTTTCCTATTAATGTATTGTTGTATGTGTGTGGGAGTGGACTTATTAAATAAATTCTCTGCAACTTTGGGCTTTAGGGCTTTTCCCCTTTTTAAGACTTACCCTCTGTTAGGTTTGGGTGGTGTCGGGTGGGGGGGGGGGGGGGGGGGGGGGGGGCAGGACTTTGGAGGGGCGGATTGTATTGGAATAAATCAAGGAGACAATAAAAGAATGCTTTGATTTCATGGGTCTCTGCTGCCTGCATGTGTCTCATTGTGAGTGCACGTGTCGGGGTGGGGAGCCTGGACTGGCCCTCCCTCCTCGGACCAGCAGGACAAATGCACTTGTCACTGCACACACGCTCTTTGTACAAAGTTTTGGAGTGTTAAAAACACACTTTGTGACTTTAAAAAGGTGTGGGTGCTTTACTGTATAATGATAGCTGATGTGGCTGTTTGCTTGATGGAGGCAAAAAAGAACTTTGGACTTGGGGCTTTTGTCGCAGCCCTAAGTTTTCTGTCAAATACACCCAATTGTGTTCTAGGATGCCATTTCAATAGCGTATTGTTAGCTCCTGCAGTCCTCTCAACAAGAGCTCTTGCTGTAAATACGGCAATTTGACTCCAGCTGGTTGAAAGTAGCTTTGACAGCAGCTAAATAGCATTGCACCACAAAAAGGAATCAATACGGGGTTCTTGTTCATGGGAGGCTGTTCCTCTGTATATCTCTGATTTATACACAAAAACACCTGGTTTATCTTTGAGAAAAGACTCGAGGTGTTATTATAGTTATACTGTGTGCATTTGTTTTTTTGTGCTTTCATAGATTAATATTGCAGTGCTCAGTCAATCATTCTTTATTTTACAGTAGGAGTCAAATGTGCTCATTTTGAGCCATTATCAGCAGCTGATAATTTCAAACCTAATATGGTGGATAAAACGACCATGACTGGACCTGGGTGTGTCAGTGCTGACATCACCCTTTGGACCTTGTTAATTTACGGACTTCAAAGGATTTTTGAACATTAAATTAAAGCGAACAGTTGCTTTCATACATCCATTGTGGTCATTTCAAGCAATAGCACAAAGCAATACTAAATTAATAACATTTTACGAAGGTTCAGATTTATGCTGAATTAAAGAATTGATTTTTTTTATAGTTATAATATATAAAGCTGGAAAAAAGAGGGTTTGGGGCCAAGAACGAACAAAGAACCAATCATCATCATTCTTTTTTATTTTATGGCATGAGAGAGTAAAAATCATGGCATTCTGCTTTTGTTGATGGGAGGAGATCAGTGGAACAATAATACTATGGTTGCAAGTTATTAAACGAATAAAGAGACAGAGAGTGGGAAAAATATTGATTTTCTTCTCCTGAGGCTCCCAAAGGCTTTGGACTGGCTATCAGGCAAGGGGCCGCTCCACACGGAGGGGGTTTTAAAGTGAAAGGATAATGACCACAGCAGTTAAATTGTCACTTAAACTATATTTTTGTTTCAGGCCATCACACACTGACCAATGATAGACCAAAAAGAGCTCAGTCTATACCTTATATTATTTTTCATTTTTATTTGTCCATTTTACACCTAATGCTTTTTCACCATCTCTGAATTATACTATGGTAGAGATGTACTGTATACCATGCATAATGAAAGCAGAAGACAATTTTGGATTCTTTGGATTATGATTGAAATGTTCAGAAAAGTTCACACTTGAATGACAATTTTACAAATGTTTGAACTCTCACTAGTTGAACTACAGTACAACTGACTGCAGCAAAGAAATAAAGGCGAGATATAACCATATCCATCCACAGATACTGTATGCGATAGGTGTGGAGATGTACAAGAACGAGGTAGCAGTACTTCTCAGCAGTACCCTCCCTCTTCTGAATGAGAGATAGATGAAGATGCAACCATTTAGTGCACATCTGTCTTTGTCCTCATCAATTAGTTGGGCCACTAATCACTTCCATTAATTGGCCAACATCTTAGTCCACGTTTTCCAGAGCAAATCATTTCAGCTGTGCTTCATGTCACAAGATTCTCAAAGTGCTGCGTGTGCATGGATCCAAACATCTTAATTAGAAGTTTTAATTTAATTTATTCCCTAGTAAATTGTAGTTCATTAATATAACTCTAAGGAGTTCATCTACAGTA
Organism: Sardina pilchardus; assembly: GCF_963854185.1. NCBI lineage: Eukaryota > Metazoa > Chordata > Actinopteri > Clupeiformes > Clupeidae > Sardina > Sardina pilchardus. Next base: position 32,083,238 of record NC_085004.1, on the reverse strand, counting down.
TATTTTAATGCAGAGCCAGGAATTTCCCTTCACTAAACCTGAGGCAGGGGATTATTAGAACTGTAAAACATTCCTTTGGCTATTTGAATTTGATCTCTTCCAATTTGGAAGTGCTGAAGATATAATCCCTACTAAACTAATAGTCAGCCCATTTGAAGAAGGGAGGCTTTGCTATCAGAAAAAATAGTTGATAATTGGATGAGCTTCCACAGAGCAGTATTTCTGATTGTTAATAGCAAAATAAAATAAGTTCACATGCTTATTGTTTATAGATGAGACTAAATTGTATTTGTATTCCTTCACCTGTGTGTGTGTGTGTGTGTGTTTTGTATGTTTTTTATGTTTTTGTTAAGAATGTACGATATTATCAGTGTGACATTAGTATCGTTGGATAACAGCTTAAGAATTATATTAGTGGTACCGGCTGATATGATGATATGAAAACATCTGCAGATATTCCTGGCAGATGAATTGCCAAGACTATTATTGGCACATCCTATTTGGTTTCGAGAGAGAGCATCGTGCAAAATCTGTTCAAATAAGATGAGATCTACATTTTTAGTTGAAAATAAAATCTCCTATTATTATACATGCACCATGTTACAATGATTTTTCATGAATGACTGTCCAGTTGTCCTAAAAGTTATATACCCACATACATAATAACTAGGCTATCACAATAAGCACAATATGTTCAATCTAGTACAGACCCTTAAAGGAAACAAAAAAATATTTCTATATATTGGTATCGATAAAATGTCATATTGAATATAGGCAGAAATCTATTATCATGTATCCCTAGTTTTTATTTTTATTCCCTGTGCTACATAATGTAAACGTTCTAAAGAGCACAGAACAATTAACACAGAAGGCCCTTTAATATGCTGCATATTCACGCAGGTAGATGAGGTTCAGCCTCTTGTTATGTGGGTGCAGGCTAGTGCAGTGGTTTATGATGTGTACTCCGACTGCTGTGCATAACCAGGATCCCTTTGGTGTATTTTTGTGATACAATAAGTGTTTGAAGGTGGGGGTGCTAGCTTCATTCATCTTGATATTAGCAGCGCACCAATATGTGTTTGAAGGTGGGGGTGCTAGCTTCACTCATCTTGATATTAGCAGCGCTCCAAAAGAAAGGGAGGGCTCTGTCCATCTGCTTCCCCATTGCTGGCCCTGCAGCAGGGATGGGGTCGGCTGCCCTAACGGACAAAGGTCACAGTGACCCCCTGACCCCACGGCCGCTCTTTGCGAGGCTCCAAATGCTGCCGAGAGTGGACATCTGGGCACAGCCGGCCACACTTGAACTGCTGGTAATGACCATCACAGTTGCAAGCACTTAAAAATGATCAATGTGCTAATTTCCTGCTGATATGTTTTCTGCTCGGCCTGAGGTTGTGATGCAGTGGTCTTGTGCTGGGGATGTTTGTTTGGAAATGATGATGTGCAATAGATTTCAGTTGTGAAGTGGAGAAGTTCAACTGAGACTGCGAATAGAGGGTTAGGCGCGGAGACTGAGACAAATTTAAAAAAAAGATGGAAGCAGTGAGATTTGCACACAGAGTCTGGTGATACATGTGAGGCCAGGCATTAGCAGAGACGTGGTGACATGGTGCCTGGCAGCCCAGATGATGGTTCTGAGTGTGTGTGCATCAGGCATTAGCAGCCCAGATGATGGTTCTGAGTGTGTGTGCATCAGGCATTAGCAGCCCAGATGATGGTTCTGAGTGTGTGTGCATCAGGCATTAGCAGCCCAGATGATGGTTCTGAGTGTGTGTGCATCAGGCATTAGCAGCCCAGATGATGGTTCTGAGTGTGTGTGCATCAGGCATTAGCAGCCCAGATGATGGTTCTGAGTGTGTGTGCATCAGGCATTAGCAGCCCAGATGATTCTGATGGTTCTGAGTGTGTGTGCATCAGGCATTAGCAGCCCAGATGATGGTTCTGAGTGTGTGTGCATCAGGCATTAGCAGCCCAGATGATGGTTCTGAGTGTGTGTGCATCAGGCATTAGCAGCCCAGATGATGGTTCTGAGTGTGTGTGCATCAGGCATTAGCAGAGACGTGGTGACATGGTGCCTGGCAGCCCAGATGATGGTTCTGAGTGTGTGTGCATCAGGCATTAGCAGCCCAGATGATGGTTCTGAGTGTGTGTGCATCAGGCATTAGCAGCCCAGATGATTCTGATGGTTCTGAGTGTGTGTGCATCAGGCATTAGCAGCCCAGATGATGGTTCTGAATGTGTGTGCATCAGGCATTAGCAGCCCAGATGATGGTTCTGAGTGTGTGTGCATCAGGCATTAGCAGCCCAGATGATTCTGATGGTTCTGAGTGTGTGTGCATCAGGCATTAGCAGCCCAGATGATTCTGATGGTTCTGAGTGTGTGTGCACCAGGCATTAGCAGCCCAGATGATTCTGATGGTTCTGAGTGTGTGTGCATCAGGCATTAGCAGCCCAGATGATGGTTCTGAGTGTGTGTGCGTCAGGCATTAGCAGCCCAGATGATTCTGATGGTTCTGAGTGTGTGTGCATCAGGCATTAGCAGCCCAGATGATTCTGATGGTTCTGAGTGTGTGTGCATCAGGCATTAGCAGCCCAGATGATTCTGATGGTTCTGAGTGTGTGTGCATCAGGCCCGGCTCCTCCACCATGCTGCTGATTAATGCGCAGGCTCTGATACACTGCACTGTGTGAGGCTGCTGATTAACGCGCAGGCTCTGATACACTGCACTGTGTGAGGCTGCTGTTGCTGATGTCCCTAAAGCGTAACTAGACGATGGAGTTTTAAGGCAGTTCCTTTCATTGGTTGACTCCATTGATTAGACGTGCCTTGTGTGTTTTTGTGTAAATTTGTGTGTTTTAGTGATGTAAGTGTCTGCAACTCCCCCTGGGGATGAATAAGGAAAGATCTCTCTTTCTTTCTTTCTCTCTATCTATCTTACTTAACGTTGCCATTCTGGGGTGTTGTTTGTTTGTATGAAAATCTTTTTAAAAAACTGTTTATGAATGATTTGGTTAAAATCACTTGAAAGCAGAAGCATTCATCAGTCCAAGGGATTTTCCTAATGAAGCATTTCTTCCCAGGAGGAAGGACCAGCATTAACATGAATCATCGGAATTTCAAGCATAAAATTGGCTTAATCTATTCATGTGACAAAAACAGTGCTTTAGAGATATTGATTTACCATCAGTGAAATACAAACTGAAATACTAAAGATCTTCTTTAATTATTTCAAAATAAAATCATAATAATAATGAAAAGCAATCAACATAAATTAATTAATTTCAAAAACTGTATTTGTTGTTGTAAATTTTTACAAGCCAGACCCTTTGAACTGTTCAGTAGCAAATTGTTAATGGAGTTAATTATAATTCCTAAAAACCCCATGCAGATAACAAATTCATTATATTGTTTATTTATTGCATTTGCACCAAGGACCCTTGTTATGACATTGGTGAAGCTTCTGCATTTGTAATGAACACTTTTATTAGATTACAACTGGGTGATTATTGTAACCAAAGTTGTGTAATTATGACTGCTACTTTACCAAGTATTTTTGGCAATATTTATTGATTGATGATTGTCATATCTCAGAATTGAACTGAACATCAACCTACAGTTAAATATTCTCTTAAAGGCATGGCCAAGCCCAGGGCAGTTAACCCTATATGTGTAATTATTCAGCCTAAATCAACATAAATCTACACACAGTCTTTGCAGACCTTAGGTATCCCTCAGTGCAGCACCTGTTGTCAGACTTCTTTTTTTTCTTGGACGTGGCAACATATTAAAAATGTAAGAGCCAGAGCGTGCACATTTAAACTTGTCCACAGCACTCCAGGCAGAGTGGACCTCCTCAGGTGCTCCATGGCCCACTGTAGCTTATTAGTCACGCTAGACGAGAGGCTGGAAGAGAGGCTTGGCTCATAGCCAGGGGCAGCCTCCAAGCACCTGGTTTTATCTGTCATAATGAACCTCCATATTGAATAATGACAAGACAGAGGCACCTTTTCAATCCGCCATGTCAATTAGGGAGCTGGGCGGCTCAGGAGGGCATCAGCTTGGTTGCCACCCACATCTTGTTGCGTGGGAGGATGAGGATGGCGGTGGCTTCCTCATTCTGACTCTCCCACTCGCCAAGCCACTGAAATATCACGGGAGCTTCATACTTAGCAAAGTGAGCTGACGTAAAGTGTCACTAATAGTAGATTCTACATTACAACACTAACAAAGATCCTTGATCACTGACTTCAACCCTTTCTGATTAGGTTCTAGAATACGAGAATGGAGAATGGGATACAGGATCTCCATGTCTCACGGTTGCCTCTGGTAAAAACAAGCGGCATATAAAATGGCTGACCTTGAAAAGGTGTCTGAGTGGTTGGTGTTTATACTGAATGCATCTGTTTGGAAAAAAGCTTAGCTTGTTTACTGGGCTCGCATATTTGAAGGGGACACTTGTGTTTGTCCCGGAAACCGAGGTGAGGTCATCTTACACTGCATGCTGTGCCTCGCTGTGAAAGCTTCTGAGCAGGTTTTCACCTTCCTCATAGTCCATGACCCTTAACCCAAACTCAAAGAGACAACCTGCTTTCTAGACGATAGAGACAGACTCATGTAATGGAATAGCTGCCTCAGTTATCCAAGGCCAGGGTGAGATGAAAAGGATCAAGCCACCGAGAGAAGAAAGTAGAAGCCCTAATGGAGCTCTTCAAATGAGACGTGTGTGCGGCACAAGAGCCTGTTGAAATGTAGTAAAAGGCAGAGCCTTGATAAAAATTCAGTTCATATGCAGCAGATTCTTGTTAATGGACATGCTTTGCTCTCTCACACCTCTTTGAAGCTGCCAAAGAGTAGAAGTACTACTTAGTCTGTGAATGAACATTTGGTGTGTGTGTGTGTGTGTGAGCTAACGATACAGTACATCTTCTCGACAGATATGCATTTCAAAATGATTTTATTTAGTTTAATTAGGCTCTTTTCATCAACAGCAGAGCCCTTGCATGAAAGGCCATATTGTGAGAGTCATTATAAACAGCCTCTTCCCATCAGCCCACAGAGTGGAGGGTCTCCCAATCAGAAGCTCCTTTATTGGGATCTCTTTTCTAAAGGAAATGATGCACTTTGGGACATCTGGGTAGAATGCCAGCTATGTCACAGCATATCCCTTGTCCTAAAAACCTGTTCTGATCATGTTCTGCAATTTATTGAGTTCAAAACTTAAACAACTCAATTAATTGTGAATCATTTCCATAGTGCACACATCCTGTTGAAACAAACCATATGCACAAACTGTGACCAAGTGATATAGTTTTGACACCACAGCACTCCCTAAATATGTGTATGATGTGAAGATCTCATGGTTGTATAGATGCAGTAGCATTAGGCTGTTTGGCACTGGTCTGCCATACCTTTATCAGCTTCTAAGCAGCCAGAGCCAATCACAAGATATGCCTCAAGGAGGGTAGATATTACATGTTTTGCCTTTTTTCCTTTGGACTATTTCTAAATATAGTTTGTTGCTCACATATTCTGGGGATGTGTTGTGTGTGCAGCTTACTGTAAGCTGGAGAGCAGTCTTGAGTCAGGATGCTTATGGTTATCACTAAAGGCTGCCATCCATTTCACGCTGTCCATTTAGCGCTGTAGCGTTATTTCTCAATCAGACTGTAATGCAACAGCACCTAATGGGCAGGAGGAATTTGTGAGGGGAGAGGAAAATGATTGAATACACTTCTCTGGGCTGTTTTAACACAGGATCCTTTAATGCAGGCCAAATGCGATTTAGGGTGTATTTTTAACTGAAATTAAATTGCACAGGCGCCACCTCCGTCTACCTCAGACGGCTGGCCAGGACACTGATCCCCTGCTGCAGGGAGCACAGAGAGGCCAAAGGAATTCAAGCAGCTCTTCATTACGAGAGAGGAGAATAGAGGAGAGGAGTGGGTGGCACTGTCACAACAGCAGGCACATTTGCACATTTAATTGTTTCTTTAGACTACATGGAGCTTTTGAAAAGTATTAGTCAGGGAAAACATATGAGATATTCTATGGTCAAGGTCAAGCTCTGTAATGTTTTTGTGCTGGAAAGCTCTAGAGGGATGTCTGCACCAGAAGCTATTAATTGGCTGTTTGTGCACAAAGTCACGATTTTGGAATGTAAAAGAAGGTGAGAAGAAAGATATGTTTCTCTTTCTTGTTAGAGGGGATAGCGCCGCATGCATATTTAATGTGGTTCAGCAGAAGGCTAAATCCTTATGGAGAAGGTGTCTTTCATGTCAGTAGGTTTTGATTTGACCAGTCCCAGTGGACAGGTCCACCCAAAGAGCCTTGTTCACCTACTCAAGCCGCCTTTGAACATTAAAGGGTTCAGCCCCATCAATTATGCATTCTGTTCGAAAAGCATTGAAATACATACAGCAAGAGTGCATTAAGTACAAATATGCCTAAAATTAGGAGACATTGTTGAAACAACTAACTTCTAACTTTAGTCTTTTGGATAGGGTACTATTACTGGTGGCATCAGCATTGTCATCAAAACCATGATTAAATTATGGGAATTATCACCTTCCCCTCTCAACAGTATGAATGGTGTGTGATGTCATTGCTTTCTTCCTTGTTGCGTGTTAAAAAGCAGGACTGAAGAATCAAGGAATCAAATGTGAAAGTTGCTAGTGAAGTTAGGGATGTCCTCCCTAGCTTATGAGTGCTGTGGTATTGGCATCTCTTTGTTCCTGGCTTGATTAGGCTCATTCCACACAAATGCGCACACACACACACACACACACACACACACACACACACACACACACACACACACACACACACACACACACACAACCACACACACACACACAACCACACACACACACACACACACACACACACACACACACACACACACACACACACACACACACACACACACACACACACAATGCCCTCCCTGGCCTTAGTCTTGTCCCACTCACTCCGCTGCTCAAGGGACCTTTCTGTGGCAGCGTAACACACGCCAGCTCACTAATTAGGTCCTTCCAGGTGGGAGCAGCAGTGTGTGTCTGCACACACAAGGGGGAGGGCTGGAGCCACGCTCTGCACAGCCCAGTGTCACCCCCCTCCCCTCCCCCCCCTCCTCTCCCTCCTCTCCCTCCTCTCCCCCCCTCCCCTCCTCTCCCTCCCCCTCCTCCCCTCCCCTCCTCTCCCACTCTCAGCCAACCACTCCAAGGCAGCCCAGATCAGGACCAGGTCAGAGAGCTGTTCAGCCATCAACTGCTGCCTTGAGAAACATTACGGTTTACAGACATTTACTTCAACCAGGATCAGCATCTCTTACCCCTCAAGCAGAGACACACACACACACACACACACACACACACACACACACACACACATGCATGCATGCACACGTGTGCGCACACCAGGGATGGAAATTAGCACCAGCCACCAGCCAAATGCTGGTAAAATGTGAGAGTGGCTGGTAGATTTCAGACACAAAGTCATATTTTAACATTGAGTGGCTGGTTAATTTGACCAGAAATCTGCTATTGGCTGATAGATTTTCACATTTTCACATTTTAATTTCCACCCCTGGCGCACACACACACACACACACACATACACACATACACACACACACATATGCATGCGGCAACTGCACCCCCCACCCATCTTAGGGACAGATGCTGAGGTCCTGTTCTGGGAAAGTGATGCGTTCTTCTGCCTCTTCTGGGAGAGTGATGTGTTCTCCTGCCTCTTTATTGCTTTGATCTGTTGTGTGAAGATGGACCGACGTGAATTTATATATATTTTCTTTTTTTCTCTTTCTTTTCTTTAATAATCCAGAAGTGAAAAGGGATTAAGCAAACTTCCGTTGAGGCCTTTGTGAGGGCATATGCTCTCGTATTGTCCCCCCTCGTGCTGGACGGGCCAGTGGCTAATGAACGGAGATTAAGACACAGCGATTTAGCGCCCAGGCGGACGCCTGCCATTATGGCCCATTGTGCGGGAGCAGCACGAGCCGAAGAAAAGATTAACTGCTTGTCTGTGTCAAAGCCAGGGCCCCTCCCAATTCAACAGTTGCTATTGACTCTGACATGATTTACAGAAGTGCAGCTGCCAATAACTTCCATTGTGTCCAGCCCAGGATTAGAGAGGCCTCACAGCAGTGGCTTGACCCGCGCCCACTTTGGAACAGTGTTTAGGGAACGGGCAGGGAACACACAGGCTCTGTCTCTTATCAAGGGATGGGGAAGTGGTGGAGGCACAGCTCAACATGGATCCCTTAGTGCAGGTCATGACTACCAAAGTTAAGTTCATGTGTGAGTTAGAGCTCGAGTGTTTACACAGTGTTTTCTGTAAGTTATTATGGCACAGAGGAGTGAGTCCTTTCACCAGACCCGGTGTACTGTAGTTAGTATAGTGACAGAGGGGGCATTTTGGGGGGGCAAACATTTCATGTCACAGTTGATGAATTGATAGCCTAATGTTAGCCGCGACTGCAAGTAGAGACCCACCTGTGTTGGTGTGTTGGAACACAGCTACAGAACATTACCACCTAGGCTCTAACATGTACTGTATGTTGCTAACGGCGGATCATTTTACCTGTCTAACACATTTTATCTCCGCGATTGATTTTGCCGTGATAAGAACTAACTGGCTAATTTGCATGCTTGAGTAGACTATTGAACTTAATTTGTGCTGTGGTGTTGATCATGCTAACACCGAGCTGAACTGTCACGCTGGGCTGCAACAATCTCGGATCTTGAATCTAGCGCTGGCTCTGCCTTTCACTTTAATAACTAAGGTGTGTGCATGATAGTGTTTTTTTTCATGAGTAGGTCAAGTGTATAAGCTATGTCCAGTTGTGTCAGGAGAGAAAGACAAAATACGTCTAGTCTTGCTACAGTGGAAAGGTCAAGTAGAACCCAGGTGCATGTTGAGGCGAGGCTTTCAGAGTGACAGAGCATGAACATGTTGTATGCTAACTGCTAACTGTAGACCTACTTTCAGAGTGCAGAGCATGAACATGTTGTATGCTAACTGTAGACCTACTTTCAGAGTGCAGAGCATGAACATGTTGTATGCTAACTGTAGACCTACTTTTATTTGAGCCACTTCCAGCAGCTCAGCCTTGCCAGGGACACAGCAGATGCCCAGAATTTCACTCAGATCATGTTTTCATCTGTGATTACCAACCATTCAGTGCATGTTTGCACTTGCTTTGCACTTCACCATTAGACTCTGAGCGGGATTCTTTAATTGTGGCACTTGCATGGATGCAGGAATAAACAGCAACAATTTTTTGGCACATCTCTGAAAGATCTCCTGGAAAAATTCCTCTTTGTCACCTCTGAACATGCTTGGTGCATCCAAGGTCCCCCCACCCCCAAGTATATTAATCCATTATACTCTCCACCCATCATGGAATTAGGTCTGGGCTATCAGGAGATAGCCGTGCCGCTCTTTCTAAAAGGGGCGAGATGCAGGTCAAGCATTTAGTAATAAGCTGCAGTTGTCCTAGTGACATGTTACCAAGGTCTCACTGTCCATTTTGGTGCTCGGACTTGTAGCCATAAACCAATGACAGTCAAGCTCAGTGAAATATGTCCTCTCCCTGGACACAGGGTCCATCTGGTCGTTCCTCTCTCAAGTCACCACAGCAAAACCATGATTTAATGAGGACAGGTTAGGTTAATAGAAATGTGGGTGTGTCACCTCTTAACACACAAATGAATGGTAAATAATTAGGCTTTACAATCCAAAATCTAATGTGCAAATATCTAAATGAAAAGCTGCTGAATTAAATGTTTTCAGTGTTTTCTTTCCATAGTCGCATTCCCTGACTAAATTAAAAGTGTGGAGGAATCTGCTTGGAATATACATTTATCAATTATCTCTTCACTTTTGCATAGAGATAGTAAGGGACCATGGATGGTTATGGGTGTGCTCTACTGTGCATCATGCCCAGTGTGTGCTGGCACACTGACTACGCCAGGGCAGGCTCTCTCAGTAGTCGGAATTCAGGGGGACAGGAAGAATTTCTTAGCACAGCTTTTACTATCATTTAGGTGGGTCTGAGATTGCTGATGCGCCATATGTTTCTGGCTGGGGGATGATGGATGGTATTCGCTGATGCCCAGCCTTAAGTGATTGGGGAAGATTGAAGACACGCAATTCACTTAAGCTAGCTCACCACTGCATCAAGCAATCAGTGCAATGGGCAAGCGTATGCACTTTGAGTCAAACGGCTCGTGTCCCCTTGTGGGCACCAAGTCCAGCAGACAGTACACAGGGACAGACACGTATCAGATGACATCACTAGAGATTCACCCATTTTTGTAAAAATCACTCAGATCTGTAATTTTGTAAAGGCATGATTTAATTTCTAGGTTGCAGTTGGTTGCTGTCTATTGCTGAGACAAAAATATATCTGGCTTCAAGTGGCAAGAACTGAAATAATGAAACATGTACAGTATGTATCCAGATGTTACTGGAGATAAGAAAATAATGTGTGTGTGTGTGTGTGTGTGTGTGTGTGTGTGTGTGTGTGTGTGTGTGTGTGTGTGTGTGTGTGTGTGTGTGTGTGTGTGTGTGTGTGTGTGTGTGTGTGTGTGTGTGTGTGTGTGTGTGTGTGTGTGTGTGTGTGTGTGTGTGTGTGTGTGTGTGTGCAGCATGGTTTCGGGGTGCGTAAATTCATCATGCTGCTCCAGCATCTAGCATGTATGGGTTGTGTCAGCATCTAGCATGTTTGGGTTGTATACAATCTTAAAAGTCCCACTCCAGACATTGATTAATCCCCAAAATTGAGAAGTTTTATTTCATTAAAAAATTGATGGGATTGGTTCCTTAGGTTTGTGACATAAAGCCAGGCTGTCAGATAGCGCCTTTTTGAGAATCATTGGATCACTGCAGTCCCCAGGTGTGAATACTCAGCCACGGCCTTGACTGCTTATTTTGTTCTCAATATGCTGCTGTGTATCTCAACAATATGCTGTGCAGCGCGGGCTACAGCAACACTACACAGCACAAAAGGCCTTTATATATTTACAGTAGGCCTGCTGTCATTCACTAGCGAAAATACAAAAACACATCATCTACACATTAAAGAACATATTGGCATTACCAACTCAGGATACACAATAAGCACACGTTACAGCAACATTTCACAACACAAAGGTCTTTAAATATGTAGGCCTGCTGTCATTCGCTAGCGAAATACAAAAACTCATCATCTATCAATTAAAGAACATATTGGCAGATAAAGAACAGTTGCAATGAGGGCAGTATTTTCAAAACTGCCTGAATGTGCTTGAATGTGAGAAGGGTTCCAGGGCACCTGTTTGGAACCTTTGGCCCATTAAGTATTCACAGAGCTTATTAATCCAGCCCCTGACAACAGCACCCACCAATTGATGGGATTGGTTCCTTAGGTGTGTGATAGGTAAGCCAAACCGTCAGATAGCGCCTTTTTGAGAATCATTGGATCACTGCTGTCCCCAGGTATAGATACTCAGCCATGGCCTTGACTGCTTATTTCGCCCCCAATATGCTGTGTATGAAATAAAAAAGCACCATATGGGCATGTTAACGAGGTTAAAAATGTGATTTTCACCAGCGGGGGTCTTTGAGAGGCAGTGTGTCAGTTCCCCTCTCTGCCCTGGTCCTCTCCACTGGGCCCAGGTCTGCCTCTAGCCAACTCAGGGCTAAATGAATGCATGGCTGAAAGAGGAGAACCTGCGAGCCGGTGAAGAGGGGTGACATCAAGCCACTGCTAATCTAATTGCAGTCTTTACCCATCTAATGCAGGCCTCTCCCCGCCAAGGCTCCGCCAGAGTGGGATGCTGCCTATGATGAATAGGGCTGAATGAAGTAGCCAGTGATATATTGAATAAAAGCAAATATGCTTACATTATTGATGCTGCTGTTCTGAGGCGGCTGTTGTAGACAGTGTTATATTGTGTGTGTGTGTGTGTGTGTGTGTGTGTGTGTGTGTGTGTGTGTGTGTGTGTGTGTGTGTGTGTGTGTGTGTGTGTGTGTGTAAGACAGAACACAGAGGTGTGGAATTGTTTCAAATCATCGGACTCGGCTCAATACTTCTCAGTGCGTAGAGAGTGCATGTTTTCTGTTAGATGCTTGCAATGACATTAGCAATGAATAGTCTTGGAGCCATTAGACTGGTACCCTGTGTGGTGCATAAGGTGGAGACCATGGTGATAACTCCTTCATGTGGGATCTACGCCTCCTTACCGCCTCTGTACTTGGCAACGATAGGATGCAGGGTTTTTTCCCTGGTGATTTATCGCTCAGAATCTATCAACAAACCAAATGGTCAGTGCCTCTTACTATTCATCTTCTCAACATTTCCGAGACATGAAAAAATAGCGGCCATTTGGCAGAGTTGAAATCTTTGAAGAAATTGCATGCTTTGCCCAAGGCCTGGGTTTGGCTGTATGCCCCAGTGGCTTGTAATACATGAAATACAGTAGCGTTGGCCACCAAGACTGGTCATGTATTTTCAAAATGAATGCAACTCTTTAGCTTCAGATCTGAAACTCACCAAGATTCCTCTGCTCTGAAGGTAGAAACTAAGAGTTGTTATGCATGTTGATGATGACCATGATTTATGATTGTTTATACATGCTGTAAAATGCGCCTATGCTGCTGATTAGTCTTCATTGTGCTGCACTGCCTCTACTGTATGAATCAAACCACTCATGTTTTTTATTATTATTATTATTTCCTGGTTCTAAAAGCTTGTGTGAATAGATAATGACCTTTAACAATACACTTTTAAAAGGTTGACATTCCTGGCATATCGTTGACACCAGTGCCACATGTTTTTTTCTTCCGTTGAGTGGAGTATTTTGTCTTGAGATGAATACTAGTGAAAGACAGAGGCATCCCATATCCTGGCCAGAGCCGCCTCCATAAGGTGCCTGAGTGGAATGGACCATTAGACCCGGAGCTGATCCCTGCATATATGGCTGCAGCATCTGGCGAGAGGGGGCAGTGGCTGACCCTGCTCGCTTTGGGTCAGGAGGTCAGCAGGCCTCATTTATTATTCACAAGTGCACCGTGACCCCTCTGGGCCGGGGGGGGGGGGGGGTTGTGTGTGTGTGTGTGTGTGTGTGTGTGTGTGTGTGTGTGTGTGTGTGTGTGTGTGTGGTGGGGGGGGCGGTGGCCAGGCAGGCAGCTCTTTAGCCCTGATGTGTTTAGAAAAAGGAAGCGCAGAGAGAGGCCAGCCTCCTCTCCTTTGTTCTGTCTGCTCCCCCCTCCCACCTCACCCGTGCCCCCCCCCCCCCTTCCCCCTCACCCGTGGCTGCACGAGCGAGCACACTCCGCACTCCGCAAGCGTTTAGTCCAGGCGCCGTCGGCAGCGGTCAGAGGGAACGCTTTGAGCTGCCGTCTTTGTGTCCGTCCCCCGGCCTGCTCCATATGGACACATTGTGCTCTGAGGCTCACTGCTGTGTCGACTGTGTGTTAGTTAACACTCCTCTGTGTAAAATAGCCTTTAGCCAAAAATGAATTACCAACTCAGGATACACAATAAGCACAGGTCACAGCAACATTGCACAACACAAAGGTCTTTAAATATGTACAGTAGGCCTGCTGTCATTCACTAAAGATAATATAACATTAAAAAATGTACATTAAAGGACATATTGGCAGATAAAGAACAAGTGCAATGAAGGTGTATTTCCAGAACTGGCTGGATGTGCTTGATTGTGAGCCGGGTTTCGGGGCAGCTGTATGGGTCCGTGTGAGCGTTGCCGTATGGTGGTCACCTCTATGGTGTGCTGCACTGGACTGAACTGGGGCCATACGGTGGTCACCTCTATGGTGTGCTGCACTGGACTGAACTGTGGCCAGACAGAGGCTGGTATTGATCACTGCCAGGATGTATATGTCTGGCCCCCGTTTGGTTTCCATGACAAATAGCACTGTGGCATGAAATTCATAACTGCGGGACAGGGAGCCACTGTCTGCAGGAGTAATGAGGGTGTGTGTGTGTGTGTGTGTGTGTGTGTGTGTGTGCGTGTGCGTGCGCGTGTGTGCACATGTCTGTATGTGTGTCTGTATGTGTGTGTTTGTCTCTGTGTCCCTATGCATCTGCATGCTTGGATCTGCATGTTTTGTGTCTCCATGGTGTGTGTATAAATGTGTGGTGGCATATGCATGAACAATTGATTGAAATCTTGACAGCATCGCATACTAAGTATCTCTTGGTATTGTGGAGCAATTGTGAAGTAGGGAAAAGATTGTTAAATTTATGAATTCTCAGCGAAAATGTGCCAAGTGTTCTGATTAATAAGGCCTTATATTGTTACCGAGTACATACTGTATGCCTTAACACCAGAGTGAGCATTACACCAAACTGATAGACACATTTTCTTCCTAATTCAGCCAGAGATTGCTTGGTTGAATTCCAAATACCTACATTAAGCCCAATGACCTTATTATCGAAAATATTGACATAACGTGATTTGTTTGGCCTCTCTTGTTATCTTGCCATCCAATGCTTTGTATGGCCAATCCAGCTCCAGTGTGAATTAGGCCTGTGGACCAAATGTTGACTTGATGACTTGTTGTTAGGTGGGTTATTCAGCATAGGTAATTCTGGACACGAGGCCTAATGAATTACTTTGCTGTTGTTTTGCTGTACACACACTGTGGAAAATACCATTGATCTTTTTATTTGGCCTTGTTGCTCCAGCCAGACATATGAGGAAATGTGTTTGTTGGTTTTTGGTGTTCTCTTTGGATGCATCTGTTATTGTTTGGGGTATTTGTTTTGTCAGTTAATTTCACTGTGTCAATTCAGTGGATGAGCGGCAGCAGAATTGACCATGGTGTCAGTTAGCATCAACGGGCACTCTTAGTGGATGTTAGTGTTGTTTTCACAGTGGGACTTACTGAAGCACAGGTGATGAGGGAGAAGATTTCCTGTTCAGTAAACACAATCTAAAAACTGTACTGTGTACTTTTGACTTTTACACCATTGAGACCAGAAGAACAATAACATCATGCTTAAAATCAGACCATATGCTTCTTTCTCCCCTGAGTGATAAATGGCTGTATTTTCTGTATTTTCATTACTTCTGCCAAAGAGTTGTTTTCTCCTCTGTCTGTATTTTCTGCTTCGCTGATTAGCAGCAGGAAGAACTTGTTTGGGATGTGTTGCTTGGGTAGATTGGAAGATTCGAAGTCCTCGCCTAGACTCACACGATGCCTAAATAATTATATTTTTGCTTTATTTGATTGTGCTGCCAGGTACAAAATGGACTGTGACTTTTATTTTGATAGGATTGAATCATTCAACACCCACTCATCTTGCAGATTCCATTTTCAACCACCCACTGACTGAGGTTCTGCAGAATTGGGCAGCCATCTTACATAAGCATCTGCAGCTCAGAGTTCATTCCAGATGATTTTCCTTCCTTCAGCCTTTTCTCAACACTATGCCAGCTCCTCCATTTTCCTGCTTTGCTAGAGAGACTGCTGCTGCTCTTCTAGTTTCCTCTTCTTGCCCGTGAACAAAGCTGGTTACCATCTGTTCTGTCTCCGGCAATGCAGCCCTCCGCCCTACCCTATGCTCTCCCAATGTTACATGCTCTACAATACTCACATGCTGGAATACACCTTGACCCTGTTGAGATATTTCTTGTGGATTCCTTAACAATTAATCGATGAGGCCCTTAAATTTAGACATTTGTTGGGAACTGGTGGTAGGATTTAGAATTCTTTGTTAAAAAAAAAAACTGCTGAGCTGTGCTGTGCTGTGCTGTAGAAGTGGACCAGTGCTGTGCTGTGCTGTGCTGTGTTGTGCTGTGCTGTGCTGTGCTGTGCTGTGCTGTAGAGGTGGACCTGTGCTGTGCTGTGCTGTGCTGTGCTGTGCTGTGCTGCTGTGCTGTGCTGTGCTGTGCTGTGCTGTGCTGTAGAGGTGGACCAGTGCTGTGCTGTGCTGTGTTGAGCTGTGCTGTGCTGTGCTGTGCTGAGCTGAGCTGAGCTGTGCTGTGCTGTGCTGTGCTGTGCTGTGCTGTAGAGGTGGACCAGTGCTGTGCTGTGCTGTGTTGAGCTGTGCTGTGCTGTGCTGTGCTGTGCTGAACTGAGCTGAGCTGTGCTGTGCTGTGCTGTGCTGTGCTGTGCTGTGCTGTGCTGTGCTGTGCTGTGCTGTGCTGTGCTGTGCTGTGGAGTTGGACCAGCGCTGAGCTGAGGGATGCCGGCGGGCTACGGAGCCCCAGCTGTGGCGCCTGATGCTCTGTGATTGGTGCGGCCGCTGCACTCGGCCTGCATTCACTCAGCTGACGGCCTTTTACAGCAGCAGGAGAGAGGGGTGGGGGCCGTGGGGGGGGGGGGGGCCGTGGGTGGGGGCCCGCTCCACTCCACCATCACCAGCAGCAGCCAGGGGACCTTGGAGAAGATAAATGGAATCTGTGTGAGGTAAATTAGTGTGAACCAGTCAATCTGGGTGTCACTTAGTGGGCCACATCCATGCCTAACTTGGTTGGTGGTGTCCACCTTCTGGGAGCATGAAGACCTTGACGACATGGCTGCAAGATCAGAGTGAGTTACAGCAGCGCGCGGTCAGAAGTGATGGCGCCTCACGGCGTGGACGCTGCACAGAAAGGTCCCCGCGCTCCACAGCCATATTTTACAGCACCATGCTTTTGTGCCTCGGGTCATCTTTCTAGATACAGGTCCCTGTGATATTGAGTTTTTACCACAGTAAATCTGTGGAGGGATCTCTGTAATCAAATAGGTTGTGCTTAATAGTATTTACGCCACATAACCTTTTTCATTTCTTATCTTTCTATCTATCTATTTCTTATGTTTCTCATGTAATAAAAGCATGTGAAAGCCAAATGTTAGTGGCTGGGTGGACAAACCTCAGTTCCAAGCTGAGAATGAGCTTGCTGCTACACATCTCATGGCCTGCTGGGCCCAGCCATAGGGCACTCTGTATGGGGTATTATCAGGGGCAGCTGCTCCCTCCGGATGCAAGGAGCAACGGGAAATTGTGGAGGATGGAGAGAAGGAGATGGGAAAAGAGAGAAAGGAGGATACCAAATTTATTTTTAGGAGCAAATATTTTACAAGGCTTTTTTGTCTAGTGATCCTTCACAGCAGCTGTCAGCCTGGTCAAGCGTGACAGTGGCTCAGCCTTGGCTCGGCGCCAGGGAGCAGGAGGAAGTGTGTGACGGATGCGCCTTTGAGGACTCTGACAGCACAGGTGAGAGTCATTTAAAGATAGCCGCAAAACTTATTGTGACAAATGTGACGAGGCCGCCGCGGTGGTCCAGCAGTAGCGGAATGGGCAGAGTGGGAGCGGAATGGGCAGAGTGGGAGCGGAATGGGCAGAGCGGGAGTGGAGTGGGCAGAGCAGAGCAGCAGCGGGCAGAGGGGTGGTGCCAAGGGGTCAGGAGGAGCAGCACTGGAGCACTGGCATCACAGTGGCCTTGGTGCCATCAGAGAGGGTTAAAGCGGAGTAATGAAGGATCTTTGGTGCCCTGGCAGCTCCACAGATGAAGACGGCCATCTTGGTATTTAGCCGCACTGGAGCAGTGGCCTTGGTGCCATGGGCAGCTCCACAGATGAAGACGGCCATCTTGGTATTTAGCACTGATGGGAGAGTATAGAGAGGCTAATAAGCCCCAGCCTGAGGGCAGAGATAGATAGTGTATTATTTGAGGGGGTGTGCTTCTCATAGTGTATTATTTGAGGGGGTGTATTTGAGGTGTATTAGGGGGTAATAAATAGTGTATTATTTGAGGGGGTATCATGCTTCTCATAGTGTTTCATTTGCAGCATCCCGCATATTCAGCTAATCACACGCCTGATCGGTAGCCGACAAGTTGAACCAATTCAGTGGAAGACTACCATTGCTTTGCTCTGGGTCTTAGAAGAGAAATAGGATTGTAGTGCTTTACAGAATTCAATATTACAGAGAAATGTGTTTCTATTGAATTCTATTTCCGTTGAATTTCCCTGGTCTGCTTTTGGGTTACAATTATCAGTAATGTAAATTTTTGACGTTAAGCTTGCTTTCAAACACAGCCTAGAGAGACCCGGCCACAGTAGCCCTTAATCCCTCCCAATGAATGGGTAAGTGCAGTTGTCGCCTGTGCTCAGACCGCTTTGACCATGGGAATGAGTTTGATCTGTAAAGGGCATTGTGTCTGCAAACTCCATGGAGCTGACTGCAGCGCTCTGCCCAGTCAAACACTCGCTCTTGATTTTATTGACTTCCTGCCCTGCATCAGGATTCCGAGCACATATTTCATATTTCTCTGAGAAGCTAATCTCTGATAGCTGCCCTTAAAAACCACATCTGGAGCATTACATGCCTTCTAAATGGCTTCACCTCTCCGGGGCAGGTCCTCTGGGAGACCCGAGGCCAGTGGCCCCTCCCCACCACAGGCACAGAGCCCTGCCTCCAAGCTGCTGCTAAATTGAGACTTAACAAGATTGTTTCAAGGTATTTCTGTGGAGGATCCACGTGAGTAGGAGCTGCCTCTGCTGGATCTGCTGTCTTTTCTGTCTCTTCTGCCAATCTGTGCACCACGGTGTTCTGTAGCTTATGACTGGAAAGAAACTCACGTGGAAAAGGTTGCGTTTTCCTGTCACTCATCAACACGCTTATTGTCTTATGCTATCACTGTGCTAAATACACAGCGGTGTTGCTAATGACATGACATGTGTGTATGCTTTGCTCTGTGATCTCTGGGATGTGAGCCTCGGGTCTGTCCGAATGAGCCACACACTGCGCAGGCTGCTCCAGTGCAGACGCTCAGCTCAGAGTGGAGACTCCGCAGGGGCTCTCCTGCAGTCAGCTGAGAATCCTGGACAGAATCCTGGACAGAATCCTGGACAGCTAGTGTGCCGCTTGAGTAAGGTGACCCTTCACCCCCCAGCACCCATGTAACGTTTACAAGCCTCTTCAGCTACTGCAGCCCACTGCACTATTAATACACTCTTTAGGTCCTTTTCCCTGGAACATGACCGCCATGTGGAACTGGCCATTCCTGTTCACCATTTATAGTGTAAAGAGACAGCAATTGGTAAAAATATATATCAACGTAGGTAGCTATTAAAGAAAATTCCAGAGTTAACATAGTGAAAAAATATTTTACTAACCACAGTATATATATATATATATAAATATATAAATAAATATATATATATGTGTGTGTGTGTATTTGTACACCATATATGTGACCGTTCAAAGCGAAATCAGTCGTTTTGCGCACATCGTTATTTTGAGAAAAATCAACAATAACAAACTTCCGGGTTAAAATGTTGAATTTCACGTTTTCGCATAATTCGACTGTATACAGTCTACAGTTTCATATCGTGAACGCATTTCACTGAAAAACCTACGTTTTGACTGTTAAACCCGGCGAAGATTCAACACATTTTCTGTCATTCCCGTTGTGCACGCGCCGCTTAAAAAGGTGATTTCTCCTCTTCTGGCATATCGTGACAGGAGAACCATGTCAACTTTGGATGTGGTTATCTTAGCGATAGTTTGTGTAATACCCTCGATATACATATCGTTGGAAAGCTTAGTTTATGGCCGTTCACGTGAGCACAATAACTTAATTTAGTAAATTTGATCGAAACGACTGGTTCCGCTTTACAGGGTCACATATGTTTCATCATAGCCTTCCCCACATTCTCTTAAATCTCTCTGTTTTTGTGAGAAACCTCACTTCTTGCATGTGATCCCTCCTGTCTGTGACCTGTCAGCTTAGTTAAGAGATGTCCAAATACTGTGACAGGGAGCAGCTGTGTGTGTGTGTGTGTGTGTGTGTGTGTGTGTGTGTGTGAGACAGCTAGAGAGGGCCTACATTTCCACCATACCCCACCAATTCCCCCCGGTCACCACTGAGCACATCCAGGGCCCAGTTGCACAAATCACTACCCCTCCTCTTTGTACCTCCACCCTGTCAGAGGAGCACAACACACACACACACACACACACACACACACACGCTTGCTCTCATGCACACACACACACACACACACACACACACTTACACACACACTTGCTCTCATGCACACACACACACACACACACACACACACACACACACACACACACACACCCACACACAGCAGTGTGTGTTTGTACATGTACAGTATGTGTTCCTGGCACAGATGCAAGGTTTGCATTACTCCCACATCCATCCACCCACACATGTACACATCCACTCCATTGTGACAGTAGAGGTGAAGAGACACTCGGTGGGAAGTGTAAAATGGTTGAACCTCACAGAGGAAAATATTGAACTATCGTATCCCTCCGTGCACATTTGCAATCTCCCCCCCCCCCTTTCTCTTTGTCCTGCTCTCCACCGGTCAGCGGAGGCAGATGCGTGCCCTTGTGTGACACGCAGCCATTAGCAGACATGATCATGGCTGATTTACAACTCTACAATATAATGGCCACACGTCGCCAGTGCATCTTCGCCCCTCTGGCCGCTACACTGTAAATACCTGGCCCTGCCGTACGGCTCTCTTGCATTGGAGTGGCAGTGGTTAGCCTCTGGAGGCCCTTGAAGCTGCAGCAAGCCCTCTACCCCCCCACCCCACCCCCCCACCCCCCCACCTGCCGAGAATTTTTGGCCCGGTTGCCATGGAGACATCGTATTTCTCCAAGAATTGCTCATATTGATCCACAGACAAGCGTGAACGGCCAAGCAAGTGAGAGAGAGAAAAAAAGGTGTGGGTTGCTGTGGGAGGAGGAGGGGCTCCAAGGGGGGGGGGGGGGGGGTGGAGACAGAGAAGGGGGGGAAACGGGACAGAGGGGGTCTCAGCTTTTCCCCCAAGTCTGCCACATAAACAACACGCCAGCATTATTACTTGCAAATGATGAAGAGCACTCTTAGTCATGTATGTGGAGACAGACACAGAGGAAGAGGAATCCGCGCGGTCCTGCTTCAGTGGGCTACCACGGTGTTCCAGGGCCCAGGAGCGGGAGAGGCGAGCGGGAGAGACGTGTTAGTCACTTGTCATGTCAGATCTGTGGCACTTGTCCTGACACTGCTGTCATCCCTCTGCCGGCTCCTCTGCTGTTTAGGGACACGCAACAAGCAGTCTTCTCCATGAATTATTTATCGCTTGTGTGGGAGCAGAAAAAAATGTCCCGATAAGACATTCAGGTCTTCACAGACCAGCAAATGTGTGTTGACATAGGAGGGCTTGACAAGCCTGCGAAAGATTTAAAAAATAAGTATGCACATACACTATTCAGCCACATCCATGTATTCTACGCCATTATTGTGAGTGGCTATTTCATATTCCAGATATGGAGTTTGCATTTATCATAGCATTTCTCAAAGCGACGAGACTTTCGGGGTTTGACTGGATGTCTGTCCATCCAACACAAAGGAGCAAAACTTAATTTATCCACTTGGCCTTTCTTTGTCTTTTACGAGGATGTCAAGATATAGTGTCCAAATCATTAAAGTGGAGGCAGAACAGCAGGTTGGTTGTGGTTTCATCAAATATTTAGGGTGCGCTGGCAGGGTCATTGATTTGTGACACAGGAGAGCCCTCAATCAACTGCTTTTGTGACAGCCTTGATTGGCTCTCATTAGTGTTATCAGGACCACATCCTCATTTATACACACCCCTTACATCATGCATCTTCATATGAGAGAGTGTCTTTCCCACATTGAGCTACATTTTCTGTAGATTGCTATTTATTAAGCGCCTCAGTAAAGCCACATATGTTGTGACAATATCTGATAAGACAACAGCTAAGTTTATAACGTGAATGGCCTCATTGTAACATTGTTTTGTATGTAGCCTTTAGATACTGTACAGTATGTCATCTGTCTTAATTTCTGTTTGACATTAATTAATAATGTCTGCTCCAGTCCAGACTGTATGCAATTGAACTTCTTCTATACCAAAAAAAAACTTTTGCCATTGCCTTCTCATGAAAGTTATGTAAGATGTGTGTTTAACTGAATGTTGTCTCAAAGAGAGAGAGCGAAAGTGGTCGAGAGCAAGTAGAAATCTTTCCTTTGTAGCCTCTTCAAAGCGCAGCCTGTGGAGCCTCAAAGGGATTATTTGATATCCGTGGCTATTTTATTCCTGATAAAGCCAGAAGGAAATCTATGGCGCACAGTCGGTAGCTCCTGTAAAATATCAGCACTCAAAGTCAGGAGTATCCGTGGAAATGCTGAGGGTTTGTCATGGCCACTCACAGATCCAGTGGCCTTCCAGTCGGACCGCAGGAGGCCTCCTCTTGTCTCCCGCTGCCTCCTCTCTTCTCCGCGGACGCAGGCGCCGGGTGCTGCGGCGGGCCGCTAAGCGCTAATGCGGGCGAGTTTAGCGGCGCGGCTAAATCGATGGCCTGATATTCAGCGGCTTCACTTTAGAGGCGACCGGCGGCAAAGAGCCGTTGTGCAAATAACACAGTGGTGCTGTTGGTAGGGAAGTGGCTGTCTGTTGGAAAAGGGAGAATGGGGAATGTTTACCTCTATATGGTGCTGTATTGTCCTCCTGTATAAGGAACATGTGGAATGGGGTGGAATGTGGCTGCATGCATTCATGGACCTATATGCGATGGTGAAAATGCATAGAAATGAAATGTATAGAATCATTGTACTCAATCTGCTAAGGCAGGAACACCAGGGGTAGTGTAGAGTATGGATGTGTACTATTCAGACGTACAGCTCCACAGCACAGCGTTATTATGGGATATAAAATAGTATGGCATGTGTTAAGATGTGTTCAAATTACACACTGCTGCATCTGAGGGCGGTGCTTTGTCAGTGCAGTTTGCTGTGATGTACAGTGTGCCGGCCCTGTAGGTGGCAGTAGCAGTTAGTCCTTCTGAATCATATCCCATCAGTGCTGGCTACAGAGCACACTGCACTGGCTGTCTTGTGCCCTTTAGAAGTGATGGTTTAGAAAAGAATAAACATTAACCATCAGAGTGTCTGCAGTGGAGCTTATCTGCTATTGCTTGAAGTGAAAGAATACACCTGGCAAACATTCAGAAATTGTTAATGAGTCAGTATGCTGCTCTCAGGCTTTCGCGAACCCCAAGTGCAATCAGCTTCTGCCTGCTGTGTTTGACTGCCTCGTCTCTTCTGTTTGTGTTTGTGAATGGCTTGTGTGTGTTTGTGATATTTGAAGAATAGGAGTGAGCAGCTCCCTGGAGTTCTGAGATAACTTGACTGTTTAGAGGTGTGAGAGCTGGACTCTCTGACCTCCTGATGACCCCCCCCCCCCCCGAGGCTCTGCTTTCTCTCACCCCGGCTGACCCAGTAGAACACCTTGATGGCTATCAGATGTAAGCGTCCCTTATGTGGTGTGAAGGAGTGGTTGGCATATATTAAGATGCATAACATGTCCATCCATCCAAGTTCTCTTGTGTTCTATTTTTCCCTCTTTTTTACCACCTGGCAAATTCTCTCTTACCTGAGCAGACTACGCAAATCATTTACCACAAGTATGAAGACATACCTTATTTACTTGCAGTCTCGCAAACAACTCAGCTTCGAACAGAGGCAGTTGGTCTAGTTTGTAATTAAATGAAGAAAGTAAGCTGAGTTGCAGTATGTGTTTTGTCTAGAGAACTATTAATTATTGATGCATATTATGCTACATGATTGGAACACATAAAAGGCTTTCATCAAGCTCTCACCAAACCCCAGACTTCCTGGTGTAGTTTACTGTGAGGTTAATATTTTATAAAGGTAAGCAGATAATGTCCCAAATTCCACAGAGAACCACAAGATCATGTACTCCAGTGTGTGATTCTTTTCATCAACACTTTTTTCATGCAAAGACGTCCGGCTTAGCTAGTATGTTACTGAACTGTTCCGAAGGTTGTATGCTATAGTTACAAAGGTTGTAAATAGTCTATTTTCTGCATTGTAAGCATGTATAAGTGGGCTTTGCTGCGGTTTGTGTGCATCACATTAGTTATGTTAGGTTTTTAATTATAGCTTGAAAATTGGAGACATGTTTTGTAGTGTTTCCCCCATGGCCTGGGGCCGTCCTGTGTGCTCCTATGTGTGTGTGAGTGTGTGTGTGTGTGTGTGTGTGTGTGTGTGTGTGTGTGTGTGTGGGCGGACTCCAGCAGCAGCGCATCAGCATGCAGGCGGCACGGTGCAGGCCGGAGCGCGCTGCGCTGCCAAGAGAAATCCCAGGAAAGCCCTCGCAGGCATCAAACATGGAGAAACACACAGCAGCACACAACTCTGGCCCCAGCGTCCCAAGCCAAGACAGTGGAGTAATCTCTGAGATTCAGTCAGAAGGAGAGAAACCTCCATCCTTGCCTCCAACCTCAAGCCTTTTTTCAGCATCTTTCCCCCACAGCTGGAGCTCAGGGATTACAGAAGACTAAGTGACTCCTCCATATGTAGCTTTTTTATTTATTTATTAAATTATTTGTTTGTGGCAAGATCTTCCTGGCTTTGCGTTCGCTGCCTGGATTTCTCCCCTCTCTCGCTCCCTTTTCTGTCTCCACCTCAAGGTTGCGGGCTCTCCATTTGAACACAGTGTGTTTCAAGTTGGTCCAGTTGCTTTAAAAAAACAGTGCACTCTGCCTGAATGAGCTGGTAACCTTGACACAAAATCAATATCAGGCAAACTCTTTGAAGAATCACAAATGTAATAAGTGCTGGTGCTCCTTGCCTCCGCTGCCCAGTGGAGAGGAGCTCGGTGGGATACACACACACACACACACACACACACACACACACACACACACATGCAGTGTGATTTATCTGCCTCTCTCCTCCTCCCTCCGTTAGCGCTTTTGCTTTTTTGTTTTCGGTGTTGTTGTTGTTGGTGGGTCATGCCACCACCAGCAGCTATTGTTCTGTTAGAACACAAACTCCAGGGTAACAGTACTCTGAACTGATCATATGTTTGTCGAAGGCTCGAAATAAATAAATAAACAAATAAATCACTGGCTGTTGTCACGTCTGCATTAGCTGCTAATTGTTCATTTGTAATGGAGGCAGAGAGTAAAAAGTATAGCATGATGGGTCTGGCATTTTTGTTGTGTTGCACATTCTGGACAATAATGTAGACAAAGGAAAGACACCGAGTCAGCACCTTAGCCAGGGGCTCCAGGGGCAATTAATGTTTATTTACGCATGATAAACGGACAGCACCGTCGCCTCAGAGCATCCCTCAGCAGCCACAGATAAATCTGGAGATTCCTGGCTGTGTTTCACACAGCTCAGTAGGTCTGACACACACTCACAAGCACACACACGCACGCTCACACGCTCACACACACACACACACACACACACACACGTGTACACACACACACGCACACACGCACGCACGCACACACACACACACACACACACACACGTGTACACACACACACACACACACACACACACCAATGAGCACTAATGGCCAGTGTCATAGCACTGCTAAATTAATTAAGGCATGACAATATGTGGTGTCATGTGTTATGCCACAGTTTGTCACAAGGCTATCTAATTCAGTTATATCTGAGATGATGCATCACTATAAGTATTGGAAAAAATGAAAATGGAGCAAAAAAATATTGATGTGAATGTTCCACTTGCACTAAGGTGACCAAACATAAACATGTTTGACATGTTATACGTGGAATCTGGCCATTAATACCCCTTAATTGCATGTTTGATTACAGTTATTTAAATTTGAAAATGTGCTCTACCTTTCAGCTTTGACAGAATGTGCATTTGGTTATTCTTTCTCCCACATTTTCCCTGACTATGACCTTGATGGTGAACATTCTCAGCGTACATTTTGTGTTTCTTGAACATCACTTGCTGCTGTTTGTTCTTTTTTCACTACCACAGTTTCAGGGGTTGGGGACATTACATACTGTGAGGACAGTTGGGTTCAAATGTGGTACTATATTTAACACTACATAAATCTTTTGGATATGGGTTTGATATTCAATCAAACCACTTTCCACGGATTGTATTACAAATGGTACAATAGAACACAATCTGCTGTCGTACTCTGTGAAAGGCCCTCTGATTCAGAGAAGGTCAGGAATGAAGCCACTGCCAGTCTGCTCTTTCTGCCTCTCTGTTTCTTTGTCTCTCTCAAGAAATGTACACACACACACACACACACACACACACACACACACCGTGCTTTATGCAGTAGAGCTGTGTGGCCAAGTCTGAACACCATGCACTTGCTTGTTTTTCCCACTGTTTTGTTTTGTTTTGTTTTCCCAGACAGTGTGGATCTTCCTTAAGCTCTTCCTTAGATCTTGGATCATTTGTATGCACAGGATTGAATGGAAGGAAAATTAATTCTTTAGTCTTTTCATGTGCACACTCTGGTGACTGGCTCTCACTGAGCCCACAACCTCCAAGCAGCCCTCTGGAACTGGTGCAAGAGCTCGTCATTAACATGTTTCTTGGTTCTAAAGTTGCTGGCCTGTTAACATTGTTGCTAATCCTCCTCCTTCATTATCATCAGCCTCAGGGCTAGTTTGTGATGTAGCACAGACAAGGGATTCAGCTGCTCAGATTGTTTGGCATCTCCGCAGATCTGGTCTTCTTTTTGCTCTGCAGACACCATTGCAGATATGTGACTATTCAAAGCGAAATCAGTCGTTTTGCGCACAACGTTATTTTTGAGAAAATCAACAATAACAAACTTCCGGGTTAAAATGTTGAATTTCACGTTTTCGCATAATTCGACTGTATACAGTCTACAGTTTCATATCGTGAACGCATTTCACGGAAAAACATACGTTTTAACTGTTAAACCCGGCGAAGATTCAACACATTTGCTGTCATTCCCGTTGTGCACGCGCCGCTTAAAAAGGTGATTTCTCCTCTTCTGGCATATCGTGAGAGGAGAACCATGTCAACTTTGGATGCGGTTATCTTAGCGATAGTTTGTGTAATACCCTCGATATACATATCGTTGGAAAGCTTAGTTTATGGCCGTTCACGTGAGCACAATAACTTAATTTAATAAATTTTACCGAAACGACTGGTTCCGCTTTACAGGGTCACATATCCTTTGAGACCATCCTCCTGCTTTGGCCATGTGCTGTGGGACGGCCGGCCTATGGAGCCAGGTCTTCATGCAACAGGCGCTCCCAGAGGCCAGGCTTGTGTCTGAGTAAACAAAAAACAGAGCGCTTCCGGTAACCAGGCCTGACATGATCCCTGTTGGACCACAGCCTGGGCTGATCAATAGCTGCGTTTTTAAATATCTCAGGGCCAGAATCTGATATTCAGCGCATGGCTGTGCATAAACAGATCAATGCCCCCTCCCATTGATCTCCATCGGCATTCGGCTTTCAAATACAATTAAACGCTCTTTCTTGTGGCATCAGGAACGCAGAGGAAGCAGCCGACGATTGACCGGGATTTACCATCCTAACAGCCGTGAGAACGGGCAAGGGGAGATCACAGAGGACACTCCTGGCTGGCTCGCCAGGTGATGACTGGGCTGATGTGGAGGCCTGGGAGAAGTTCACACTATAACTTTGCTGTAGGTGGATGGTGTTGTGTGGAGGCTGGTGGTTTGTGCGATTCTCTGTAGTTTTAGTATGTCTTTATCAACCACAGGTATTTGTCACTACATTGTGATATTTCGATGAGTATGGCAGTATATGGCAAGATCTTTATTTTGTAATTTAGAGCATATTCCGGGAAGACTTTGCATTGTTGGGGGATATCTACATTATTTTACCACTGGTGTAATTGTGTAGCCTGTTCGGCTCTGTTCTTCTCTCCTCCCCACTCAGCATTTATTTGTATTCTATTTTATTACCTCTCTCTCTTCTTATGCTTTCCTGCCTCCTATTGATTTCCACTTACAGGTTTTCATCCCTTTCACTCCAATTTCGCTGAAGCAATCGCACTAGAAAACCCCGTACTACTTTCCCCCATCCTCCCCCATCACCCCTTCCTCTCTCTCTTGCTCTCTCTCTTTCGGTCTTTCACCCCCCCCCCCCCCCCCCCCCCCCTCCATCTCTGTCTCTCTGCAGCGGTGTTCTGCCCATTGGGTCTTCTTCCCTGAGCTTCCTCTCTGCCCCCTTTTCAGTTGCAATGTGTAATTTCACCTCAGAAGGGAAACACCTTTTGTGGGGTGTCTGGCTGTGTTAACACCCCGTTCTCGCTGCTCATAGGCAGATAGAGCCGGACACTGCCAGGCAACACACACGCAAGAACACAGAGGCACAGAGAGGCTTCATGGATACGCACACATTCACAGCACTCATACACATACACTCAAACACATACATACAGTACATACACTGCAAGCACACACATGCATATTCATTTTGAATTGCTGCTCATATATAGACACATTGAGTACATCCAGGTAATGATCATTTTTAAAATGATAAATTACACTATGTACTGTATATATGAATGGAAATGACCAGTGGAATTAAATCTTGATACTGAAATACCATTATTTGTATCTGAAATCTCCTCCTAGTTCATTTTTCCTGTAAATTTTAAGTGGTCAGTGTGGAAATTATGAGGAGTTTCAGGACGGCATGTAGTGTAAACAGCTGTCACTTCTGAGACATCAATAAATCGGTTTTATAGCTATTGGTAATTCGCCAAGACAGAGAGATTAGAATCATTCAGTAGTTTCAGGATGAGAGAATACTGAAGATCTAACTCTATTTTCTCAAATGGTTGTGAGCATTGAGCTTGATAGCAACTAACATTACAACAGGGTTGGTTTACTTGGCCGTCCTCCACCAACCCTAATTTTGTGACCTTGTGTCTTCGTCGAAGGTTAAGAGTGTACACTTCTCTCTTACTCTCTCTCTCTCTCTCTTTGCTTGTCTATTCCCACATGGCCACCGCTGTTTTCATAGCCACGAGCAGCTTGACTGAAAGTTATTCAGCCTGACTTAAACAGCAGAGCTTTTAAGGATGTGGTTCAATCTGTTCGTGCCTGATTCACCCAACACCATACTTACATTTCTGGGTTTAACCACAGTTTACTGGTCAGTAAGGCAGAGGTATTATTTTGGCCCCAGTACCCCCAGTGTCCTTGGTATTACATACCATTTTGTCCTGACTTGACCATTATCCCATGTGATGGGGTTGACATGTTGATCATATACGTGAGAGAGAAAAATTGATTTCCCTCAACAGAAACACTGTCCAATTTTCTAGGGGCCGTAATTTTATGGACACAACAAAATAACGGGGTAATTTTGCCCAAGATCGAGGGGGATAGTCCAAGTCAGTGATAAGGCTATGGGGAAAAATAACAAAAAAAAAAAAAAAACATTTGAAAGGGCTGTGATGATGATGATGATAGGTTCTTCCACACAAAAAGACACTGTGACAGACAGATAGATTGGTGTAATGCATTTGACAGTCTGACAGGCAATGCAGCTTCAGCTTTAGAGGGACAAAAAACCTGTGCAATTTAGATAGTTTACTGAGCATTGTCACAGCACAACAGCAATCTGTAAGGGTTTTAAGGGGTTTAATGTCACTCACTGGCAGCTCCCTCCCATCTCATGTCTGAACCTCAGGAGTCGTTGTTTATCTCCATGATGGGGAAGGGTTTCAGGAGGCTTTCCAATACTCAAGCCCAATCCCTGTGAAACCAAGGGTCTTAATGCAAAGTTAATTGGTACACAGATCATGTGACGTGATTAACATTTTTATCAATATGTCATTATTTGTCAAGTTTTTTTTTTTTAGAATACGCCTTTGCCACACCTATCTCTTCTCTATCACCTACAGGTCTGATACATTCAGCCATTGATGAACGCACAGGAAATGTAAACAACCTGAGGTGTGATTACTTCAATGGACTCTTTATGCTCATGCTGGAGGGGCGGGGAGGAAGGGGGATGGATGAGAAGAATCCCTCCTCCTCATTCCTCCTCCCATTTCCATCCGACCCTCCTCCCTTCTCTAGTCCCCCCTCTGTGGTCCTGCCGTCTTGAGCCTAGTGTGTCTGGTGTGGGGAGAGAGTGTCCAAGGGCCCAGGCTGGGGGGCGGAATCAGAGGGCAGTGCTCAGAATCAAAGGCTGGACTTGGGCGCAGGGCTGGGGACGGCGTGAGGAGGTCGTGACCTTGGCTATTGATCCGGCCTCTATAATTTCCATGGCTTGCCGGGGCCTCTCTCCTAACCTGCTGGAGTACATTAGGCTAGAAATCCATAACACAGCCATGTTCATCCAAGCACAGGAAGAAACTGAATTAAATGTTAAAAAACAATCTGGGCCTGCAGTTGGAGACGATTCATCATGATTCCTGGGTGTCAGGCAGGTGGGATGGCCAGGGAGGCCGGAGCCAATGGTGCAGGAGCGCTGGATACAGATGGACCCAGTCTGCCTCATCTGTCAGGTACTGGGCAGCACTGGGCTCCTCGGCACTCACACAAAATTCAGCCAAGGTCAGCTAGTTCCAAAATTACTTTGGAGTCATTGTTTCAAGATCAGGGGCAAGCCGATCGAAAAAGTATGACTTCTAATGTAACACTGCTCTACATGCCAGTGGCCAGAGTGTCTCTTTATTGCCCTCAGCTGAAGGGAATTCAAAAGCATTTTTTCACCTCTTGCTGTGAAAATTCTTGAGAAATATGATATAAATGCCCATCACGAAACAAGTTACTCAGGTAACAGAAGTGCTTTCCATCTGAAGCATTTAAACTCTACTCCCTCAGACCAATGGCTTTGTAGCCTTGCCTTGAAGCATCAAATATATCAATGACACTAATACACTAAATAATGATAATAAATAATAATGATAATAGTAATAACAATACTACTAATAATGATAATATAATAGTAGTAGTAATAATAATAATAATAATTTTCCATGTTAAGTACAAAATATTATGAAAAAGCCAGTATGCTGCAAAACAGTGATAGTATCATTTCTGAAGGAATAAACTAAAATAATATTTATTTTAAATCAGAGGGAAATTTCCATATGTGACCATTCATAGCGAAATCAGTCGTTTTGCGCACAACGTTATTTTGAGAAAATCAACAAGAACAAACTTCCGGGTTAAAATGTTGAATTTCACGTTTTCGCATAATTCGACTGTATACAGTCTACAGTTTCATATCGTGAACGCATTTCACAGAAAAACAGACGTTTTGACTGTTAAACCTGGCGAAGATTCAACACATTTGCTGTCATTCCCGTTGTGCACGTGCCGCTTAAAAAGGTGATTTCTCCTCTTCTGGCATATCGTGACAGGAGAACCATGTCAACTTTGGATGTGGTTATCTTAGCGATAGTTTGTGTAATACCCTCAATATACATATCGTTGGAAAGCTTAGTTTATGGCCGTTCACGTGAGCACAATAACCTAATAAATTTTACCGAAACGACTGGTTCCGCTTTACAGGGTCACATATACTATTTACAGAAGAAGACAGATATCAATTATGAATAAGATGATTGAGGGCTTAATGGCTTAATTGATATGTCCCCAACTTTTCAAAAACCTGAACATTTTCCACTGACTGGATTCTGAAGGTATTTTGGAGAGCTCATTAGTCTTTTTGCCACTAATAATAATATTATTATTATTATTTAGAGTAATCAGAGTATTCCGCACTGCACTGGCCCTGCAGGTGTTGAGCAGCAGATCATCTGCTCTCCTCGTGGGTGATGGCCGTGTCACAAGCAGACCTCGTCATGTTTGAAATGTGCAGTCTGACATTAAAGTTCATCAGGACTAATGATCTGAAATCAATAGGAGGATGCTGCTGTCGCCTGCCCTTGGACAGCAAGGCCTGGCTCATCAGTATTCCTGCTAGCAGGGTACAGAAACAACCAGGAGCCTTAAGAAGCTGCCACTGAGCCATGAGGAAAACTTACGGAAATAATCTCTCCTAAAAAAGAATCCCTCGGCCTTATCAGCTGCACTCTTCCAAAATCATTCAGCCGCCTTCATCACTGAAGACATGTAGAGCGTCCAGTCAGCTCTGCTGGCGGTTAAGAGAGCACATCCAGGCTGCGGTGTCTCACTCTTTTGGGGTCCTGTTTGACATGTAATCCACTCTGTCATTAGCCCTATGAGAGGTGGACGGCAGAGAGGAAAGCACTTAGAGGACTTGGACACCTGTCAACGCCATGGCAGCCCTGTGAGATCAGCTGCCATGAGCCGCTTGCAATGTCATACCACAGTTACTGAAATTGAAAGTTTGGTTTGTGGAAGTGTGTAAGTGTGTAAGTGTGTGTGTGTGTGTGTGTGTGTGTGTGTGTGTGTGTGTCTGAGTGTGAAGTGTGAGTCTGTAGTGTATGTTTGTGCGTATGATGTGCATCTAGACAACAGCTCTCTCTCAGCTCTCTCTTAAAATTGGGCTCATTTTCCAACCATTCTAAAGTGACTGCAATTGAGTGATTCAGGATGGGGGCCAAGGGCCTTTGTGGGGGAAATTATTTTTCTCTCTCATGTGAAGAGGACACTAGAAATCATCTCCAGCAATTTTAGTAATGGGTTTGTGACAGCTGCTCGCATTGTCATGTAATGATGACAAATGGCACCTTTAAAAGACATAGAAGTTAGAAAGTGAAAAAGACTTCCATTAATTGCTTGTGGAGTATTTTCCGGGTTGATTGTGGGTAATCGGCTTTTATTGGACTTGTTAGCTTGGCCTAACTTTGATCATTATGCTGCTCACAGAAGAGCTCTTGAACTCCTTCAAATCATTTCTTCCAACAGGGCAATAAGTTATATCAGTAAAACTGATATACAATTGGCTCAAGGAAAAGGAATGTCAGTCCGACCATTGTAAAATGTGATAATATTCAATACTGCCAGCAGTATCTTTAGGTAACACTTTATATTACAGTACCGTTACAGTTTATCTATAATGAAGTACAGTGTAACAAACTGAAGTAGCATGTGTTTATGTTGTATACATCATGGAATTCTGAGTAAAGATCCTTAGTACACATTTAATAGGGAATGATTGTTGCATCGCCCTGCCAAAGTGCTTATTTCTTGTGAAAAAAACTGTTAAGGAGTGACGTTGGGCAATGACATCCCAAAGTTAACCAGATTATTGAGGTGCTATTCAAATCTAAAGGGGAGTTTAAAGTTTTATAGTTTACTACACAAAATAATTATATTTGTATACTGTAACAGTTTGATATCTTACTTACTATGTATGCATGTATCATGTCATTGTGTACCTTGACAGTTTTTGTCAATGTTTCTGAGCTCTGTAAAGGCCACACTTACCATGAACTGCCTAAAGGCTTTGTTTTATTACAGTACATGTAGTAACATACAACTATTGTATCAACGTGGTTGTTTTGTGTAGGTGGTTAAAACTCTATTTTTCTCTTTAGATTTTGAAAACAGCTTCTATGGGCTATTTAACCTTGGGGTGTCATCAGCCCCAACTTCACCCCATAATCACAACAATATTATTTAAGAAATACTGTAAATGCTTTGGTTGTGTGCTGTATGCACATTGGGTTAAAAATCTGTAAGTACACACAATTTCATTATCTATACAACATGAAAACGTGGTATTACACTTTGTTACACAGTGTTACTTCATGGTGTAGATACATTGTCACAAGGGGTACTGTAATATATTGTGTTACCCAATATTTACTGTATTTATAGTGTAGAGTGTTGTTGGATTCCCTCTGAAAATGATTGCCACTGTTTCCAGTAAATACATTCTGCATAGTCAAAGAGGGAAAATGTTGTTATCAGCATTTAACATTTTCTACAGACATGGCAATGTATTGCTTTATAATGAAATAATATATTCCAGTGACTAAGTAGTATCTACCAGTTTTACTGTGATCTCATTAAAACGTTTTTCATACTGACTGCAATTAAATAACCTGTCGGTAAAGTTAACTGAAGAGGTATAGAGCAGATTTCACTGACTTTATGATTGACAGAGGGAGTCATTCCAACTCCTAGTTGTATATAATTTAGTGCTATGGAATATAAATGGCATTAATATTACTGATGAAATAGTATGAACTGCATATGAAGGAAATGTATCTGATTACATATGGGTTGACTGTACTCTTGTCAAGGGGTGAATCTAGGCATTTACTTTAGACATTGTTTTCAAACAAAGTAAAGGTCAATACGTTTGGTACAGTTACAAAATACTGTTTATTGTAGAAATATGTCTTGGCTGTACTCTGTTGAGAATACAGCAATATCCATGGCAGACGTTTAGTCTTTGTCCAGACTTGTGTAATGGAACATGGGGCCCAGAGCAGCAGTCCCAGCCTGGCTCACTATCCGCCTGACACCATGTTTACAGGCTCTCCGAATAATTCTCATGTTGGACGCTGGGAGAAAAATGCAAACTTAAGGGCACGGATGTTAAATCAATGAAGCTCCAACTTTTTCACACAACAGGGCCGAGACATATGTCATGGACAAAATCAATGTAGCTAAATGGACAAAACTTGTCTCCTTGTTTGAGGGATGCATTTGAATGGTGTGAGATGTGCATTGGCAATCCCACAGGCTGCTAGGTGTTACTTTTTATATTCTCCTATACTGGCATGTTTCTCCCTAGTTAAATATTCATATCTCACAGATGACTGCTCTCTGTATCCACTTGTAGCTGTTGACAGTAAGTCTGCCTTCTCAGTTCTTCCTGTTAGTCTGGGCTGTTCTAACAAGGTCACAGGCACCTGCTGTCAATCAATTCCTGATACTTAGCATGCAGCCTTGTCTTTTCTGGGCGCATCCTCACACCAGAGCCGCTTACATTTTGTGTGCGAGAATGACGTCTGTCTTTCCTGTCAACAGGAAATCCATATGTAACAGATGAGATTTTAAACTTGATCCATTATTAATGCGCCCCCACTTGCCAGACAAACCCACTGTGGTGAGTGGAAAACCCTATTTTGATAAATGGGGAAATTTCCTGTAAATCTAGCCATGTTTCTTTGTGTTTAATTCCCCCCGGATGTGTTTCAATTAGCCCGTTAATGGCAGGGAGTTGGGGGGGCGGGCGGGTCCGCGAGCAGGCCAAGAAGGCCCAGGGGTCTTTTTACTTAGTGAGGGAAGAGAGAAGAGAAGAAGACCACTTTTTTCTAATTTAAATGTTGCAGGACTGGGAAGTGTGACCCTTCCAACTGGTGTTAATGGATTTCTCTAATGTCTCTGCCTTCTCTCCCCCCACCCTCTCTCTCTCTCTCTCCCACCCTCTCTCTCTCTCTCACACTCACACACACACACACACACACACACACACACACACACACACACACACACACACACACACACAGGGCC
Source organism: Sardina pilchardus (assembly GCF_963854185.1). Taxonomy (NCBI): domain Eukaryota; kingdom Metazoa; phylum Chordata; class Actinopteri; order Clupeiformes; family Clupeidae; genus Sardina; species Sardina pilchardus. Next base: position 32,048,002 of record NC_085004.1, on the reverse strand, counting down.
GACAGCTTACTGGAAAGCACAGTAACTCACTGACACTTCCACCCTCATCCTGGTCCAGAGCCCTATAGCAGAATAAGCTGACTGAGTTAGTGTGTGATGTCTATTGTTTCGCCTGACACATTCAAATCATAGATTTTTAAAAAGCCTCATTCACAAAGTGTAAAAGATCCAAAACAATGTAGCAGAGCTCAAAAGCCTGTACTACATATCAGCAGCCAAACCAAATGTGCAGTCAGGATCGGGTCTGGATTTGTGTCATGTTATCATGCGCTATGTTGTGTTGTCCCAGCATTGATTTACTTCTTTCTTGTCACCCACTTTCACTAGATTTGCTGTTGTCTATGGAGCTTGAATGGACCCAGTAGTCAGTGTAATACCAGCATGAGGGTGTAATATATTTGTTAAGTGAAAATACGATGGCATAAAACAAGTAAGAAAACTACATAATGACCAAGTACATTTTGAAAATATAATAGAACTTTCTTTGCTCTGCTTTTTGAAGTTGGGATATTATGTCTCTTCTGCTTGGGGGTTGCATGGTCTTTCCTGGAACAATACTACTGGTAGAACTCAGAGACATCTCCAGAGGCAGCTCATTTAGATGAAATAAAGATTGATAGTGCTGATGTCATGGGGCTGTATGTGACGTGCAAAGCGATATCTAATGGTTGTGAATGTGATATCATGTTTATAGTCTTGAGTAATGGCAAACTTGATAAACAGTGTGTGGAGAGGGCTGTAATGTGCAGCTCTGTGAGCAGAATAAGGTGATAAGTTGATCTTTTTCTATGTGAATTCACCACATATGCTGCTGGAATTGATTGTTACCCTGAGCATCTTGGAGAAATCCCTCAAGATCACCTTTAGTCTTATTTAATGTTCAAGCCGAGGTGCAGAACTGGCCAGAATTATTCTGTGAATGGCAATGGGATATCTTGTCAGCCATGACAAAGGTGTGGGTGTGTTCCAGCTCCGTTGGGTCAGCCAATAATTACATTTTCATGCAGTTCAGCAGGTGATTAATTTTTGTTTTAAATGCAGTCCAATACGGACTGTATACGAACAATACAAAAAAATGAGGAGGAGCATGCAAGCCTCAGGCATCATCCTTTTCCAGGGGGCTTCGTATCCCCATCTGTCAGAGTGAGGAGTCGATGTGAAAAAAGACCAATGGGCCAGAAAAGAGAAAGGGCAGTGACCAGCTGGGCAAGGAGTCGCTGGCTGACAGATTACACCCCAGCAAAATAGACTGCTTTTCATCCTTGTAAATATGTGACAAATGATGGCGCAAAAAGTATTGATTCTAATCTCAATGAGAGCGCGCTCCACACACTGAAGCCTGCCACTGAGAGTGGAGATGAGTGCAGAAAGAAAAGACCTCAGACACACACGCACACACACACACACACACACACACACACACACACACACATACACACACACACACACACACACACATACACACACACACACACACACACACACACACACACACCACAGCTTGAATACAGTGCTTTTGGGACAAACACCCTCAGTGCACTTATTTGTTAGAGTTTGGGATCAGCTGTGTAGCTCTCATCAAACTGCATTTAAAAACAGATCCTGCTTTCCATGCTGTCACTTTGATTGGTGTGATTGCGCCGCATACATTCACAATAGCCTTTCTTGGGTGGCTTTGACCATAATGGCAGCAGACAGCCCAACACAATTCTTTGCGCTGGTGGTATCTGCTGCCGCATTGTTCTGCTCTGAAAGAGGCCCTCTGCCCTGCTAATGGGACTGACAGCCACAGCAAGACGCCACCGGGGCTACAGATGTAACGAGACTTTAAAGGGACCTTTCACAAAACAGGTGTTGCTGACCAAGATGGCCGCCACGCGTCTGCCTTTTAGTCCCAGTGGAGGATGTAGTGTAGTGGCCCGCCGCAACCTCGGCGCTGGACTCACACGGGGCCAATGTGTCAGGCCCTCTCTGGGCTGCAGGAAGTGCCCCATCTGCGGCCTGCACGTGGACGTAAGGTCCTCCAGGAAGGTCCCTGCCCCCAGCTCATCTTCAGGTCACGGGCTGGATTAATAGTGAGGTGCTGCCACCGCAGCAGCGCTGGCTTCAGATGTGCGCTTCGTATGGGGCCAGCTGCGCCCCCGAGGCCCCTCTGCTGCTCCACTCGCTGGCCCGCACGCCCCATTATCACTGGCCCGCACGCCCCATTATTTTCCTCCATCTGACGGTGAGGCAGCAGCTGCCCCCAGAGAGGTCAGGCCTCACGGCGCTGCCTCCGCCCAAGCGCCTCATTAACACGCCGAGCTTGTTGGGCAACACCGCAATTAGAGTTGTTTCTCCACGGCCACACCGGCAGATTAGCCTATTCAAGCTGGGGTCAAGGGTCGCCGATGGCCGCACTGCCAGTGTGACTTCCAGGGAAAAAAAAAAAAAAAGAATTGCAACGGCACACGGCAATCTCGTGGACACCCCTGCTGAGAGTGTGAGGAGGGAGGTGTGTAATCTAACAAGCATCCGACCCCTCAGTTAGGATGGGAGAACAGTTGGCGGACACTTTGAGTCTTTTAGCAGTATTACAAATGCACTCCAGCTTCCCTGTGGTTCCGCGGGTATGTTCCTCTTGACATCATGATGTAAGGTGTTCTAGGTATTCCAGGTATTCTAAGTATTCTAGGTATTTCAGGTATTCTAGGTATTCTAGGTATTCTGGGTATTTTAGGTGTTCTAGGCATTAAGACAGTATACAAACTGCACAGTCAGTCATTGTGGTCTTTAATCCTGTAAATAAATTTGATGACACTCAGGATTGTTTTTCCCTGTAGTGCTTTTTTCTGGTTCTAATTCAGTTGCTGTGACTCATACATACTGTAGTGATAAAATACCAATTAGATTATGATGTGGCAGAGTTGCTCGAGCTCTTTTATGTGTGACTGTGCATGAATTTTCTCACTTAGTAAATCCAATTACAGCATTGAAACCCCGTCTAACAAGATGCGAAGCCTAACTGTAGGAGCTCTTGTACAGTATATGGAGAAGGTGACGTTGTTCACAGTGAGTGTTAGATTTTCATTTGAGAAAAATGATTTTGATATACAGTATGTAAGATTCAATGCATCATTTGACTTCAATTAGATTTCAGAATTTTTCATAAACACATAACTAGTTTTTGTCACATTCATTTACAGTATATTCCTTCTAATAACATAAAATGCAAACTGTTACAGCAGATACAATGTCATCCTGTCATTCTATACCTGCAAATATAATCTGCATGGAACAAGTGAATGTCCCCCAGTTATATGTGATTCAAACACACTTGCATCATTCATACACTCTGTGAATGAATATCAGTGGTTAGCTCTTCAATCTCTTTACTCATATACTGAGGAAAAAACATATTACTGTAAGTACAAGTGGATCAAGACTAAAATAATTTCAAAAGGGTAAATGCTATTGACCTTGCACTTGAAACGGTGTCCAGCATATGAGATTCAGTGCCGTTACTCGGCCTCTCTGTAGCTTAGGGTCCTGTGGTGGTGGAGGGGGGAGGGGCACAAACTTTATGAATACAGATCAGGTGTATGACCTTTACCAGCAGAATAGCGACATTGTACAGAATCAAAGCTCTGTCTTTTAACCCCCAGGGCAGCAGCACAAGACGCAGTGATTTCAACAGAAAAGTTTTAATTGCGCTGTTCAGAGAGTTCAAAGAAATCCTCACTTCAGTAACTAGCCTATCCCCGTGGATTGTGATGTTTTTCACAATGTCATTTTTTCTCAGGGAAAACCTTTCATTCTATAGAAACACACAGTAGTGTGGTCTCTGCCCCAGCGGCTACAGCATGTCTGCCTAGTGTGGTATCTACCCCAGCAGCTACAGTGTGTCTGCCTAGCTCTAGTTGTTCCAGTCTTATGTCCATAGCTCATTAGTTTGTAAATCACCCAAAGCACTCCAACCATGCTAAATACCCTGTGTCACATTCACATTTATAATTGAATATTATACTGACAGCTCGATATTGATTACAGAAGGAGAAATGGCAAAATGCCACATCAGAGGAAAGATCTTCCAGTTATACTTGTGTGATTTAATGTCAAGCACAGAGGATTTTTAGGGGGAGTGATAACTAGCTTACCCCTTGAGATTGGCTCATCCATCGCAGCAGTCTTTTCCATAGGCCAGATACTGTACCTGTCTGATGATAGCCAATCAAACGGCTACTGAATAAGAATTTGAGGATGGTGAATGAAGAGGTGGAAGCATTGGCACATGTTGCAAGCTGCCATTAAAATCCCACAGTGCAGATACTGTAACCCTGGAATGAAAGATTTATCGTTAATTTACATGTTGTTTTCTCAACCTGTGGCTCTAATCAGCTCTCTCTCTCACACACACACACACACGGGCGCTGCTAGAAAATGTTGGCCTTCTGACAGACAATATATCCCCCCCCCCCCCCCAATTTGGTTTCACTTCACAAGACACACACACACAAATGCATGCTGGGTCAAAGAAGCCATGATTTCATCTCATAGTTTCGAAAATGTTGAATTGTAAATTTCCGATCTTTTACTCAGCTCTTGGAAGACTGACGTTGGAAGAGATTTCTCTATTTTGGCTGGTTAGGGGATAGAGCAGGAATGGAAATAGGCTATTGCACATTATCTTCAAAGATTTGACAGAATAAAGGCGATGGGTATAGAGAGACGATACGAAAGAGAAAGAGCACGTAGCGGTTTTCATAAGGACAAGACTTAGAGATATTTAAGAGCGTTTTACGCAGCAATGTCAACCTGAGCCAGGGAAACCTTTTACCTCCCTGCTGTGGGACCTCGTAAATCTTCACTCAAGCTGGCTGCTTACTTCTTGTTTGATTCATTTGATAAACATCAATTAGAAAAGCTCCGGGAGGAGGAATGCTCACATTTGTACCTGTGCTTTGGTGTGTGGATGCCTGGTGTGTGGAGAAAGGTATTAAACACTCGGAGATCCTTCCCAAAGGTGTGGATTCTGAGGGCACTTGTGAGCTACTTGGTGGTAATCCAGCCTCTCTGTCTGGAATATTGATGTCAATGATGCAGTTAGAAGGTAAATTTAAGTACATGCGAGGACATCCACGTCTCAGCACTTGCAGGTAGATGGTCTTGTGTTGACACAGATATATTACACGAGGACTTTCTCACACAGTAATATGAATGTTATTACATGTATATTATGCTGTTGGCATGCAGATTGTCTGCTGTGATTGTGCTGTGGTGTCTCTATCTCAGTACCAGTCAAACTTCTCTTATTGCTTGTAGGCCACCACAGATACATTCATTGCATACATGGTTATGGTCATGAACTGTCCTACTCTACAAGAGTCTAGAGAATTTAGAAAAAAGACCATTTCTGGTTTACAATTAAAACAGCCTACCTTCGCAACAAACCATATTAGCTGTACTTTAGATCATGAAAATAATTTCCAAAAAGGGAACCCAATTCCCCAGAGTATACCCCAGGACTGAAGGATGGTGCTATGAAAATGACATTTCAATCTACGTTATCCACATCATCATTACCGTTATGAAACATTGACCGTTTTTGCCGCAGTGCTGCACTGGATCTTCAGAGCCTCCTCTCAGGGTGGAGCGGCCGTAGAGACCCTCTCAGGCCATAAGAGCACCTTGGACATCCTCGGACAAAAGAGTAGTAGAGTGATATTATGTGTTTACTGAGGCCCGAGATGTCTACAGTCTTACCTTTGCTACCCTGGGAATCTAACAACACCATCAATGGCCACGACATTCATGCTCTCTCCCTTGACCACAGAGGACATTCTGGCCAATCGATGGGCTTCTGTGTTGCCATGCCTTCAGTGATGCGTGAATCTGGATTAACACATGAATTCCAAGGGAAAAGCATGTGGTCTATATGTACTGAGTGACATCATGGAAGAACAGCACCCGCTTTGTCTCACAGTCTTTTAAGTGGTGTGTGTGTCTGTGTGTGTGTGTGTGTGTGTGTGTGTGTGTGTGAGTGAGTGTTTGTGTGTGTGTGTGTGTGAGAGAGAGAGATGTGTGTGTGTGTGTGTGTGTGTGTGTATATATATATTGATATCGAGAAAGAGAGAATGTAAATACAGTATGTATCTGGTATCTACTTCTGAGTGGACAAATAATGCTAAAAGTGTATCTTATTGAGAGAGCGGTATGAGAGTGGACTCAGCCATAGTTAGACCGGTCTCTATTGTACTGCCCAGAGATGGACATGGCTGCATGGCTCACACAGGCTCCTGGAGCCTTAGTTAGACCGGTCTCTATTGTACTGCCCAGAGATGGACATGGCTGCATGGCTCACATGGGCTCCTGGAGCCTTAGTTAGACCGGTCTCTATTGTAATGCCCAGAGATGGACATGGCTGCATGGCTCACACGGGCTCCTGGAGCCTTAGTTAGACCGGTCTCTATTGTACTGCCCAGAGATGGACATGGCTGCATGGCTCACATGGGCTCCTGGAGCCTTAGTTAGACCGGTCTCTATTGTACTGCCCAGAGATGGACATGGCTGCATGGCTTACACGGGCTCCTGGAGCCTTAGTTAGACCGGTCTCTATTGTAATGCCCAGAGATGGACATGGCCGGCTCACATGGGCTCCTGGAGGCCAGGGGCAGTGCAACTGTGCAGGAGAAGGCATGACAGCCCCACTTTTCCTTTGTGCCCAATAACATGCACCATTGCCCATGTGTCAGTGCAAAATGGCCCTCTGAAGATTTCATGAAATTGTCGCACCAGGTCATTGATAGACATGCTCATCCGTCACAGGGCTAGTCAAGGGCACTGGGAGTGGCCACAGTCCATTTGCCCCGTGACTCCACCATTCAAGGAGACAAGCTGCATTACGGACACATTAGAAACCAAGTCCACACTGGTTGCAATCAAGGTGGGGATTTTCCTCTACAAAAACCACAGTTAACATTATAGGGAGACCATTGCTAGTTTCCATTGACAATAATGAATCAAATTCCTACTTCTCAATCCAACATCTCTACAGGAATTACAGTAAATATAATATATTAAACCAGAAGACCTATCAGGGACCTGTCAGATATAAGTCTGGAGCTAACACTACAGTTTGTTTCGGCTCATCAACTCCATAACTGAATACTGTTATTTTTAAGAGACTGCAAGATTACAATTTTGAGATGAGTTAGGTACAGCATAAGTGTTTACATCCTTGTGCCCTGTGCAAAAGATACATTCTGTCTTTAATACGTTGATACAGTATTATATTGTTGATCTCTACAGAAGAAGACACAAGGAGTGTGAGTGGCCTTGTGAAAGTAGGCTTGCTAATTATTTTACAATCACAAGTTGCAGGAGAACACAACTCTATAGGTCCCTGGCTTAGTAGGGAGGTGGTGTCCTTTAACATCGAGTGTCTGCTGACAGCTTGTGAGGAAAACTATTCACCATGCTTCATGTGCCCAGTTATTGTCGATTAATAACTAAAAGCACAAGTTATGATGGTGAAGGATATGTTCTTGCTGGTAAATATCTCCACAAAAAACTGACTTGACTATATGAGTCCCTATTCTCAGTACAGCCAGAAATCTAACGGAATACTAGAAATATCAGATAGTTTTGTTTTATGTATAGCCTACTCATATCATCTGTTGGCCTGGGGCGGGGACCTGCCATGTGGACAGAGGTGATGCTGTGTCCAAGAGATCTACTCTTGCTCGGTGTGAAGGTGTCTAAGTGCAGCTGTGGCTTTAGACAGGAGCACACTTGATCCCTCAAGGGTCAGCTCCTCTGGCACAGTCACACAGGGACACTGTAAAACACTCTCCCTCTTCTCTAAAACACACACCAGGGGATTCCAACCAAGGGAGCACATGCAATCTTCTAAACCTCCCTTGCAATCATCGCACCCTCTATCAGTGCTCCCATTTCTCAGCAGGAGCTACAGCCAACAAAAGCACTTGAAGGAGAAAAAAGAATGGACAGCAGCTTTGATGGGGAGTCCCTTACATTCAAAGTATCAAATTGGAGAGGAGTAGCAAGTGTCCTGAAATTCTTGATACAGTAATTGTTCAAGCTGGCAAGAGAAAATATGTATGGCAATTGACCACATTCAAATCAGAAGGTTTTATTGACAGGAAATGCCATGCATTGTGTAATTCGAATACTCAACCATACTGTACAACCATAGCAACACTAGTCTGATGATGATGCACTGACATTGAGCTGTTTTTAACAAATCATTGAACATACTATATTAGCTAGTACAAAGCAATGGAGAGGCTGCTAGCAGGATGAGACTGTATCCCGTCTCTAAGTTGATCAAACCACGGAACAGCTTTTACAGAACAGAATGCATCAATTAGCAGCTAGCTATTTAGCTAGTTTTAAGTGACAGCTATGCTGTTATTGGTGTTTGCAAGGAGTTTTAGCCTAATAGGTTAACTTGCTAGTTTAAGATATGCACATCAATACCTCTTAATATTCTTTCTTTTGGAATACGTAATGTACCCTTTTATATCTACATTTACTTCTGACCGAGTCATTCACTGAATTGCCAAGAAGTGAGTCTATGTCTGTAAATGTCTTAGGACATTACAGGGCTTTGTTCACCATGTTCTTATCCCCTGCACCATAGTGCCTTTCAGTTCCTCTGGCACGGCAGTGTTGTTGAAACTTGCATGCCAAGAGAATTCACGGTGGCCCGTCACCAGCAGCCACGGCAGCTGTGGGAATCCTAAGCGCTGTTTGGTGTGGGCTGCGCTGTTCTCAGCTTTCCAGCTGGATGGACACCTCTGCTCTCTGATGCGAAGAGCTGTGGTCAGTGCACAGGCCCACACCTGTCCTTCTTCCTTCTACTCAAAACTGTCTAACACTACAGCGCTGGCACCACTCTTCAGACCAGGGATCTTCAGCAGAAAAGAAGGGTTTTCTTCCAACATTCTGTTGAATTGAGAAAATGTATAGGCCTACTGCAGTGATGTGTGTATAGTTGCAATTTGAAAGAATTCCACGATTTTTAAAAGCATACAGCTACTTTAACAATGCTGACATCAATTAAGTGGTCGCCCTGTAACCAGGTCAGTCTGATGAATGAAATGAAACATAATCAGACTTGGGTTACTGTATATCAGAGACGAGTTTTACCTCATAATCTCAATGACACAGAAGAGGCAGTTTAAAATAGCCCAGCAAATGTTTATTTCAGTGGTAAAAAAAAAAAGCTACAGTACATGGAACAGGCACTGTTTTGCTAGCTGATTTTAATCATTAGCCTGAGGAGCTAAAGCACTTCAAAGTCAGTTATTACTGTTAAGGTGTATTTACTGACCCAAACAATGTAACATGAATCAAAAATAGCTTACAGGCTGAATATGAGGTTTTAGAAACTCTGCCTTCATCTTACCTCATTTCAATAATTTGTTGTGTCTACTCTACAAGATTAATAGCATTAATAAGCATGAATAGCTTTTATCACAGCAAAATAAATACATGTGGACAAAGAAACTATAAAATAGGTATGGAAATGTTAAATTAAATTAAACATTTGGTTAAATCATTAGCTGGGTCATAACATTTCTATGGCATAGTCTGCTACTGTATGAGCAATGCCATGTGATTTGTCATGACATCCTTAAAAATCTGTCATTCACCTACAGTACATAGCGTAGAGCATTAAGTATTAAACATGCCAAACATCTCTTTGTCTACACAATCCAACGAGTGAATCTTCTTTTGATCATCTGAGTGTCCGGCAGATGGTGGGGGATTAGGGGGCTGTGGGGCTCTGGTCATCCTGACACTATTGTCCACCTTCATGTCGGGCGGCCGATGAGGTGAAGGTGACGCTGGCAGACTGGTGTTCCGCTCCTATTAGAGAGCAAGTGGCTCTTTCAGGAGGACGGGTTTGCAGTCGTCCTTTTTTTCTTCTTCTCCTCTCTCTGTGCAGACCCGTGGTCTTCCTCCATCACCTCCCTCAGAAGGAGGACATTCACTAACCTCCCCTGAGCTACTAGCGTAAGGTCACTGCAGAGGTCAATGGCATTCAAAGCCAGGAGCAACGACCTCCCAGCCCCCTCTCAGCAAAAGCACGGGGCCACACTCCTGCCCTCCATCTGAATTGGGACGGGGGTGGTGGGGGCGCTGCATCCAGGAGATAACAGCTCCCTGTCACCCCCTCAGCAGCCGCGCTGGCTGACCCCTGGCTGACCCCTGCCCCTCTCCCCCAGGCTGCCCACGCCGGCTCTGGTGCGGTGGTCAGCTGCGGCGCTGCGCCCTCCAGCCAGCCGCACACACACACACACACACACACACACACACACACACACACACACACACACACACACACACACACACACGCACACGCACACGCACACACACACACACCACACCTCCAGCCAGCCGCACACACACACAGAAGAGAGGAGACCTCCGCTGAACCCATTCGGTAGATAACCTTTTCCAGCTGCCAAATCGGAATGATTTTCAATCAGGCCCCTACTACACAAGCCGAAAATCCCATGTCCCGGATATACCCCCCCCCCCCCCACACACACACACACACACACCCACACACACCACCATCCCTCTTCCATAATTTCTCTTTTTTAAAAAAACCTCCCAGTTATTTTGCCATTTGCACATTGTTAGTTAGCTGGCCACCTTTAGCTGTGTCCAGCGTGCTCTGCCTCAGTGTTCGCTGCCAGGTGCACTGGTGTCATGGCGGCCATGTCATGTTTACGGCAGGTGCACTGGTGTCATGGCGGCCATGTCATGTTTACAGCAGGTGCACTGGTGTCATGGCGGCCATGTCATGTTTACGCTTCACAGCCACACAGTCCATAGACAGAGCCAACAGTGCTGCTAATCTACTCAAGTGAATCTACATAGTGAGGATGTCAGTCTGTTTAAATATTCTTCACTCCGTGATTTCCTTTGTGTGTGTGTGTGTGTGTGTGTGTGTGTATGTGTGTGTGTGTGTGTGTGTGTGTGTGTGTGCGCGCGTGTGCGTGCGTGTGCGTGTGTGCACACAGTCGCCTCTATCAACCATCCATCATGTTATTGACTTGGTTTGGAAGACATCCTGCTGCTCTATCACATGTGTGTACACACACACACACACACACACACACACACACACACACACACACACCAACCAAATACAATCTAACTCCTGTCCCCATTGTGTTGCAAATCATAAAAAATGTTAACATCATACAGTACATTTGAATACTTATATAATAAAAATCTAAATAGCCCACTGTGGCTTTCTCCAATAGTAATGACCATTCTATAAAACCAGTGAAGACTCTCTCTCTCTCTTCCACTTGCTTCCTGTCACTCACTTCATTGTCTTATCAAATTAAAGGTACAAAAGCCCCCAAAAATATATTTTAAAAAAAAAAACAGTGAAGACCATTTGCAATAGGTGTACTGATGTGTGTGTGGCTGTAATGGTAGAGGTTTAGTGGATGCTAAGGTGTACTGATGTGTGTGTGGCTGTAATGGTAGAGGTTTAGTGGATGCTAAGGTGTACTGATGTGTGTGTGGCTGTAATGGTAGAGGTTTAGTGGATGCTAAGGTGTACAGATGTGTGTGTGGCTGTAATGGTAGAGGTTTAGTGGATGCTAAGGTGTACAGATGTGTGTGTGGCTGTAATGGTAGAGGTTTAGTGGATGCTAAGGTGTACTGATGTGTGTGTGGCTGTAATGGTAGAGGTTTAGTGGATGCTAAGGTGTACAGATGTGTGTGTGGCTGTAATGGTAGAGGTTTAGTGGATGCTAAGCTGTACTGATGTGTGTGTGTGGTGTGTGTGGCTGTAATGGTAGAGGTTTAGTGGATGCTAAGGTGTGCTGATGTGTGTGTGGCTATAATGGTAGAGGTGTAGTGGATGCTAAGGTGTGCTGATGTGTGTGTGGCTATAATGGTAGAGGTTTAGTGCATGCTAAGGTGTACTGATGTGTGTGTGTGGTGTGTGTGTGGCTGTAATGGTGGAGGTTTAGTGGATGCTAAGGTGTACTGATGTGTGTGTGTGTGTGTGTGGCTGTAATGGTGGAGGTTTAGTGGATGCTAAGGTTTCAGGGGTCAGGAACATGGCCACATGGCCACAGGTCACATGACATGGGTTCCATCCATCAAGGTCAAGGACTCGGTGTGTGTGTGGCTCCTGGTCAAGGCAGGGTCAGCTGGGTGTGTGTGTGGCTCCTGCAAGGCAGGGTCAGCTGGGTGTGTGTGTGGCTCCTGCAAGGCAGGGTCAGCTGGGTGTGTGTGTGGCTCCTGCAAGGCAGGGTCAGCTGGGTGTGTGTGTGGCTCCTGGTCAAGGCAGGGTCAGCTGGGTGTGAGGGAGCACAATCAGCAATCAGCCATCCCATTCTCACAGACAAAACCTCAAAAGCCTGCGCCCAAGACATCTGCAAATCTCAGGAGCTAATTAGCAGAAATTGAAAGGCAGCTGATGGTTTGCCCCATGTTCAGAAGGAGATGTGAGTGAATCTATTTAGAGCATCTGCTCGTAGAAATCACTATCAGACTCATTTTGCATGTGTGTGTCTGTTTGCAGGAGGTGGTGTCAACGAAAGGAAAATCTGTGACCAATTCCACTCTTTAGCCTGACAAACCCAGCAACAGAAAAATAAAAATGAAGCCAGAATTGCAGCGAGACTAACTGTAATTTCAGAAAAAGCAGGGAACAAACAAATCGGTTTTTAATTTCTTTTTCAAACTATTTTATTTTGACATTTACATATTCATACACCTACATCATGTGCTGTCTGAAATGCAGTATTGCCAATTGACTAATCCCAAGCCCCGCCCCCTTTCACTGTGTCCCAATGAGGACTTTGGAGGCTTGAGGCCGGTCAATTGTACATTATGCATAACTTGCTCTCTTGCCATTAGGAGCTACTCGCTTATTCAACTGTTTCCACTCCTCTGCCTGATACACAGGTTTCCCTGAGTTGTGCAAGTTGTGCTGTTCTAAAGTGCACAGAAGACACCCCATATCAGTATTAGATTGATGTCAGTTTTAACTGTGTTCTTGAGCACCCTAAACCATTATCTAACATATAGCACAGGGCAATCGAGTTTACTGGAACTCAATCATCGTTCCTCACAGTCATGACCGCACCCTAATCTAATGAAGGGCTCTCACTGCAGAGCCAGATTGGGCTTTTGGGGGGTTTGGGGGCTCTGATGGAGTCTCAATTCAGGTACTTGGCCTTTCAAGCACAGACAGTCAGACTAGGCAAGGCGACTGGGGTGCATTTGTGGTTGCTTTACGTGGTATCTGACTTTGGCACAGAGCCCCATTAAAGTCTCTATTTTTTGCGATAGTTTTCCGGGTTGGTTTTCCTGTACATCGGAGATGTGACATACAGCATTTCAATTAGCCAAACAGGTACGGCTCTCATAAAGTTTTTTTATAAACAAGATTGATGCATGGGACATGAAATCGCCGGCTCACGTGAGCAGAGGACCTCCCGACCTGCAGTAATTTATAGGCAGGGACAGTGTGTGGAGACTGTCAGGAAAATATATTTGCACGTTCCATTGTGTTAATGCAGGACAAAACCGCTGCAGGCTGACAGTGAGCAATCCCATTAGAGAGATTGTGAGAGAGGAGAGGAACTGTGTACTGACAGTGCAACCTGCCTTAATTAATTGCTTTGCTCAGGCATCAGTCTTCCCTCGTCCGCTGATGTTTTTGCTAACTTAGATGCTTTTCAGCCTCATTATAAACACTCAAGCTTTATGGCAAAAGCAGCGACCGGAGACTCTATGAGCAATCACTATAAGATGCTTTGAGTTTAAAGGCTTCCAAATTTTCTAACAGTCATTTCCAACAGTAATATATTGTGCCACACTTAAAATTCATTCTGTTCATTACAACAGTTATTTACCTTCATATGGAAATACAATTAACCCATAAAGTGTTAACTTCTTGTGAGGTCATTGATTGATTAATTGATTGATTGATTGATTGATTGCTGTCTGAGTGAGGAGACATGTTTGTTTACACTCCCCACCCCTACATGCTGTATGACATACACTACAGAAGATGGGCAGATGAATGCAGTGGAATTCTGAGTACAATGCCTGACCTTTGGCGAGTCAATGTCACAGAGCCTGTTGTGTGGGAAACCCCTGCAGTTCCAGCCGGAGCAGAGTGCTCTCTGTGGGGAGAGAAGCTGCTCTGTAGGACGCCGCCAAAAGGCCACGCTGTATTGATGCAGCCGAGAGAGGTGCAGCTATTTGGCTCGCTTCGTACAGTGCGCGGAAAAAGCCATGGCACATTCAATTCAATCTTTCTCTCTCTCTCTCTATCTCTCTCTCTCTCTCTCTCTCTCTCTCTCTCTTACTCTCTCTCTCTCTCTCGCTCTCTCTCTCTCCCTCTCATGCCTCAACAGTGGTATACACAAACTCAAAGTGGAGCAAGAGGTCACAGATGACCTCCTCACAACCAGAGCTTTGTCTGTGAGGGTCCTCTGAAGCTGTCGAATAAGCTGGTTTGCCCGCGCTCCTCTGGGGGGGTGGTGGGGTGGGGGGAGCGGTGGCTGTGTGTCAGGTCAGAGACCCCTCTGTGATGCTCCCGCCGCAGAGGCCTCTGAAGGATGAGCACCCGGAAGCCCTCCATTGTGCCACGTCTGTTTGATCTTGCTATTTGCTCTTGTTTAAAAGTACATTGATTCGGAGCACATGGACCCTTTTGAAACGGTGGCGGTATTGACCCCGCTCCTCTCGGCTGGCCGTGATCGCCCGGTGGCTGGGCACTCTCCCCACTGGGGCACGGCCAGGGTTCTTTTATGTCCCCCAGTGGTGGGCTCGACCTTTGCCATGACTTGCGCAAGTCCTCTGTGCACCACTCCAGCAATCTATAAGTCTGCAGAAAGACCACTACCCTTTTGTGTGACTGTACTCCATTCACACCTCACAAAAGGCACAAAGGGTTTTATTTTTTTGTTCCATTTTCAACCAAAACTAATTGATTTCTAGGAGCCAGGTTATTTTAGCATGTCATTAGCCAGGCCTAGCAGAGCCGCATCTACTCTTGGCTTTTGTGTTTGGCCATATGGAGAATCTTATTGATGCAATCAATACTCGAGAGCGTTCTCCTCCACGGTCAAGGTTGCTGGTATCAGCTGTCAAGTAGCGAAGGTACTCATTAGCAGTACACCACCACACACTCCGGATGTCTCCCACTAGGAGTGACGTGCAGTGAGTCCGCTCATCGATGATCATCCAGGGTAGAGTCCTCCAATGGTTTGGCATCATTTCCATCGATTGCCAAACACAGTTATAATCTTCACGACCAAGCATCAGGGGGTGGGAAAGACCTCCTAGAGCTGCACTTGGCAACTAAGTAAAGGTCTGGCCTGTGTGTGTGTGTGTGTGCGTGTGTGTGTGTGTGTGTGGTTTTAATTGCTGGCCCTAAAACACTCCAGATTGTATCACCAGGACAGAGCCTCCTGGAATGGTGGTGCAGACAGCGCAGGAGTGGATTAATGGAAACGGATAAGGGCTGAAGGTGAACAATGTGCCTGTCATGGAAAAACAGCCCCAGACTGCAGCACCTCTCCACTTTCCTCCCGTCTCACTCCGGCCCTGGCAGACAGGATCCCGCTCATCTCTGCCTAGCGGCCTGGGATTGTGTCGCACCAATCTTTTGATCTGCCAGGCACATATCATTGCAGTCCTTGAACTGAATTGATCTTTGTTAATTACCTTTGAGGAGAAAAGCAGCAGAATTATGAGAGGCTTGTCAGGACAGCTGCCTCGTATTTCATACGCAATGACCTTAGCAGCCACCATGGCAGTGCAGAGAGGACAAGCCATGTGTCATGTGTGTCATACATCAGGCTGGAGAGGTTCTCCACATGCCTTTGATTGTCTGTTTGGATCTGACCCTTCTGCTTGTAGGTCCAGTTCATATCTCCTATAGTCCCACGACCAGCCCTTGCTGGGCAAAGAGCGTCGGTAGTGCAATGCAGATATTAGTGGGATTGCTGTTCATTACTGTACTAAAATCAGTGTTCATCACTGTACCAAAAGCATATTCCCCATTTGCACCTCATGCTTTCAGGTGAGAATCCTCAGTACATAAAATAAAAACAAAAAAAACATCAAGGTATTTTTTTTAAAACTTGTATAAAGTTTATGAATCATTATTATTGGTTATGCAATGGCCACAAACAGATGTTTTACTCCCAATTGCAACATCCCTTAAAGGCATTGAATTGAAGTTTGATTTATCATATTGACTAAGAGCATGCCATATGGCAATAGGGTGAATCAGTGTGTATATCTTAAAACAAAGGTGTTGAAAACAACACAACTTTTGTTGTTTTTAACACATCTCTGTGTCCAGATAAGGAACACATTCATTTTAAGAGTGTGGTTGTATATTTTAGGAAGCCAGTGTTTATCTAGAAATGGTCATCCTCAAGCATCTTAGACATAACCTGAAACGGTGGACTATGAATGTAATCTCCAATCATATCTAAGGAGAATAATTATACCGGGAAAAAGCACAGGTGTAAAACAGGCTTTAGGCTAGGGTGTTCATTTGCTAACTATTTGACATCAGCCACTGTAACAAGGGACCTGGGTATTTAAATGAAAGGACCTGGACATGGGTGTTTGTTCAGCAAGCATTTGGGCATCAGAGCTGCAATTTGATAATTATTATTGATTTGCTCACCGGCTGTCAGTCAGGAGGTGGCTGGAGAGATCTCTCTGATGGACAGAAAGAGGATTGGACAGCCACCATCCAACAAGGAAGCCTCATCTGGAGAATGAACTCAGATGAGATAGTGCAGGTGGATAAGGGTAATTGATGATTGTTTCAACGAAGGGATGGGAAAAGAGGAGAGGGGGATGGGAGATGGAGGAGAGGGCGAGGCGATGGGATGGGGGGGGGGGGGGGGGGGGGGGGTGCAGGGGGAGGGGAAAGGATCAGAGAAAAAATGAGGGAGAAAAATATTCCTCCAGAGGAATGTCATCCTTTGGGTCTTGCAAGGTTATATGCTTTATGTCAGGGATCAACTCCAAAGTCCAGAAAAACAAATATTCAGGACCTTTACATTAAAATGTCACTATGCCTCTTGCATTGATTTCCTTATGAAAAGTGAGAAGACCCGGCCTTTGACAATCTAACCTGTTTATTACACAGTTCAAATACATACATGGAAAACAGAGCTACAACTGAGGTATTGCACTTTTAGTGCTATAAATCTACGACTATGGTTTCAATACATGACACTTATTCCCATTGAATGGAACTGATGCAATATAGGGAAACACAAGGGGTAATGATTCACCAGACATTGTGAAGTTGTAGCTGCAGGAGATTTTAAGATGTGGTATCTAGAATTTATTGTCATCAACCATATTGCCTTCCCATAATTTAATTGAATCGACTTTACATTAAGCTCTTTTATATTAATGTCCTTAGTTCACAATCATACAACAACGGTCAAATAACAAACAACAACAATCACGACAGCAAACAACAGAAGAGCCTGGATGCAAGAGTCACCGCTGCACAGCAGTCTACTGACACAAACTGGTCTGATTTGAATACCTCTTGTGATCTGTTCCTTTTGTTGGATGCAAAAAACTGGAAGCTAATTTGTCAAACTGGAAATGTAATGAGAAGCTAACAAGGCCAACTTTGCGAGTTGTAATCTACAATTAACAGTATCAAAATCATTTGACAAATCAATAAGCATATCATAGTTGTTGCTGTAATGCCACTATGGACAGAATAACAAGGACCTCAAATTCATTTGAAGTTAGACAGGAATGAAGCTGTTCATTAACAAAGGATTCTAACATCTCTGCTAAACACGGGAGCTTGGAAATACTGTAGGTCTGTAGTCATTCAATTCACCCTCTCCCTGGAAGAGTCCCTTAGGCTTGTTCCCAGAGCTTTGTTTAATTCATGTTATTATTAAAATATTTCTTCATATTATATAGATTATATTGATATCTGTTGAATGTAATGTATAATGCCTTTTAGTGTGCTTCTCGGAGAGGGTTTTGTCCGTGAAGAGTTGAGTGTAAACATAAGATGTGTGTGAAAGAAAATACAGTGTCTTAAGTCACATTGTCAAAAGTATTTTAGACAAAGATAGCATGCAGTGCACAAGTCCATTTGGTGCTAATGGAGCTCCATTCTTCCTGGTCACAATCCAATTAAAGCAGGAGATCTGGCTCTGATAAACACTATCAATCCAAACAGCCTGGACAGTCCTCTCATTTCTCAATTTATATAGATCACTTCCCACAGGAGAGCAGGACCCTGGGTGTATCCTGCCCGGCTGATTCAGGCTTCAGTACTGAACACACTCAATTCCTCTATCTCTGGAAGATATTTGAAGCTACATTCATGCTCTTTGGGTTGTTTTTAACCCAACTGTTTTCAGAGTGTAGCAACCTATGCCGCAAACCAGATGTTATTAGATTCTGTTCACACAAGTGCAAATATACTGTGGAAATGATTACTCCAATATGCATATTTCATTTACAACAGCAGAATGGAATGGAAATCTTAACTGATCTGTCTGCCTAATGATTGAGTTTTAACTGGCCAAAAGCAAGCAGAACAGTCAATCTATGTATGATTTCTGTGTATTACATGCATCACCCTAAACGGATATACTGCAAGCCTGGAACGAAGCCAAGTTTTCCATATTCTGTGGGCTGGAATAAGGTTGTAGACTAGAGATTGAACACATATCTACTGTACTCTATGCAATACAATTTCAGCTGAGACACAACACAGTGTGTTAAAAGGGAATTATATAAGGAGTGAATGAGTTTATGTGAAGCCAGTGTTGATTTAGAAGCTATGATTCATAGTGAATGAATGTCATGATTCATCACAATCATGCACAAGTGAGAGGAGGATCATTGTTCTCATACCAAATTGAGATTCCAATTTGACCTAGCAATAGGCCACTGATAGCATTTCTTTGACAATCAGACTTCCTTATCTAAGCCTTTTCACATACAGTAGAGTGTGTGGTGAGTTTTCAGGGCAGTTCTTGATAACAAAAGCTTTCTAATGGCTCTTGTGTTTGGCTTGTACAAGGTTACAATATAGTTGCTTGATAATTGGTTTGAACCCTGTTGTAATGGTATGCTTGATAATGTGAAACCTTGTAACCCAGCGACAGGGCGGAAGGCACTTTAATTAAAGTGCAAGTGTGGTTGATGAATGACACTGCACACGCAGGCAAAAATCACATCACATTATTAAATATTATGCTTTGGAAACACAGCCGGATGTCTGACTTTTTATTTGGGAACTATAAAATTTAATTCTCAGGCAGAGACTCTTGGCGTTGGCTTTTGTAGGGGAATGTAAAAGGGGTCCCAATAAATGACAACAGTGATTTCTGCTTGTGCTTGCCTGTTCTCTATGTATGCTGCATCTCTCAAGACAAAATATAAATGAATAAATAAATAAATAAAAGGAATATAAGCTAATTTCCTCCTGCCGGGATGGCAGGATGTGATGTATTGTTTTTCATAAAACTGTTACGGCACATCTTTGCATCTCCTCCATAACAATACATCTCTGCACAAAGACTCACTGATCTCCAGCACAGAGAGATGCATCAGGGGGGTTTGGCGTGTATTAATAACGGAGCCGCTGCTGCACCAGATCGCGGGGCAGGCTGACGGTGTCTAGTGGTGGGATGGATGTGGCTTGCCAAGGGTAGTGTGGAGATAGAGGATGATTTCTGATCGGCCCTGCCTGTCGGTGCACTGAAGGGAAGAGAAGTGTCCCTATAATACAGTGTGTGTTTGGCCAGGCTCGGACTCCACCCGTCTCCCACACATTATTTACGGGCTGCTTCTGGCTGTCAGCCACACATCAGACACCTCAAGGTGTCCACGGCACTGTAAAGATGCCCCTCCCCTCCTGCGTGCGCACCACACACATGCGGCCTGACTTTCCTGGAGAGTAAAATATGGACATTTATATTTGGCCTCTGTGCTTCAAGCCTGTCGCCTGTTTTAATAGAAATCCTTGGGTGACGATAAAAAATGCCCAAGTGGTGGCAGCAGTGGGAATGTGTGTGTGTGTGTGTGTGTGTGTGTGTGTGTGTGTCTCTCTCTCTGTGTGTGTGTGTGTGTGTGTGTGTGTTATTTCCATGCTTTCAGAATACTGAGAAATACCCATAGGCTCTCTCTGACATGGTTACCATGTGAACATACATATACTGTAGTGAGTATCCTGCTGCAGTTTTTCTTTATAACTCATGAAAGACAGGATCATTTCATTTGATCCCCAGAGGAGTGGTGGGAGAGAGAAACAGAAAGACAGAGAGAGAGAGAGAGAGAAAGAGAAAGGAGTGCCTGGAGCCTACTGCTTGCACTCTGCTTCATAGCTCCCAGGGCCGCCAGTGAAGAGCAGAGTTCCTGAGGTTCGAACAGGGATTTGTTACAGAAAAATAGACCCGGGCAAACAAATAACGCCTACAAATTCTCGCTCCTGGCTATTTGGAGAAGAGGGGCTTTCAATGGACTGTGAGATGAGAGGTGAGGCCGGATGAAGAAAGTGGAGAAAATAAAGACAACAGCATGACACAGAGCCTCTCTGTCTGCCAGGCGTCAATAACCAATTCATCATTTATGGCAGAGAGGCCTGTTGCCCTGGAACATTCTCTGCCTTCTCCGTACTGTAGAAAAGTTTTGTGCCACCAAATGATTTTCCCTCCTCTAAATCTTCACCCTGGTTACCCATTATTAACCAATTATTTTTGGTAATACTCTATTATGGGGGTGTTTCCTCGGATCATGTTTAAGCGTTCGATATGCATCGCTTCTTTACACTTAGGATCAGTGGAGAGCTCTTGAGAAATGGCTTGAATGCAGCGGCCGGCACACTGGCCGGTTCCTCAGGAGCAGGGCAGAGTCCTGTGCTGGAGAGAGCATTGCCACAGATGATTGGAGAGGATTAGGTAGAAAATGGAGCCACTCATAGAAATCCTATCCTTTAGTGTCCAAGGCTTCAGTCTGAGCAGGGTGCTGGCCTTGAGACCAGATTAGATCAATTATCAATTTTCCAATTAAACCCTTCCCCGAATCCTCTGGGAGACGAGGGGCTGGAATAGTGAAGCCCTCCGAGGCTGCTGAGTGGACTGGCTGCCAGGCCTCAGGGGTGTGGATACCCACATACTGTACCCGTGTTTCTGCTCACTGGTCGCTATGCAACCTCACATGCTCAGGGCACAAGTCATTTATAGAAGTGCAAGAGTTTTGTTTCTTTTTGATTGACCAAATTATTAGGTCTACTTTTCTGCAAATTCTCTCCATTCTATTAACAGCAAATGCATTCCTTTCAAACTAAAACATGTTGAGATGTAAATGATTTCCGTTAGTTGGCAGGTCCTTAATCATAATACCTCTGTGATTATTGATTTTTGATTATGGTCTGTATCCTTTTTTGTAACAGCAGCTTCTGTGGACTCTAATCTGAAATTGGGACAGAGTCACTGGGATGTATATTGACCAGGGGGGCTGTTTTAGTTCTTCCTTTTCTTTGCACTAGTGATTGGTCTCCTTTGTCTGCTGCCGAACACACACACACACACACACACACACACACACACACACACACAGGTCAGGTCACAGCCTCCATCAGGCCAGTGGCAGAGTTCATGAATATGGTTTCCTGGGAAAATGGACTGACAGGACAAAGGAGGTGACTGTCAGCCCTTCCAGGTATGACCTTAATATGGATCCTCCTCTCTCCTCTTTACACGGCAACATAGTTCAGAATGCAAACATGGCTCTTGACTTGAATTATTTAGCTATCTGTATAGTACTAGCTCAGAGAGGTGATATCACATGGTAGGATATGAGTAGTGATTCTAAACCTACAGTATATGTTTGCAATGCTAGATTTAGTTATATCATATCCACAACATCCATAATGTTTTATCAAGTATGTGTGTTTATGAATACATACAATGTATCAATCTAATATTGCAATGCTCCATATAGTATCAACTTACACTGTAGTATTTAGCTTCAAGCATTATAAGAAAGCGTAAGCATAACACATTTTAGATTCATCATACATCTCATGTGTTTACTTAATGATGCACTAAAGCCATATGGACGTCCTGTTTTCCTCTTTTCTGGGGGGGGGGGGTCTACATGGCCATGGGTCACATCATCTCATATCACTCTGTAGCATCATGCGGCTAGCCTAGCCGCTCATCTCATTAGCAGGTGAAGTAATGCTCTGACACAGGTGTGTGTGCTGCCTCTGCTCCGCTAAGCACTTTTCGTGTAATCGAGTTGTCGTGGCCCACGGAAGGTGCCGGCCCTCTAAAGAGATAACTGGCCATATGAAGAGGGATTTGGGCTCCGCGTTTTGTTGTGTCCTCCTGTGGCCAATCCAACAGGCATGCAGGCCACATACAGTAGCGCCAGGCCATGGAGAGGAAGCCGGGGAGGGGATTATCCCATTAAGCCAAACA